>NW_016107567.1:697729-735940 GCF_001604975.1 Cebus imitator
ACAAGAACACCTTTTTTTTTTTTTTTTTTTTAAAGAACTCTTCTTTGCTATATGAAGAATTGATTGGAGATGAGAGAGTGGAAGAGAGAATATTGGTTACAGAATTATATGACAAAATCTAAGTGAGATAAGAAGGCGCTTGGATCAATTGGAGGCAGTAGAGATGGGAGGACTGATTTAAGACATATTTTGGATGTGTCCTGCTTAAAGATTAGGTATGAGGAATAAGGGCAAAGAAGGAGAAAGGGTGGCTTTAGCAATTGGAGTAAGGGCAAGGGTTTGTGACATGAGGGTTTGTGACGTGCAGTCATCATAGTTACCACGTGCTCACACAGCTTTAGTCCACAAAGCCTAGGCTCCCTCTTCCTTTGACTCTCTCTTCTGAAAGGTTTAATCAACAGCTAAACAATTTATCTAGAATTATCTAGAGCCTATTCTATCAGTCTTTAGTTCCTAAAATTCACCTTTCCTCCCATTTCAGCAATCTTCGTTTCTCCAGAAGCCTCTTATTTTTCAGTGATGACTCCATAATTAAATATAAAAAAAAAATTCAACAACCTCACATGCGATTCTATTGGGTTTGGGAAATTAAATTTATTTAAGTCCATATAAGTTCTTTAAGTATTAACTCATCTTCTCTTCTCATGCTTTGGTCTTCAACCTCCTCTCAGCAATATTTATTTTGCTCTCTTCTGTTTTTTCCTCCATCAAGAATAGAAACAAACTGAAGAGTAGTTCAGCTCTTTGATGTTTGGTAACATTGTAACATCTTTAAGCAGCCTCCTTTCCACATTCTTTCTAGTGTTTTTTGGTGATCCAGAACATTTATAAAACTTTATCTTGTTTTGGTACACAATCTTTCTGACTCAAATCTTATAGATTTGTGCCTATTTTCTGTACTTTCTCTTGGTTAACAGCTCTTTCTGGCTCATTTGGCATATTAAAAAATCTGAGCTCATGAAGGGAGATAATATTGTAGCTATTTTAGGTACTTTGACCTTCAATCTCATTTCCTTCTCACTTGAATTAGTCTCGCTTGCATAGACAGAATTACATATTTTTAAAGCCTCTCCTTCCCTTTAGAATCATATTCTTTTAAAGAGTCTGTCTATGGAATCTCTTTTGTTTTGAGAATCTGGTTTCATGGGAGATAGATTGGGATGGGAAAGAACACAGATTCCAGGGTCTGTAAAGTCTGTGGCCAAATTCTAGCCTGGCTGACGCAGAAGAGCTGATCCATAAATATCTGTTGAATAAGTGAATGAGCAAATTAGCTGTGACCGCAAACAAGTTATTTAAACTCACCAAGCTCGATTTTCTCATCTGTAAAGTGATGACACAAATATTTATCCTTAGAGGACTATTGTCAAAAGTGAATGGGCTACAATATCTGTGGGAGCACTTCAAATGACAACATCATTCATTTTAGTCTTGCATCATTTTGGAGTACACCCTGGGATTTAGGTATGCTTGTAGCGTTGACTTATATTGATGCTTGACTGTGTTAAATATTCTAATCTTTTATTTTCATTAAGCCTATAAATACACATACATTAGTCACCCAGGTTTACAAGTGTTGTTAACAATCAGCTGTCATTATCCTTTATCGCCTTCATCCCTTTTCTTAAGAAGTAGCAACTTTTAACCTTTTAAGCTGATGCTGTTAGAATTTACTTCCATATTTCCAAATAACATGCTTATAATATACCTCTTGGTTTTTCTGGAATCAGGCATCTGTGATTTCTCACATAGAAGATATTTATTTATTTATTTATTTATTTATTTTACTTTAAGTTCTGGGGTACACATGCAGATCATGCAGGCTTGTTACATAAGTATACATGTGCCATGGTAACTCATCATCACTGGTCATTAAAGAAATGCAAATCAAAACTACAGTGAGATGCCACCTCACACCAGTTAAAACGGTGATCATTAAAAAAAATCAGAAGACAACAGATACTGGAGAGGATGTGTAGAAATAGGAATGTTTTGGCCGGGCGCGGTGGCTCAAGCCTGTAATCCTAGCACTTTGGGAGGCCGAGGCGGGTGGATCACGAAGTCAATAGATCAAGACCATCCTGGTCAACACGGTGAAACCCCGTCTCTACTAAAAATACAAAAAATTAGCTGGGCATGGTGATGCGTGCCTGTAATCCCAGCTACTCAGGAGGCTGAGGCAGGAGAATTGCCTGAACCCAGGAGGCGGAGGTTGCGGTGAGCCGAGATCGCGCCATTGCACTCCAGCCTGGGTAACAAGAGTGAAACTCTGTCCCCCCCAAAAAAAAAAAAAAAAAAAAAAAAAGAAATAGGAATGTTTTTACACTGTTGGGAGTGTAAATTAATTCAACCATCGTGGAAGACAGTGTGGAGATTCCGAAGAATCTAGAAAAAGAAATACCATTTGACCCAGCAATCCCATTACTGGGTATATACCAAAGGATTATAAATCATTCTATTATAATGACACATGCACACATATGTTCACTGTTGCACTGTTTACAATAGCAAAGACTTGGAATCAACCCAAATGCCCATAAATGATAGACTGGATAAAAAAATGTGGCAAATACACACCATGTGATACTATGCAGCCATGAAAAAAGGATGAGTTCATGTCTTTTGCAGGGACATGGATGAAACTGGAAACCATCATTCTCAGCAAACTGTCACATGGAAGCTTATCACCTAGCACTCTCCTCCCTTGTCTCCAACATTCACAAAATGCCCTCTTATACTCTATCCTCCCAATATAGTAATTTACACTTTTGATTAGAATAATATTCGGCATGGTCATCAATTTGATTCTGTGTATCATGCAGCGCTAAGCCATGGGATAAACAGTTATTACCTTTCTTTGTCTACACATTAAACAATTATTTCTGGCAATTAGAATTACTTGTTTATTGTCTTCCTGTATTCTCAAATATTTACTCCAGTTGTTGAAATATTTTCTCTGTTCTTTGATTTACCTCAGACAGTCAAGAGTTTCATTTTCTTGAAGTCTCTCCCAGGACCTCCAGCCCGGCACTGGCCTGGACTGACTGCTTTAGATGATTGAAAACATTTCTTCATCCTGAGGGTTCCACATACCTCTCCGAGTTAGATCTCCTGTTCCTGGCTTTCATTCTTATCTTTCTTGTATTACTGCCTTGTTTTGTTGTTTTGTTTTAGTAAATCTTTCAATAGTTTCCTAAGAAAACATCTGAGGGAGACAAGTTTTTTGAGCCATTTTATGTTTAAAAATGCCTTTCTTCTATCTGACACTTTATTGATATCTTAGCTCTTATTCAGCCTTATAGGATGGACAGCAATTTTTTTCAGAACTTTTTTTTCTGATTTGAAATAAAACAAAGAGCAAATGGTCATATGCAAAGAATCAAGAATACAAGTGGTTCAGACCTCTCAAAAGCAACATTGGAAGCCAAAAGAAATTGTGGTTTTAAATAACCCAAATTTCTGTAGTTTTTTGGTGTTTTAGGAGAGAATCAAATTAAAGATATGTATTTAATCCGCTTTTTTTTTTTTAACCTGAAAATCTCTTTACTTGTATCTTCATGTGAGAGAACAAGGTACTTCCCAGATGAAAAGAACTGGTGTCAGAGAAGGAGGATACCACAGGCTCTCACTAAGCTTGTCCTTGTGACTTACCTCAAATGATTCAAACCAGGGCCCTGGGACACAAGAATTGTAATAAAATAGCGAGCAAAGTTGTAATGTTGATACATTGAGGCTCAAGACATAAGAGCACTGGTTGACTAGAAATTTGGCTGCGAGGGGAAATGGCTTCTTAGAAAAGACATGAATTCTTTCAGCATCTGTCATCAGCAGCTGAACACTGATGGCACTCACAGCAGCAGGGACCTTGGAAGGCAGAGTTCTTCATCATAGAGTCCTTGGTGCTCCCATAGCATCATTATTCCTTTGCTTATCTGTAGCTGCAAGATATCCAAAATGGTAGGTGTACCTTGGAAACCAGGAGAAATTTCTGGAATGCAGCTGAAAACTCCTTTGGAAATTTCTGGAGCTATTTCAAAGGAATTTGAAGAGAGTGGAGGCCCTTAAGGAATGGGTGAGGGAAAAGTCATGAACATCCTATTTTGTCACTATTGTTACAATTCTTGGGTTTCCAGAGATTCTTGGCCCTTGTTGTGAGTCTGTGATGCTGATAGCTGATCTGTATTCATATTCCAGGTGATGTTTCTATTTTAACAGAGAATTTCTGTGGGATGTTTTGGTCTGAAAGGATGAATCATTAGCGGTAGAAATTTAAACCCTGCAAAGGTATGTCTTATTAGAGGACCATTTTCCCTGTGCCTCTCATATTACTCATAATTTGTATTCCATCTCTGCTTGCTACATATTTTCATAATATCTTTTGGGATATCATATATTTTTTCTTTATTGGGGCCTCTGAATTATTTTCTGACTTCCATGATTGGACATGCCAATTGAAGAGGAATGTTATAGATGCACTTTTAAGGTATAGAGACTCATTCCCTTCATACTAAAGAGGCACAAAGAACACACTCTAACTGGATTGACTTCATATTCAGATGTTTAACAAATGTTATGAGCCAGAGTGTGTATCTCAAATGTATATTTATATAATTGAGCACTGTAGAATGTGTCTTCAGGGTACTATTGTAAACAAGCTGTCAAGCCTAACTGGGTTACCTTGGGGGAAAAAAACAGCCTTTGTTGTACATACCCTTTACAAACCTTGTTAGAAACATTCACTAATCGAATTGATTGGGCAATTTTATAAACATGGAGTGTTGTGCTATATGTTCAGAAATCCAAAGTTTAGGCCTTTGTCTATTTAGCATAGGGACAACTATTTTATTTTATTTATTTATTTATTTATTTATTTTTGCATTTTAGGTTTGGGGGTACATGTGAAGAACATGCAAGATTGTTGCATAGGTACACATGTGGCAGTGTGATTTGCTGCCTTCCTCCCCCTCATCTATATCTGGCATTTCTCCCCATGCCATCCCCCACCAACTCGCCACCCCCCACTGTCCCTCCCCTATTTCCCCCCAACAGACCCCAGTGTGTAGTGCTCCCCTCCCTGTGTCCATGTGTTCTCATTGTTCAACACCCGCCTATGAGTGAGAACATGCGGTGTTTGATTTTCTGCTCCTATGTCAGTTTGCTGAGAATGATGGCTTCCAGGTTCATCCATGTCCCTAAAAAGGACACAAACTCTTCATTTTTGATGGCTGCATAATATTCCATGGTGTATATGTGCCACATTTTCCCTGTCCAGTCTATCATCGATGGGCATTTGGGTTGGTTCCAGGTCTTTGTTATTGTAAACTGTGCTGCAATGAATATTCCTGTGCATGTGTCCTTATAGTAGAACGATTTATAATCCTTTGGATATATACCAGTAATGGGATTGCTGGGTCAAATGGAATTTCTATTTCTAGGTCCTTGAGGAATGACCACACTGTCTTCCACAATGGTTGAACTAATTTACACTCCCACCAACAGTGTAAAAGTGTTCCTATTTCTCCACATCCTCTCCAGCATCTGTTGTCTCCAGATTTTTTAATGATCGCCATTCTAACTGGCGTGAGATAGTATCTCAATGTAGTTTTGATTTGCATTTCTCTGATGACCAGTGATGATGAGCATTTATTCATATGTTTATTGGCCTCATGTATGTCTTCTTTGGAAAGTGTCTGTTCATATCCTTTGCCCACTTTTGAATGGGCTTGTCAGTTTTTTTCTTGTAGATCTGTTTTAGTTCTTTGTAAATTCTGGATATCAGCCCTTTGTCAGACGGGTAAACTGCAAAAATTTTTTCCCATTCTGTTGGTTGCCGATTCACTCTAATGACTGTTTCTTTTGCTGTGCAGAAGCTGTGGAGTTTGATTAGGTCCCATTTGTCTATTTTGGCTTTTGTTGCCAATGCTTTTGGTGTTTTGGTCATGAAGTCCTTGCCTACACCTATGTCCTGAATGGTTTTGCCTAGATTTTCTTCTAGGGTTTTTATGGTGTTAGGTCTTATGTTTAAGTCTTTAATCCATCTGGAGTTAATTTTAGTGTAAGGTGTCAGGAAGGGGTCCAGTTTCTGCTTTCTGCACATGGCTAGCCAGTTTTCCCAACACCATTTATTAAACAGGAAATCCTTTCCCCATTGTTTGTTTTTGTCAGGTTTGTCAAAGATCAGATGGTTGTAGATATGTTGTGTTCCCTCCGAGGCTTCTGTTTTGTTCCATTGGTCTACATCAAGCCAGGTGTGGTGGTTCATACCTGTAATCCCAGCACTTTGGGAGCTGAGGTGGGCAGATTACCTGAGATCAGGAGCTCAAGACCAACCTGGCCAACATGTGAACCCCACTGTCTATACTAAAAATACAAAAATTAGCCAGGCATGGTGGCAGGCACATGTAATCCCAGCTACTCAGGAGGCTGAGGCAGGAGAATTGCTTGAACCCAGGAGGCCGAGGTTGCAACAAGCCCAGATTGTGTCACAACACTCCAGCCTGGGCAACAGGGTGAGACTCCATCTCAAACAAACAAAATTAAAATTTAGTCAATTAACAAATTGCCTCAAAATTTTCACAATTGTTACTGTTCTTTTTTTAAAATCAAATTAAATTGATTTGTAGTCATTATATAATGTTGAGAGTAAAGATCATTCCATTGTATAAAGTAAACATATTTACCTTTCTATTTTTCTGCTTTTATTAGAGAATAAGCAGCCTTATTCCAAATATCCAAAATTTCTATGATTAAATCTACAGTCATTTTCATATTGAAGATAAAACAGTCAAATTCTTAAAATGTTTATTTACTACACTTAATATTAAGGCTTCTTTGTGAGGTGAATTATTGGAATAGAGGATCAGCCTCAGCAGTACTGGAGTTTGGAGTAGGGAAGAGCATTGACACCCAAGGAAGGCTTCCTGGAGGAGAAGAGATTTGATTTAGGCCTTTACAGATAAAAAGATTGTTCATTGATTGACCCAGGCATGAGAACATTAAGAAATGAGGGAACAACAGGGAAGAATTTAGGTGTGTCTGAAAAATAGTGACTAATGCAATTTAGAAAAATTGTATGGACATTAGCAGTATTAGTATCGTAGCAACCCAGAAAAGATATTGTGGTACAGGAAGTGTACTGAGCACCACCATGTGCCAGACATTGTTGCAGGCAATTAGAGTGTCTGTGTGTGGGGTATTATATAAAAGAAATTATAAAAGGCCTTTGGACAAAGTACGAAGACTTATTAGTATAGATTCCTTGGGAAAGGGTGAAGTTCATGAGCATTCAGAGGAAAATCATCAATGTGCATGAGTAAACAGTGCTATCCACTGCAGCCTGAGGAGTGAAGATAAGCTTAAGGGGGAAAATTGATATAGCATTGACTTCCACTCATTAATTCAACAGGTACTTATGGAGTCCCTTACTTTGGGCTTAGTGTCATGCTGGCAAGGGGAATAGTTCTGAGCTGCTAGAAGTGATCCTAAGAAAGGCACAGGGCTTCCTCCCAGAATGTGCTGCTGAACAGCACAAGCCTGGCAGGAATGGTTGTAGCTCAGTGCTCAAAGGACATGTGACATCTCTTGATGGGGCAGGAAGCTGTTGCAGCCCTCCAGTCATCATTATGGACATTGGCTATCTTTTGACTACAGATCTGCAGAACTGACAGCTATTAATAGACAGCAGAAAGCAGAGTTTACTGTAAGAGCCTGATAAATATAGATTTCAGATATCATTATGCTGCCAATTTCTCTTCAGCCTGCAAAAGGTTTGTTGGGCCTTGTACATCCTCCTTTTTCTTGATATTCTTACTAGGACAAGAGAGCACACTTGGCCAGGTACAGGGTGTATGCTGGGTCTGTCTTCAAACATAGATAAGGCACAAAATGAGAAATAAACTCTGTTATTGTAGATTCACTTTCCTATGTTTGTTTATTGCCTGACTTTTTAAAGGACCAAACATTTCTTCTCCATCTTTGGGTCCTCTCTCCACTCTGAGCAGCCCAGAGCATTTAAACTTACATCCATTTTTACGCATGATTTACAAGCTTTCTTGAGAATTTTGAAGCTAGGTCCGTCACTGAGAGAGAATCCTTAAGTCATGTCGGAGAAAGATAATATCTTTTTTTTTAATGGCACAATAAACTGGTTATGGAATTTCCTTAGAACTTTTTAAAAAGACTGCTATAGGCCATCATTTGAAAGTCTTCTGAATTCCAAGCCTGTCTTTCTGTCTTTAATAATTATAGCGCTGTCATATTTTTGTGATTATCCCAGTGACAGACTTACCTGGAAACAGAGCAAGGAACTATTAAAATGTGTCCACATGGTGGTTCTCTACCTGCATAATTGCTAAAGTAAAATAGATCAAAATTTCTGGAGTCTCAGCTATAGCCTGAAAAAGAATACTATGCCTCCACTTGTGAAAAAGTTAAATTTCAGACATATTTTTTAAAGATAATATTATGGAATTTAAATTACCTAGGAATGCAGATACATAGCATTATAGATTTTTAAGTGACTGATAAATGTCAGTTTCTGGTTTCCTCTGTAATGTTGAATTGCTTATCTAGATAGAGTAAGCCATTGTGGAATTATGTTTTGGGACTTTAAAACATTTTCCCCCCTACGGATCTATTTTCTGTTGCAACCTTGCCCTTTATTTTGTCTTAAAAAATTTTTTTTCCTCATAGCCTTTATTGCCTGTAGGTGTTTTAAAACATTGTGCTAATATAATTTTTCCAAGGGTTTACACTTTTTTTCATTTTAATCCTGAATTTTAGGACTATTTTTTCCAGCCTTTAATTAGGTAACTATTTTTCTTTATTTATATAATACAAAAAAAATTTGGCCTGAAGTTCTGCTTACTTAATAATGCATTGTGAAACTAGAACATATAAGCAGCATGGCAAGTGTTAGGGCATCTCTATCAGAAAACAGTGAGAAAATAAATAAACCAGAAATGTACTGTTAGTGGCAATGTGAGGGATATTATTTGTTAGTAAAATGTAAACTTTTGAGTTGTTATGATGTGTCTGTAAAGATACTGGGTGAATGTGAGAATGGGGTGAAAATCCAAGCAGATAATATGACACGTAAACCTTATTTATTGAAAAGTACTAACATTTCTGAAGAAATGCTGTGTGAATAATAATTGCTTCCATTTGTCACCTGTTGAAAAATTGCCAGGGATTCAGAAGGATGCTGCAGATAGGCTGGTGAGCAAGAGAAACTCTGGCTGGAAGGGCTTAACACTTAGTGGGGAATGAGCCATTGCCATACTGTAGGATACATTTTATGATGGGTAAGTGCAGAAAAGTACATGGGAGTTCAGACAAATTCAGTTTTAGGGGTCAGCAAAGTACTAAAGGAAGAGATGTTAAAGCTGATGTGGTAGGCATGATTCTTGGATGATCTCCCATGAGTAATGGCACTGAGCTATCTTTTCCACTTGGATGGAAGTCCTGCAACTTGTTTCTATCCATATAATATGACAAAGATGACATGATATCATTTCTGTTATTATCTGAAATTATATGGCAAAGGTGTGGGGACTCAGCATATACAATTAAGTCTTCATATTAATTGACTTTAAGTTAACCAAAGGGAGACTGCCTTGGCTGGGTCTGACCTAATCAAGTAAGCTCCTTAAAAGAGACTAGAAGAGAGAGAGATTTGCCCCCTGGTCTTGGTGAAGTATAAGATGTCATATTATGAAAGAGTCAGTGAGTTGGCCAGGCAACATGGCAAGGAACTGTGGTGGCCTCTAGAATCTGGGAGAAATTCCTGGCTGACGGCCAGTAAGAAACCAGAAACTTAGGTCCTACAACCACAGGGAATTACATTCTGCTAACCACGTGAGCTTAGAAGAGGACCCTGGGCTCCAGAAAGGAATGCAGAACAGCTAATACCCAGATTGAAGTCTTGTGAGACCCTGATCAAAGGATGCAGCTAGGATGTACTTGGACTCTTTTTGACTCATGGAAACTATATATATGTGTGTGTGTGTGTGTGTGTGTGTGTGTGTGTGTGTGTGTGTGTGTGTGTGTGTGTATACAGTTTCCATATATATATATATATATATACTGTGTATATATATATACACACACACATATATATACTGTTTCCATACATATATAGTATATATATATAAACACACATATATAGTGTATATAGGAATATATTCCATATGTATATATAGTATATATGTATATACTATATATATGTATACCATATATATACCATATATACATATATATGTATACCATATATATGTATATATAGTATATACATATATACTATATATATGTATGGAAACTGTATATATAAATGTGTATGTGTGTGTGTAATCTCCCTATAGCAGAAGAACACTGCCCTCTATTGCTTTTTGATTCAAGTCTCTCAATGGTCTAAATGATGTCAGAGAAGAGGGTACTATGAGTCAATGGGCACAGCTGTTGAGAGTTTGAAATGTGCCACAGGGTGAAACTGTTAAGAGTGTGTGTGTATATTATATGTATATATATGATTTAGACATATCTATGTGTATATATCTGATTTAGACATATCTATGTGTATATATATGATTTAGACAGCTAAGTTTGTGGAATTTTGTTAGACAGCAACAGAAAGCTGATACAACTGAGATGTGAAGGATAATGCTTAGATAAGGAAACAATGTTTCAGGGTTTTTGCAGAACGGCTAAAATCACAGGCTTTGTAGGCAGATTAACTTGGCTTCTAGGTTAGCTAGGTGACTCTGAGCTGGTTACTTAACCTCTCAATTTTTCTAATGTGTAAAATGAACATTTTCATTATCATCACCACCATTTCCATCCTGCTCCTCTTCCTCCTCCTCCTCATCATCATCATTATTCTTCTCTCATAGGGGTATTGTGAGGATTATATAAATTAAGCCGTCGAATGATTTTAAACAGAAGCGTGGCATGAACACAGGCAGGATTCTAACTTAAGTCAGTCTGACCCCAGGTCCTATTTTCCAGAATGCTCTCCTATACTATAATTTATATTGTCCTCTATTGTTATGAGCTCAGCTTTAACAATCTGATAGACCTGGATTTAAATTCCAGCTTCCCTAGGAACAAAACAAAATTTTAAGGCTCAGTTTCTCATATACGATATTTAAGAATAGTACCTACTTTATGGGGCTGTGAAAATAAATTCCCAATTAAATGAGATAATGTATATGAAATGTGTATACATTTAAGAATTTCTTAAATTATTGAAGAAATGCTTATACATATTATTTGCAGTCTTCATTGTTTATATGACATATGTAAATAGTTATGTCTACACACATATTAAAAGCTTTTCTGCACAATGAATAAATTATTGAGGGAAATGGTAAAGTCTTTCTAAAGATCATTGAAACTAGCTTATTTTAATTGGTCTGGGATGCTTTGGGTCAGGTAAATACTGAAAATTAGTTGATAGGTTAGATGTTCTTTCAATTACTGTTTATTTTGAAATTTTATCTTAAACATTCTTCACCATAATAACTTTCTGTGTATAGGAACCTTCCTGAGTGGGCTGATTTATATTCCTTTGGTCCTTCTTCACGATTGGAAAATTATTGTTCTTTGATTTTCAAAAGCTGAGCTATTGCTTTCTAATTTCTTGCTTCTTTTTCAGAAGTGGTTTCCTTGCCCTGTGACTAGGCACTGATCATATTTAGTTAGCTGAAAGCAAGTTTTTTCACATCATGTGGCTTATGATTACTATAATTTTCTAAACTTGGCTATTGCCCCTGCTGGTCCAGAACAAACTGAAAACCAAGATGCTGAAGTTATGATGAGGAATGGGGAAGACTCATTTTATTTCCTCACTGTGTAAATGCAGTCGCTCCCATGACTGCTCTGCTTGTTTTATCGGCACTTCTGCTTGCTCTTTCTTTCTGTCTCATTGCGTATAGACTATGTTTATTGTTGTCTTACAAATTAGCCTTCCACTTGGCACTTCTGTTGCTAATAGCCTACTAACTTTCTCCCTATTCGAGTAATGAGTGGCAATTTGGTGTCTACCTCCATGCAGATATTATAGTTTCTTATCATTATCACACTGCATCTATTTCTCCTTTTTACTTTATTTGACTTACATGTATATAATGCTTTTTTTACATGAAGGAAGTAGAAGCTATTTATATTCATAATTATTCCATCTTTTCAAGAGCAAGGCAAAAAAGTATATTCAATGTGTTCTATATGGCAATTTAGATTAGAGAACTGAATTACAGTTACTAACATTTTCAATAAAGTTTGAAAATTGTGCAATTGTGCAAACACATCAGAGCCTCTTTATCGCTTCTGTCAGGGCAGAGAGCCAAAGCCTATGTTTGCTTTAGAAAAACTGGTTGAGATTTCTGGGTGCTAGTGGTAAACTAATGGTTTAGTTGGGGCCCCTTTATTGGTCACCCTATGGCACATTTCACACTCTCAATAGCTGTGCCCTCTTCTCTGACATCATTTGGACCATTCAGAGCCTTGCGACAAAAAGCAATAGAGGGCAGTGTTCTTCTGCTATAGCGAGATTACATAACACATGGTAAAGTTATTGTTCTGTGACTTATTTGAATACACACTTCTACCTACATTCACCTGATTTTGGATGGGAGATTCCGTAGGCATCCTCCAGAGGGTAACTGATTGTTACTATAATCACTATTGACAACATGTTAGTTTAAGGTCCTGTCTTCCTTCGAAACTGAAATTATCCCTCTTCTCTTAACTCCAGGCTCATCCTTAATCCACCATTCACAGGGCTACCAGAATTCTCTATTTCAAACAGGAATCTGATTCTATCATCCCATATTTAAGGACATTTGCCATCTCTTACTGTACATAGGAGATGGCGATTAAGAGCACAAACTCTGGTGCAAGGGAAGCTTGCCTGGACAACCTTGGACAGTTATTCTATCTGAACCTCTTTTTTCTTCTCTGAAAATGGGGTTTTCAGAGGGTGACAGTAACCTGCTACACAGGGCTACTATATAATTGGAAATTATATGTGAAATGTTTAGTGAAGCCCTTTGTACAATGCAGGCTTTCAAGAAATCCTAACTCATAACAATTATTTTTTAATAAGTATCATTGAGGTAAAGTCAGTTTTCCTTTCAGAAAAAGGGAAAGCATCAGGAGAGACAATTTATGTAATTTGATCTGTTCCTCCAATCCATCAAAACTTATTGTAATCCAATTATAAAGCAACAGTAATTCACTACTCCACACTCCGTTTTTTTTTTCACAGTGCCAGGTTATTTTATATTCAAGTGATCATGACGATTAGAAGAATATTCCATTTTTAGAATCTGTTTTTGGGGGGTTGACAGAAATGCCAACATAACATGGCCAAAAAGAAAGAGATAAACAAACAGATCAAAGGGACTCAGCCAGAAGAAAATCATATTCAGAGCAAGAGAGAAAAAAATGTTCAGAGGAAAATTAAAGAGGCTGACAACAAATTAAATACAGTCGGCAAGAACATTTTTATCTGATGCAAGATGCTTTGTGGGTTCGGATTCATTTTTGAAAACACGCACTCGTGAATATCTTTGCATTTGCTGGCCCTCTGCCTGAGATGCACCCGGGCATCTACCCACATTGCTGTTTCCCTTTATTCACATCTTTGCTCATCCCCCATCAGCTCACAGTGCCTTCCCTGACAACCCCATCCTAAGGGGTTGCCCCAGTTATACCTGTCCCTCTTCACTGCTTTACTCTACATGATTTTCATAGTTAGCACTTTTCACTACTATGAAATACGTGTGTATCATCTGTCTCCGTCATGAAAATGAACATTGTCCAAGGACAGGGGCTCTGTGCTGTTCAGTTATATATCTGGTTCCTAGAATAGACCCTGGTACCATAGTGGGTACTCCATAAATGCTTACAGATGAGTAAATGGATGGTAGACTTAAAGTCCAAATCCCCAAGACGAAATGTTTTAAAGGCATTCTTCTACTTTGTTAATTGTCAAATAAATTGATTTTTTATGGAGTGACACTTCTTCCTAAACAAGTCCTTGGTAAGGAAAAGCTGCTTGGGCAACCATTTTGTCTGCAGATGGTGTGCTTAGTGAAGTTATTGGCATATAGGAAGTGTTTAATAAGTACTAATTATTGTGATTATAAGCATGATAAGTTAAAAGTAGAAGTTCTACTGAAGAATAGAATAAAGCCTGCATTATAGTGGCATGAGTATACTGCTTAAAAAGGTGTTTCTGGACACTGGTCTTCTGTTAGATTTGAATGACCAAGCTCAAATTGTTAGTAGGGTGCAAAAACAAGAGTGGAGGTGGGGGGAGGGGATGATCAGCCGGAGCCTGTTTCTGATCAATGAGCATAAAGTTTCAGTTATGCAAGAGGAATACCTTCTGGAGATCTGCTGGACATTGCGACTAAAGATTATAATATTATATTGTGCATTTAATAATATGTTAAGAGAGTATATCTTGTCACATGTTCTTATCACAATAAAAATGTTTTTAAAAGTTGCATTGAGTAATACCAGCAAATCCTCGTGGGCACCATGCCTCAGTTACCTTCTTGCTCTGAAATTTGGTCCAGTTTCATCTGGCAGAGTTTTCAAAGCTCTTTCCTAAGTTTCTTCATCATTCACATCCGACTATTCACAGCTGCACTCAGAGAGGTGCAGAAAGAGAAACTGCCAGTCAGGAGACATGGGTTCCTGATTTAGTCTCACCACTGTGTACTCCTCATTAAATACTACTTAATCTTCTGCTAACGTGATTTCCTGTCTAAAAATGGGAATGATCCTAGCTGCCCTATAGTATCTGAAGGGAATGTTATGAAGAGAAAACAAATGATCACATAAAAATATATTGACAGATGAAAGCAAAAAAAAATTCTTTAAAAAGAAACACTTAGCACAATGTATTAGCCTCTTTCTTGCATCAACAAAAGAGACAAAGAAAGGAAGAAAAGAAAAAATCCTGCAGTCATTTTAAATGCAGTCCTAGCTGTGTTAAAGACACAGAAGAACTGCATCGTATCTTCAAAATTAGCTTCAGTGGCGTAGTTTTCAAATTGCCATTTTACATCTGCTTTTAAAGAATAAATATGAATGACAGATTACAAAGAAGTAAAGACTAAGACCAAGAGAAAATACAAAAGACACTTTGTAAATATATACATATCTCAATTTTGGAGTATGTTAGCTAGAAAAATAAAAAAAAAATTTGTTTATAAGATACATCATCTTTTATTTTTCCATCTCCCTTCTCTTCTTAATTTCTCTACGGATTTTATAAACTTTGAAGAGGCTTTTTTGCATATTAAACTTAAGTGGGCTTCAAATGGGAGCACAAACAACCCTTTACTCAATGAAGGATAAAGTATGCCACTTACCACAGTATTATTTTTGCAAAAAGCTATTATGTAAATATACAAGCTTATATGAGCTTAAATAGTCTGAGTCAAGGATGCACAGAAAGGGAATACATACACATCTACTGAAGCAATGCTCACAGCCGCCTGACTTTAACAGAAAATTGCATACCCTCACTTACAGGGCAAAAAAGAAACCATATGTCTGTTTTAGTGACTCCATCCTGAGATGGTGCACTCATTCCTTTTATTACATTTTCAAATAAATACATATGGGACCCGTCAGATGTCAACAGTGGCTCAGAAAAGAGTACGAATTAGTCACACTGGCACACAGGGCTCAGGAACAATGAACAGTGCTCTGGAAGACCCTTGAATACAAGCCTATTTGCCTCTTAATCCAAATGAATAATTAATGATAATTATCATGCTGCAGTTATTATCTGTGATAATAATATATCCGTAAGGTGAATAAATTCAATCTGCTACTATGCAGAAATGGCAACTCATAATATTCTTAAGAAATACAGATATAATTATCAGTATTAATGGTCAAGGAAAAAAAGAAATTTTTATACAAGGAATTACAGCAAAAGGTCTAAAATAAGGTGGAAATGCATCCTCCGGATGATTTTTTTTTTTTCCACAGCCATCACTGCTGTGGGCCTGCTGTGGTGATGTTAGGGTTCCTACTTTTGCGGGCAGGATCCATTTAAGTAAAAGCTTTACCATGCACTACACACTGCAACCTGCCCATAACATTTCCATTATTGCCATTTAGAAAATGATTTCAGTTAAGTTTAAAATCCTGTAAAGGGCATGTGAAACATGTTAGGACAGGTGGGGGTGACTAGGCCACCACCGTGACAATTTAACACTTAAAGGAAAAAGAAAAAAGCAAAAAGTCAAACCAAATAAAATGTGAAAAGCTTGGTTGCATGGCTGGGGGTGGCGGTGGGGCAGCGCTGATTCATGGCGTTTGTGGATGGTGGTTGTTTCTTTTAAAGTGCCCTAATGGCTTGGAGTCAACTAGTGAAATGGAATGCAATTGTGGCACATGACCTAATCCTTCCTAGCAGTTCTTATCACCATTGGAAGGTAAGATACTTGACTCCATCATATGCACACATGTTCACAGAATCAGCTTTCACGCACATATATACTTTTTTTCAAAAGTCAGGTCTACTGAGGTGTAATTTACATATAGTAAAAATTATTGATTTTTGATTTATAATTTTTGAAGTTTTCAAAAAAGTATACAGTCATGAAAACTTCATCCCAATTTAGATATAGAATATCTCCATCACCCCTAAAGAATCTGTCATGCTTCTGTGCAATCCCTCCCTTATTCCCAGCCTCTAATAATCATTTGTCTGTTTCTGTTCCTGTAATTTTGCCTTTTTCAGAGTATCATATAGATTAAATAATATGTGGCTTTGTGTGTGTGTCTGGCTTATTTCGCTTTGCATGCCGTTTTTAAGATCTACCCATGTTGTTGCAGGTAACAATAGTTTTTGTTTGTTTGTTTCCTGAGTAATGTTCCACCATGTAGTTTTATTACAATTTGTCTATCCATTCACCTGTTCATAAACATTTTGGGTTCTTTCCAGTTTTTAACAATTATTAATAAGGCTGCTATAAAAATTAGCTTACAGATCTTTATGTGCACATATTTTTTCATTTCTCTTGGGCAAATACTTAGAAATGGGATTGATAGGTCAAATAGTAAATGCATGCTTAACTTCGTAAGACGGCCGAATTATTGTGCAAAGTGACTGAATGATTCTACATTCCAGCAGCAGATGAGAGCTCCAGTTGCTCTGCAGCCTCGCCAACACTTGGTATGTCAGCTAAAATTTTTTTGCTATTCTGGTTGGTGTGTAATGATATCTCATTGTGGCTTTAATTCACATTTCTCTATTGGCTGATGGTGGTAAACGTTTTTTTCATGTGTTTATTTACCATCCATAAACCTTCTTGGAAAAAGTTTTGTTCAAATCTTTTTTTCATTTTAACAAACTAGTCAGTATGTTTTATTATTAAGTTGTGAGAATTATTTGTCTTGGATTCAAGTCTTTTATCTGATACATGTTTTGCAAATGCTTGTTTTTACTCTGGGAGTTATGTCATTATTTTGTAAGCAGAATCTTTCAAAGAGCAAAAGCTTTTAATTTTTTGAGGCTGTCTGACTTAGCAAGCAAAGCAAACTGGAGAAACTTTGCAGATTAAGACACCTCCCTCTTCCTAAATAAATCTCTAATACTTTCTGAGTATTTACTACCTGTAAGACTCTAGGCTAAATCTGTAAGAGCATATAAGAATCCACTTAAGAAAAAAAATAGTAGCAATAGTAATTCAGTAGCTTGCATAATTTAGTTAAATGTTACCCTGCACTATGTTATTTTTTCTTTACAGAAACAGCTATAGGTAAATATTTTTGCTTAGATATGGGACAGGTGCAGTGGCTTACACCTGTAATCCCAGCACTTTGGGAGGCCAAGGCAGGCAGATTACCTGAGGTCAGGAGTTTGAGACCAGCTTGGCCAACACAGTGCAACCACATCTCTGCTAAAAATGCAAAAATTAGCTGCATGTGGTGGTGTGCGCCTGTAACCCCAGCTACTTGAAAGGCTAAGATATGAGAATCACTTGAAGTGCTTGTTAGATGTTGAGGAGAGAATAACAAGGAAGCAGTAGTTCATCTCCTTGAGATCCTTTGTCCTTGACAATGAATCAAAAAAAAGGACTTAAAAACTTTGAAAGGAAAAGCTTCATCATGACATTCAGTTATTTCCTTTCTTTTTCCAGTTGTGTCCTGTTTGTGCCATTATGAAATTACTCCACTTTACTGGGTTAAAGAGACTCAGCAGGGGTTGGGAGCATGAAACATGTCAATGTTACCAGAGCATCCTGGTTTTGACTGGTTTTCTTGAAAAAAGTATACATGTTCCTGCTTCAGGACAAACTTTAAGTTCTTACAGGGACTGTCAAAGTTAAAAATGCATTTTATAATTGTTGATAATATAATCTCAATATTGTGATGCTTTTCAATCAGAGAACCTCCAAAGCAAGATGGGTAAGTTATGTTTAAATCTCAGCTTTACAGAAAAAATTGCTCTGATTTTTAAAATAATTAAGTCAGTACAGAATCACAGATAATCAAGAATGGATTAGATTATAAAGATTAGAGAACTAGAGACTAATTAGTGAACTAGAGAAATTAGAGAGACCATCTTACACATTCCTTTCTAGAGATGAAAAACTAAATTTGAAAGGTCTTCAAAAGTGAGTCCTTAATCCAATTTATTGTTTGAATCAATTATTCAGCAATATTTAAAGCCAAAAATATTTCCTTAGGTCTGAATCTAATGCTTTATACTGAAACAAACATGGCTTCACTTCCATTCTCCAATGGCCACTTTACTCTGTGAGCCCCTCACACACCTGAAGACAATAATTACATTCCCCCGGGCTTTGCCCTGCACTTTAACCATCTTGGTGCCATGTTCTGAATCTGCCCTAAATTACTCTTTTCTCCTTTACAGACCCTAATACAGGGCATCTGGATAAAGATCTGACTAGAACTGATTAATATGGAGAAAATGATTACTTTTGTGCACTCTAATATTCTAATTGTTTTATAAAAATTACAGCATCGTGTTATTAGCTCACTGCTAGTTTATTACTTGCTGTGAGTTTCTCGTCATTTCTGATTTGTATTTCTTTTGTGAGGATCCCTAGGTTTACATGAATGGACACATTAAAAAATATACACATACATTTATTTTCCTACTTATATTTCTGCACATTGAAACTCCTAACTGGTTTATCTCCTCTTCTTTTTTTTTGAGATGGAGTCTTGCCCTGCTGAAGTGGTGTAAGCTCGGTTCACTGCAGCCTCCACCTCCCGGGTTCAAGCAATTCTCGTGCCTCAGCCTCCCGAGTAGCTGGTATTACAGGTGCTCGCCACCACGCCCAACTAATTTTTGTATTTTTAGTAGAGATGGGTTTTTGCCATGTTGGCCAGTCTGGTCTCAAACTCCTGACCTCAACTGATCCACTCACCTCAGCTTCCTAAAGTGCTGGGATTGTAGGCGTGAGCCACTGCACCCCGGTCTATCTCCTCTTCTTTACTCCATGGGGTCACTAACAAGCGGAATTCTATCCCTTGGTGTGATGGAGGGACTTGGTGTGTTAGCAGAATTTTTATTTTTTGTTGCGTAACCTTTCTATTTTCAAAAACACAACATGGGATCTGAAAAACTAAAAAGCCCAAAGAGTTCCAGACACCAACAAGAGGCATTGAGAGTAGTGAGCTGGCACTAGCACCACAGATGACGGCCTTATGTCAGAAGTCCAGACTGTCGATGGGTAGTCTGCAAGTGTAAAGAGAAGCAGGGCCTCCTACTCCTATTGTGATGGATGAATCTGGGATTCTGAATGCGTATGACAGAGATTCGAGGAGGAAACTCACCAGGTCCCAGTGTTTGAGGCACTGGCTCCACCACTGCTTTTGAATGCTTCCTAAATTATAATTTATTTCATTACAAAGTAAATTATGACTTAGTTCCAGACACAAGTTTGTAAGAATATATTCACTAGGTAGCTGTGTTCATAATATTAAGGCTAATTAATATCAATGATATTTCCTTAATTTATCTGGAAAAATATATTCTACCTCTTAAATATAAATGCTCTTCCATCTGAGGAGTTTTTCTGAAAAATTGCAAAAAAAAAGTTTTCTGTGGAATTAAAATAAAAATTACATCATATTAAGGTGTTTTTATAAACTGTCTCTTCATAGCCAGATACTGCCTGACATATTCAGGAATGAAACTATTGTGATAATGGTAATCCAGGGTTTTATGCTGGCAATAAATTTACCTTATGTTTTCTTACTGTGACCAAATAAACCTCCAAAATGTCTGGCCAAAATTAGTGGACCAGTTTTAGATGTGAAACAAACTAAATTTATGCGAATAAAGTTGAAGTTACTAGAGCGTTTTTCTAGATGTTACAGGGAGATTTTCCTATTTGCATTTCTTTTGTGAGGATTCCTCGGTTTGTCCCCTGGGTGGGCACGTTTAAAAATACACACACACCCTCCACATTTACAATTACATTACTGCCATCTACATTCGTAACAAGAACAGGTCTAATGTACAGCTTTGCATCACATATTCAAAAGGCCATGCCATGTTATTGTGTGTAATGGCCTCAAGTAACACGACCTAGTTTTGACCTTCACCATAGTTGTCTCAAGTCAAAACTGTGTGATAAGTGAATTTGTATTTAGCTCTTTCCATCTTTTTTCTTGGCTCCCTTCTTTTCATCTGCCCAGACCTTGTGGTCCTCAGTTACTTAGCATTCTCCAGCTGTCTGCTGGCTGCTTAGAATCTTCCACTAAAGCATCACCATGTGGGCTTTCCCTCCTCCCAGGGTCCTAGACTCCAGTTCTTTCCCTCTGTTCTTTCCAAATAGATCTGCTTTGTGTTCCATCCCTAGTATTCATAGATGATGGAAGCTAAGATGATTTACTTTTTAAAAACGTGAGCCATGAAATTCCTCACCTATGATGATTAGTATTGTGAGAGTTTCAGAAACTCTTGAAGAGTTGAAGGGTAAGATATTTTCAGGTTAGAGAGTGATTTGGATTTATGACCATCATGTCTATAAATCCAAGTACTTCCTTAACACATTTGGCTAACTCAGAAGTGTGACTGGGAGTAAACCAGGAAGAGCGGTTGATTCCCTTGAGCACATGGTACACTTTCCCTCAAGACGGCACTTTTCAAAAAACATTTTCAATGTCATGGCTCACATAAAAAATCATTTATTGGCATGGTGATTTTAAAAACCATGATAAAAAGACAGCTTTAGAGAAAGTAAAGTGACAGAGGAATGAAGGAAACAGCGTGGAGAGAGTTAGTGTTCTTGCTTCCTCACCAACCAGTCAGGCAGGCTCACCACTAACCTGGTCCCATCCTGAAGGTGGCTACCCCTGGTATTAGAATCTGGAATTGGCTCTGGATTAACTGTGAAATCCTCCAACTGACTAGAGCATAAGCTGTTTTGGGAGCCCCTTGTAATTTCTAGAACATTTGCTTCTAGCATTTGTCATCTTCTGGGGAAAATTCACAAACTAGAAAAGCTTACCGTTTAATAGACACATATTGGCAGAGTTTGATTTCTACCAACAGAGGAAAGAGAGTTTCAGGCATTATCACGTTGCTAAGAAACTATGAGTTTTGAAAAACAAGAAGTGTTTCTGAATAATTCTGGATCCGGATACTCATTTAACAAATTTTAATGGCACACCTGTTGAGTTAATGTATTGAAGATAGAGAAAAGCAAAAACGGCATGGGGATTTAAGAATCTCACACTCTAGTGGCATGAAAGCCTGCTATAAAATTAAAATCACTGTATAAATTAGTTACTGGTTATAAATTACTACAAACAGTTCAATAAATATTTAACAAACATCTTTGTATTCTAAGCACTGTGCTTGGTTCTGGTGTCACTTAAGAATATTAAGGTATGTAAAACAAAACTTCTTTCCCTGGAGTTTACAATTTTGAATAGACAATTACATAAACAAAAAGCCAAAATGTCTAGAATTAAGCTCTATAAGAGAGGTAGATACAAAGGGCTTCAGGAACACTAAGAAGGGTACCGCTAATTCTTGTGAAGGTCTATGGAGGCCTCTATTAAGGAGATGGTGTTTGTTTTATATTTGAAGGATGAGAAGGAATCTATATAGTAGAAGAGAGTCTGGGTAGATGGAAGAAGGAAAATCTAAGAAGAGTGAGCATGGAGGTGGGGGCGGATTTCCAAGGTCTGGAGTGCTGTGCATTCATTCATCTGCAGTGACAGATGAGAAGAGCTTTGCACATGACACTCACACAACTACGTAACTCCCTTGAAACTAACACGATGGGCCAATTTTCTTCCTTCATACCTGGGCTGATTCTGATATAATATCTTGGCCCTCACCAGTAGCTTACTTTTTAGTACATTAACAATATGTTTATATTTGCATAAATATCTCTTGCAAAATGTGTTAACAGCTCAAGTGTAATACAGCAATTGTGTAATAAAAATATAATGTATAATAAGACAACATTTATATCAATGTAATATAAAATTATCTCTTTAGAAGATAGATGTTATCACCTGCTCAAGTTTTCAAAATGCCTTAGGTATGTAAGCACCCATATGCCCTTAAGTCTAGCACTTTTGTCTCTATATTATCTTTTTAATACATAGCTCCTGAAATTGTCAGCTACATTTCCTTTTCTATGCTATTATTCCTTGGAGGTCTGGATATAGAAATCCAAGGGAACATTTGGCTCAGAGAATTGGGCAGGAATCTTATGAATTTGTGCATTGACACTTCACCCAGCAAATTATGATGGGTTGGTAAATGTGAATTCAAGTTTAAGCGGATAAATGTCTGCAGAGATTTGCAATCTATTTTGATGGCCCTAAATGTCACATTTTCTTCCCTTTAGAAAAGAATAGTTCTGTCCTTCACCACCTTTAAAATTCAGGTCTTTAACATTCTATGGTCCTTTGAGTTTGTAGTTGGTGCAACTGGAGTTTTCCATTTCTTCTCTTCAGCTATAGTCTTCACCCTTCATTTAATCAAACTCATAGTCTATGAGTCTTTGTCATTAATATTCTCTTTCCACAACCCTCTTCCACTTCTTCATTATGATCCTCTCATTCGAGGACTTCTTTACCTATGATTTGCCCCACAAGATCCTCTCATTTCTCTTTGTCCATATTTTTCCATCTATTTCCCTTTCTTTCTCATGGCTTTATAGACCCTAAACTCCTCTGCTTTCTCATCATCCACTAATTAGCATGTCTCCATGGTAACAGACAGTTGCAGAGCGGGAATCATTCTCTGTATCAGCTACTGCTGAGCAATCTTTGGGCCTAGCAAGGAGGGGCCTTGACACGATTAAGATAGGAAGAATTTTCTCTTCTTGGAAGGAGAAGATCCATGCATTTCAGAGAAGGCCCTGTTTCCTAGGGGAAAGAATAAGTCAATTTGGTTGAAAAGGAGTGTATACTTAATCTCAGGCATGTGAAATCAAAGTATGAAATAAACTAAGAAAATATTCAAGAAGATGTAGGAAAAATATCTAATGTTGGCTCTCTGCTTCTGGTTTATAAAGATTAGCAGTGTTTTGATCTGGA
The DNA here is from genome assembly GCF_001604975.1 of Cebus imitator. Taxonomy (NCBI): domain Eukaryota; kingdom Metazoa; phylum Chordata; class Mammalia; order Primates; family Cebidae; genus Cebus; species Cebus imitator. Next base: position 721,295 of record NW_016107567.1, read on the forward strand.
AGATGCTATGAAGCAACTGGTAGCAAATATTTGGTAACTTTTACCTTCTAATTTTACATATACAATTCCATAAGTGTGCCTCATGGGGCTGAATCTATGACAGAGAACAACCCTACTCCAGCTTAATGAGGTTTATTTATTTATTATAATTTTTAATTTCATGGTTCTTATTTTCAGCTAGATTTCGACCCATAATCATATACTTACTAAACAGCTAGTATTGAATTAATTATTATTGGAGTTCTGGTTGCAGTTCTTTATTGATAAGCTCCATAGCATTATATAGTTCCTGTCAGAACACATTTCCTGTATATTTTCCTGTAGTTCAGAAGCTAGAAAAGATATTATTAGTTATAATTTATTAAGTACCTATTATGTATTAGGCACTATACTAGGTGTTTTCTGTATAATGTTTCTGAATCTCATGCCAGCTTTTCAATGTAACATATCACTATTCCAATTTTGTATATGAAAAGACTGAGATTCACAGAGATTAGGTAATGTTTCCAAATAAAAAAGCCAGTAAAAGCCTGGTACTGGAATCCTGGATACCTGAAAGTAAGTCTGTATAAGGATACATTAACTATGCATTCCCACATAAAGATGTTTGTGTGATAATTAGAAAGCTATATAGATGTGAAACTGTAGACTTCTGCATTCATAGGAAAACCTTGATCAATAAGAAAGGGAGGGTGAAGTTTGAGTTCTTCTCAGTTGGAAGCTGTAGTAGCTTATGGAATGATAACCTGAAGCAGCAGGTGATTTCCCTGGATGTCAAGAAATGAAATGTTTTAGCAACATATGAAACCCACAAGAGTAGGAATGTGATGACTAAAAGCATAGATTATGATGTAAGTTTGTGTAAATTGGATGAAAAATTTTACCCCCAGACATGTAAATCAGGGATGCCACTGCTCTCCTGGGAGCTCTGCCATTGATGGCAAGTAGGGATGAACAATTTGTGTCTACTGGAAGAGTGTAAGCCTTTCATCCTTTTCTTCCCTCAAAGTTTATGATAAAAAATATTCATTTTCCAAATATGAATGAGATGTCACCAATTTGTATACTGCATTTCATAAACTGAAGATCAGCATCTCAAAGTTGACTTAAATCATGAAGCGTTTAAAAAAATGACATCATGCTGGGTGTAATGGTGTGTACCTGTAATCCCAGCTTAGGGAGGCTGACCTGGGAGGATAACTTGAGTCCAGGAGTTCAAGAGCAGCCTGATCAACATAGAGAGACTCAATCTCAAAAGAAAAAAAAAATAAAACAAAAACAAAAAAACATAACCACAACCACAACCACCACCACCACAACTCCAAGGGAGAAAGTACATGTTTTGAATAACTTCTATATGCCAATTACTGGTGCCAAGTGCTTTTCATATGTTATCTGTTATGAGAGCATGTCTCTCAAATTTCTTTCAGCAGGGAGCATAATTGTCTGGCCTCAGCTGTTGTGTTCTGAAATCCATCACCAAGTTTGTATGGAGGCCAAGCTTCCCATGGCTGCTCCCAGCCAATGATGGAGTGTGGCAGGGATGCTAAGACAGATCCATTTCTGGGAAATAGAGAATTCGCTGATGAGTGACTTAAGCTTGACGGGAACTTCGCATTGGCCTTGCTGAACTTTCTTAGAATCCCAATCAGGAGGCTCCCGGCCAAACCTTCCCTCTTGCCTTCACAGGGGCCAGACTGCATTTCGGTCTAACTATCTGTCAGCCTACCTCTGCTCCCTTCCTGCTTTGCTTCTCAGATGTCTCCCTGAATGAATTCTCTTGATGTCTGCTTCTTGGAGGAGCTAAATCAACACATTATCTAATTTAACCTTCCCAATCTCATGAGCTATTTATGATGATAAGAAATTGAGCCTCGAGGCATTTGCGATACTCACTCAGGTCACCTAGCTAACTAGTGACAGGCTTTAAACCCAGCTCTGTCTGCTCTCATGGTCCTTTGACACTTCCCATTGTATCACGCTGCCCAGGAGGCCTTCTTGTGCTCACCACTATTTTTTAGCTGCTTTGTCTGATTACAAATTGCTTAGTAAAAAAGGGAATAGGTAAAAATTTTTCTTAAGCTCCCTGAAAAAAAAAAAAAACTGGAAGGAAACAAGTTGTTAATATAAAATGTTCACCCTTTTCCTAGAATAACGTAACAGTTTGAGCTTTCTCATCTGTGTCTGTGACAGGGAGCTGTCTGGCTACATGAATATGTTGTTTTTCTTTTTTTTTTTCTAAACCCCTTCTTAGGTAAATCAGAGCTGCAAGTGCTGTATCTATCTTTCAGAGATAGCATGTGAATTTGTGACAGTCCCTGGGGAGTTGGAGGTCTAGAAACCAATGAAGATATCACAATGAAACAGGAGCGTTATGTTTTCAAGTGCGAGGGTGATTATTATCTGAAAGTCTTAGTGTTGCTTAAAAGGCAGTTTTTCTCATTTGGATCAGGGAGCAGTGTGAATTTTCCGAAGGCGAGGAGGCCTTCCTAGCATCAATAAAAGCCGAGTACAGAGTGGGGCTTCAGGCTGCTTGTGTTACTGTGGAGGCCAGAAGTGAAAGCCTGGGTAGACGGCTCCAGGGATGCTCCAGGAACTGGAACCGATTCCTAATGAATCAAGAACCCAGTGGGGACGTAAATAAAATGTAGGGAGCTTTCACTTTTTTTTCCAGCCCTCCCTCTTTTCATTCTGGGCCAAAAAAAAAAAAAAAAATACAAATTACTGCAATTCTCTCCAAAACCTGGTGAGGGTTCAAGAGGACAAGAAGCCTGAGGACCTCCACCTGAGGAGCTTCTTGAAGATGCTGTGTCTAAGATCTTTAGTGCCAGGAGAACATTGACATTTTCCCCTTTTACTTTGCAGGGCATCTTTTCATGTGATTTAGGAAACTTCATCCTTCTCAGAGTTGTGCCGCTGGTGTTATGAAAGCTACAAGACCTCTGATGCCAAGCCAGTCTCTGTTTCTCTGTTCTATGGCCCAAATAAATGCAGACCCCCTCCATCCTTTTGTGATTTCTTTCCCTGGGATGCATCTTCCACGGACGCATTATCTCACTGAAAGAGGCTTCCACTGTTGGTCTTAATCTGCTTCAATATTCCCTTTAACTTGATAGTGTCTTGCCTACTTCTCCAGCTTCATCTCCTATGCCTTCTTCACATCGCACATTTGTGAAAATGAAGTGTTTTCCATTCTAGAACCTTCCATGTTCCCTTAAGCCACATGCCTTTGCTCACACTGTGTCTTCTGCCAGCAGTGTCCTCCTGCCCCCTGCCAACTCCTACATTCTTTTTCCATTTGGTGAATGTCTAATTCCATCAAGACTGAGTTCAAATGTAACCTCCTCAGTGCCACCTTCTCTGATCTCCCCAAACTCAATTAATAACTTTGTTCTTTGCCTATTTCAGTAATTTTGTTGAGCTGAAATTAATTTGTTTTTCTATGAAGATCCATATCCAAATTCAGTCCTTTTTTTCTCACTTACTACTAAGTGCCTGGCATAGGAATAATCACTTTTATATGTAGCATTTCTTAAATTTTTATTTGAAAAAAAAAAAAACTAGAGACAATGATTCCTTTGGATGGAGATGAACTATTAATATTATTGCATTCTGAAATTACTCTTGACTCTTCAGAAAAGGGTATGACTGGAGAGATGAAGGACAATTTTTAGTCGCTGCTCACGATAAAAACAAAATGAAACAACAACAAAAATCCTTGTTATTTAAAATCTCTGATTTTCTTAATACCTTTTGGAAGATGTTCTGGAAAACTGTGAGCCTCCCTTCCAGTGAGCCTCTGCAACTCCAAGGTACATGTTAATAATCTTCCTTGTAGGTCTCTTTGGAAGCTGCATTATTTTATCACAGTTATGTGAGCTCTGGGGGTCTCCAGTGTCAGCCACGCACAGACCCTGCCTGGTCCCTGTTGAGATGACTACCTGAGCCATGAACCTCTCAATTTCAGTCACTCTTTCGTGTACAGTTGTAGGTAACAGCCTGTATACCAACATAATGCAAGAAGTACCACTATTTAATGCCTAACGGAATTTTAATCCACTTCTTACACTCTGCTCCAAGCTGTAAGGAGTGGATAGTCAGCTCCATAAAGCAATCATCAATCTGAAAAGTAGCTTTTATTTTTCACTTATAGAACTGTCAAAAATATCTTTTGGAAATGACAACTCTGCTTTGAATTGACAACATAGACCATGGGCTGGTCAATCACAGCTTATTTGTCACATCCTTCCTGCTGCTTGTTTTCCTAAATAGTTGAAACACAATCACGTTATTTATTTACATATTGTCCATGACTGCTTTCACGTTATAATGGCAGAGTGCAGTAGCTGCAAAAGAAACTGTGTGGCTCATGAAAACTAAAATATTTGCTATTTGGTCCTTCATGGAAAGTTTGCCAACTTCTGACGGCAATCCAGAGTTCTGCCAGAAACCATAAATGCAAACTCTCCAATATCCATTTATTATTCAAAGTCTGATTCTGAGAACATATTTATCTCAGAATGTAGCATCAGGAAAGCCACTGGTGACTTTGGAATCTTAGGGGCGCTGTGAATTGCATAACGAATCGTGTCTCCTCTTCAGCTTTGACTATCAGAATATCCTGAGCCAAAAATTTTTATCCTATGTAGAGGGGTAGACGGTACTTATCTTTACCCACTTATCATTTTTCCTACTTTTAAATCCTCTTCACTCTGATTTCCTATTAATTTTTGTCTGATGACCTTACATGTACATATATTTTGAGAAAAGGGTAGGTATAAATACGTATGTCAGTAGTACCTACCCTCTGCACTTCCACGGTTGATTGTCTAGAATTAGCTGCTTGTATATCTGCTTCTGCTTCCTAGTTTAAACACCCTTTGGGGAACTTTTTGTTTGCTTATTCATTTTGTTTTTGTCTTTTTTGTTTTGTTTGTTTGTTTTGTTAGTGGATTATTTTTAGAAAGTATTTATTTCAGAGACCAGCAAATTTTCAACTTAAATTAATTGTCAGTTGTAACATAAATAATAGTGTCTTCAAGGTGCCTGAAGTTGTTGACTCCTTGGTTAAAATAAATTATGTAGTTTTCATGCTTTTATTAATAATATAATAATTGTTACTACTTAATAATAAAATAATTATCACTATTTAATAAGTGCCTAGTATTTTCCGGGTGCTTCATGTACATTGTTGAATCGTTTCCTTGTAGCAGGCATGGTGAGTTTTGATATTTCCATTTCATAAGATAGTAACAACAAGACTCAGGGAGATGACGTACATTGCTTGGAAGGAGTGTGCAGCAGGAGTCAAGTGATGTCCGTGAATGAAGCAGGTGGGTGTAGTACAATCTGGAGCCGTGGGGACCTATGAGTACATGCTTTGTCTGAAGGGGCAGCTGATACCCAGGCAGCCAACCACTGCCATATTCAAATATCAGCTTTCTATTGCTGGAGTTCCCAACTTATCAGAAACCAGAAATTCAGACATTCAGTGAAATATTTTAATTTTAAAAACACTGTTTCAAAATAATGAAACATGTTGTAGATTAGGTTTGGCCCCTGGGCTATCAGTCTTTAAACTCCGTGATAACAATAACCACAGGCCAGTGGGCCTGACGAGTAAGAAATTACTAGGCCACTGCATCCTAACTCTACCACATTCTGTGTTACTTTGAGCAACTTAATCTCTTTAAGTTTCAGTTGCATCAACTAAACAATGAGACAAGTAGTAGTTACTTGTCTTACTGAGATTTGGTAAAATGTTTAACCTGTGCCTGCCACATAAAACATACTCATTAAAGGGCTACAAAAGATACACAACTAGTAATTTCTTACTTGGAAGTTATAATCAGGCCTTTATGACCTCAGAGCCACATCCTTTTCTCCTAGTACAATCCTGTCTCTCATAACTCAGCGTTTCATTTTGTTTTATTCCTAACTCTAGTTTGCCAGTTGTTTATCATAATAGAAGCAGGCCAACAATTTTATGAGCCATATAACTATTTGCTCTAAAAAAGTATAATTGAATAAATTATTCCTTTCAATTTTGCTCAAAAAGTCATTTTTAAACTTCTTGCTATTTCCTCTAAATTAAAAAAGTTAAATTTCTTTTTATAAATGCGCATGTAGCTTCCATTGATTTTAGTGGAAGTCAAGAATCCAAGGATAGAATCTCTCCTGAAGAGTTTTAATTTTTTGTTTGTTTACAGCAGGAGATAACAAAAATGATATATTTGCTTAGAGTGTATCAACATTAAGTATTCTAGCCAGCTGGGTAAAGTACAGTATTATGACTGAAGTTGAGAGCAAAGGGTTTCTTCATTTCATGAGTAGACATAAAGATGCACTCTTATAAATGAGCAAGCATAGCTGTAGGCATCAAAGATAACAAGCAATATTGAATAGTAGAAAGGATTTTACTGGGGTGAGAAGGGGAACCAAATATGCATTACAGCTGTTAAATAGCTTTTTACCTGTATCTTTTCTTCTGACTGATATTTTTATTAAGGAAAATGATTAACATAGTAAAGAAATATTTTTTCTAATAAGGTGTTTTTTTGTTTGTTTGTTTTGTTTTGCTTTGTTTTGTTTTAAATAGGGAACTTTATTCACACTACCTGGAGGGTTATTCTGTCCTGACACAATTGAGTAAAACACTAGCATCTCAAAGTACAGTGGCACGATAGAGCAGCAGATAAATAACTCATTTTGGGAATGAAGGACCATAGGTTCTAGTCTCAGTTTGGCACACAAATAACTGTGATTTTGGGCAAATCACTCTCTGTTGATTGGAGGTAATAAACCTGTTCTATCAATAGTGAGAATATCTGTGGAAGATCTTTGTCTTTTGTACAATATTATTGCTATATTTATTTTTATATGATGATGGTGATGGTATAGTGCAAATATGAAATTATAAGCACTAATCTACTAAGGAATTAAATAGTTTCAATTTCTTCAATAACAGAGGAGACATACACTGTCAATTATGTACGTTTTGATTCTGACCTCCCAGAAATAAGTTAAGGTCATTCATCTTTTATTTTTTTTTCTGAAAAATAAGAAATATTTTGCTGAGAATAAAAAGAGTAAAAATGAATGGCTCATGGACAGAACAAGAAATGTGGAATAAGTAACATGAGGAATGTAAAGTGGAGATGACTGAGTGTGAGTAAAAGCAATGCTAAGCAGCTTGAAGCCCCTGTTGGTACATAATTTTGATAGCTCAATTAGCTGATTTCTCTTTCTTTCTTTTCCCCTCCCCCCCCTTCCTTCCCTTCTTCATTTTATCACAGTACTTAGCAGTCTGGGAGCAGGACCAGAAAGACTAATTGTATGTATTCATATGGCACTGGTGACTATTTGAGAGGAGATTCAGGAACATGACAAGAAAGGAAACATATTAATGAATTTAGAAACCGAATTTTTTACTTGGTAGACATTATGTTTCAAAAACAGTGGAAAAGGAAGTAAGAAATGAAGTCTAACGAGACTAGTCCTTGTGGTGAAGGAAATGTACATTAGTCTTTGATGTCTGGAGATGTCTTTATTGTGTTTGATATGATGATTTAGCTGGGTATAAAACTTCAGGTTGACTTATTTTCCCCCAGAAATTTGAGAAATGCCATTGTATTCTAACATATACTGTTGCTGAAATCTACTGTGTAATTTTTGCTCTTTTGTTGGTATTTTCTCTCCAGCAGCTTTTAAGGTTTTATTCTTATCCTTGATATTCAGCAGCTTTCCCATCATATGCTTCAACATGGAATATTTTCATTTATTATGGGACTCAGGTATTTCTTCAATTTTGGAAAATTCATGACTATATTTCTTTAAATATTATTTTTCTATACTTTTTAAAAATGGAATGACTGTTTTACAGATGTTGAATATCCTTATTCTATCTTCTATGACTTTTTGAAGTCTTTTATCTATCAACAATGAATTAAAAATAATTTTCACAGTATTATCATTCAGCATTTAGATCTTATCCTTTGTGTTTAAAACAAATTTCAATAACATTTTTTAAAAATTCTAAGATACCCACCAAGTTATTTTTATATCAATTCATTGCTTCTCTTTTCTGCCTGATTTTATTTTATATTTTCTTCTCCATTTCTAATATTTTTAAAAGTTCATAATTCACAAATGTATAACTTAGTTATACCAATGGAAACACCTCTGTAACTCTCACATAAGTCAAGAAATAAAACATTGCTAGCATCTCAGATTCTTTTTTTAGGCCTCTTCCTAATCACTACCCTGTCTTTTCCACAAAAAATAACCACTATCATATATTCTGACATCATCACATAGATTTACCTGTTTCTGAAATTTGTATAACTGAAATCATAGAGTACATATTTTTGGTATCTGGTTTCTTTCACTGAAATTTATGCTTGTGATATTCTTCTATCTTGTTACTGAAGGCTATAGTTCATTAATTTTCATTGTTATTTAGTATTCAATTGTATTGATACACTGCAATTTATTATCCCTTCTAGTGCTAATAGACATTTTGATCTTTTTTTAGTCAGGATTTATTATGAATAATGGTACTATAATAATTCTTGCACATGTCTCTTGGTGCACATGTACATTTCTGTTAGGTAAATATGTAGAAGTGCTAGCTCAAATAATATGCATGTCTTTAGCTGTAGTAGATAATGTCAATTGTTTACCAAAGTTAATTTACCAATTTACATTCCTATGAGCAGTATATGAGAATTATTATTGTCTCACATGCTTGCTGGCACTTGATATTATTAGTTGATTTTTAGTGTTAACCATTCTGGTAGCTGTGCTGTGTGTGATACCTCATTGTGAGGTTGGCACCTTTACATATATTTATCCATTCTTTGGACATCGTCTGTTATGCATGCCTGTCTAAGTGTCATACTCTTTTTTCTTTGGATTGCCTGTGTTTTTCTACTTAGTTTTTATGAGTTATTTATGCATTTTGGATGTGAGCTCTTTGTTGGCTAAATTGCTGAAAATATCTTCTGCCATGTGCTAAAGCAAACTAAGTATGGACTGAGAAGAACTCTGTACTTCTGTATTTGAGTCTTTGTGGACAAATTGCAACCTAACTTAACAGGTAGACAAGATTGAAAACCTAATTTAGGAGTATGTGCCTGTAACAATAGCTGAGTCTTGGCCAATCCCTGCAGCCATACTTCAACCACTCATACACTGCTGAGTGTTCAAACTGTGTTCAAATAAGGCAAATGCTGAGCTGTAACCAATCCAGTTGTTTCTGTACTTCACTTCTGATATCTGTACTCACTTCCCCCCCCCTTTTTTTCGTCTATAAATCTTCTTCCACCACGTGGCTGCACTGGGGTCTCTATGAATCTGCTGTGATTCTGGAGGCTGCCCGAATCACAAATTGTTTATTGCTCAATTGTACACCTTTAAATTTAATTCGGCTGTAGATTTTCTTTTAAAACATGTCATAGCTTCCCTTTTTATACTCCTGATGGTTCCTTTTATTTCTGATCAACAGACATTCTTAATTTAATATAGCACAATTCATCATTGTTTTCTTTATTGACCTGCTTAAGAGATCTTTTCTTTTCCTAAGGTCATAGAGATAGTATTCTGCATTATTCTGCATTATTTTCTATTATTATTATTTGCCATTCATGTAAATAGTGACAAACTACTCAAAATACATGTTTCCCATAGTATAATGTAGACAGCATTTTTCCCTTTGTGAATATTCAGTTAGCCTAACACCATTTATTCAAAAGGCTATTCTTTTTCCACTTTTATTATAAATCAATGTCTACATAAATAAGGATCTGTTTTTGTGTTCTCTGTTTTCTTCCATTGGTCAATTTGTCTATTGTGTACCATCAACACATCATTTTAATGTTAGAGCCTTACAATTACTAATATAAGTAGATAGAGCTTTATAGTAATCACTAATATAAGTAGAGCAAACTGTTTTATCTTTTTTCTCTTTAAGGTTATCTTGATCTTTTGCATACCCAAATATACATTTAATATTACTCTTAGAATCAGCTTGTCAAGTTAAACATACACACAACATTGATGGTAGATTTAAATATTTAAATTACATTGGATCTATAAATAAATTTGGAAGAACTGGCATCTTTATAATATCAACTCTTTACTCCATCAGCATGGATTATCCTACAAGCATTTAGATTTGCTTTTATTTCTGTTCATATTATTTTGTAGTCTTATGCTTATTTTGTATTTATTTATGTTTATTTCCAGATATTTGATACATTTTGCTCTTATTGTAAATGCTCTCTTTAAAAATTTCATTTTTTTGTGTCTCTAGTATATGCAAATTTAATTGACTATGGTAGATTAGCCTATATTCATGAACTTTGCTAAATTCATTTTTTTCCTCCAAAATTTTATTCTGGAAATTTTCAAACATATAGAAAATAGACTTGTGTAACAAACTTTTATGTGACCATTATCCAGCTTTAACCATTATAGTAAGTTTTTGAATTTCCTTAACTCATATTTAATTCTGATACTTTCTATAGATTCTTTTGTATTTTCTACACATACAGACATACTATTTGTAAATAATGGCAGTCTGATTTTCTTTTTCTAAGGTTGTTTATTTATTTGCTATCCATGCTGCTGAGGATATTCAGAACAATGTTGAAAAACATTATAACGTTCTTACCATTTTTGTGAGCCTAATCATTCCTTCGTGTTTTCATCAAATGACACTTATAGAACATCAATTCTTAGGCATTTGTCATAAAAATCAATGTCTTAACTAAGTTAAAGCATGTCTATGCTGAAATATTTGTATAATTTGAGCATGCTAGCCATAACAAATTCAGAACAAGGTTTTTGAAAAAAGCACTACAAACATGTCAGTATGTAGCCTGTGTTCATATGTGGTACTTACACATTTAAACTTAATTCTCAACATTTACTTTATGGTTACTGCTGTAACTTAAAAACTGTCACCAAGGGATAAGGTATAACGACCTACAAATGGGCATATTTGTTAAGTTTTTAGTTTGTGAAAATATCTTGAACTCATTTATACAGGGACCAAATTTCAACTCTGAGTAATCAGCTTTTCAATGAACTTCATAGTTTACAACTGCATACAGGCAACAGAAAATATGAAAGAATTTCTAACTATGGGAATTAGTTAGAAATTTACTATTTTATTAGATTTTATTTTATTTAACATTCTAAGGAGTTCACAGCCATCAGCAATTTCAATGTAATTTTAGGTGCAATTGGGAATTTGGCATTCTCAGCAGAGCTGTTAGTATAGAAAACCTTGTAGATGAAATAAGTACATTTAATAGCACATGTGAAGGGATTGTTCTAAAATTGACTTCGATGGCTTCATGTTCCACAGCTGAACTGGGTCGCTCAACATGGCTGTTATTGTTCCTGATGTTAGGGCACATTCTCTTTTTACAGTAAAATTATGACTGTCAGAAGATTTTAACTTGACATATATGGCATCTCTGCCTCCACAACCTCCACAGGATTATTTCTTCCCATCTGTTATGTTCATGTGAAATTCTATTTCATTGCCTTAGGAACTTCAATAGTTTCTTGTCAGTCACTGTAGCTGGGTTCTTGTGCATGGTCACAGCTCCTACTCCAGGGCCAGCTCCTCTCCTTTATCCTGTCATATATATATATATATATATATATATATATATATATATATGTATAGAATATGTGTGTGTGTGTATATATATATATGTGTGTGTATATATATATATACACACACATATATATTCACACATGCCTACTCGCCTCCAGTTTTTCCTCTACCTTGTTGCTACAGTGATATATATGTGTGTGTACATATACATATATATACACACACATATATATTCTATTTATATTTATTGAATATTCAATAAATACATAAAAACATATCCAAAATGCAGAGTAATAACATAGGTTTAAATATTAACAAATATATTTAAAAAGTACATTAAAAATATATTTTAAGCCTATTTCATTGCTCTGCATTTTGAATGGAGTTAATGCATCAATATGTGACCATTGTGTCATCTGGACCAGAAGTCAAATTTGGGGTCACTGTAGCAACAAGGTGGAGGTAAAACTGGAGGTGAGTAGGCATGGACACAAAGCAATTGTATACATCTTGGGCCTGGGCTGGCGCCATGGAACTGGAAAAGGGAGGAACAATCTTCTAAATAGCAGCCTAAGCTAGAGACCTCTGAATTTGCTCCATGACTCATGACTCAGAATTCTGGGGACTAAGCATGTGTAGGAAAAGGACAGGTCTTAATGTAACTTACGATGTTCATATAACTTTCTGGAAAGAATTAGAACATTTTTTCCAATGGAGGTGAGATTCTGAGAGGGCTGGATTAGAATCTAGGTATGATGTGTCAAGATGGGTGTGTCAGGATGGGAGGGGGATGCAGGGTCCCACTAAGACACAAATTGAGCTGGCAGTTATCTTGAGGAGAAGACTGATATTGTGTACTTAAAAGATTCATAGAAATGCGTTGGGGAATGGCAATCAGCCCTCAGAAGGAAGTGAAGAGATGAAGAGAAGGATTGTGAAAGTATATGCATGCACAAGAGAGAAAACATACTAAATCAGAGGGTGAAAACATGTGACTATTCCTGTTAATCCACATTTTTCCCAAAGCTGAAAAGATTTCATGAGTTAGTTGCATGATATGCCCCAAGAAAACTATCCAGCATGTTGCACCCCTACAAGATTTGCAGGTCTAACAAATGGAAGAATACAATAATGGCAGTTACGACAGTCATGTGAAATGACACTCATTTCTTCTTTTCAAAATCAATAACACATAGAACTTTTCTTCCACCACATTTGATTTCATGCTTAATACAGTATGTAGCAGCTGAATATTTATATCCCCCTACATTTTAAGCAAACCAGAGTTGAGAGACCAAGAAAGCATGATCTTATAATAACTGTTTAAGGGGAAGTTTTTATTCATTCACCCACTCATTCAGGTATTTAGAAAATATCTATTAAGGGCTTATCAAGTGCCAGTATGTAATCTAGGTCCTGAAAGTACATCAGTGGGCAAAACTGTCAAATTTGATTTGTAGTAAATGAGAGTAAAAGGAAGAAACAGAAAAACTGTGTGTACTTCCTAAAGTCTTCCAGTAGTGGTGGAAGAATAAGAGCTAGAACATAGTCTTTTCATTACTCATTTTCTGGCTCTTCCTTCAACTAATTCACCTGTAAAACATAATATATAGAACATATATATTTGTTTGCATGTGACTGCTAGGAGTTTGGGGGGGTACACAGAAATAAATAGGATTTCATCTTCAACAGACTCACCGTTTCAAAGGGAGACATATGTGTGATTACAAACAAAATGGGACAAACGCGACTTTGACAGAGCTAAATGCGGGGAACTCTGAAGAACTTAGAAGATGCAGTTCCCTGTGCTGGAAGGAATAGAAAAGGGTTTTTACAAAGGACTTCTGAGCTGGCTCTGGATGGAGTGGGAACTGGCCAGTGTTGGTGGTGGAGGGAGCAGTGTTCAGGCCGGGAGAGGGAAATGTGCAAATACCTCTCCTGAAACTCTCCTAGTACCACCATGTTCTTACCATCACCTATTCTCATTTTCTGGCTTTCATAAAATTACATTCTTTTTCTTGTTAATGGGCACACTAGAGAGATTTTTCTTCACCAGTCTCCTGTGTCTGGCAGAGGGCAAGCCAGTGACGAACTTTAGGTATGGGGTATACAATGACTGGGAAGAAGCAAGAGGAAGCTTGCTGGGTGCTGGAATGTTTTAGGTCATGATGTGAGTGTTGGTTACATGTGCCGCTTATTAGTGCATTTCCAGCATTTCACTACGTGCATATTAGGCCTCAATAAAACAAGGGAAAAAAAAGACTCTTAACCCAATGATACTAATGTCAGTCCTATGATACTAATTTATATATGGAGCAGTTTAGTATTTGGCATCAAATGTATTTTGTTTTGTTTATTCTCTATTAATTTCTTATATGAGAATCTTTTCAGAAATCAGATTTTAAATGCCATTTAAGACCTCAGTTTTGTCTTAGGCCCATTTATTTGTCCTCTTCTGTGGAATCTCTATTGCTTTAAGTTGGAAATATATAAACTCACACACAGGATCCAATTGGCCTTCTATTTTAGAGGCTTGCTTTGCATACAGCCTGTGGAGCATGTGTTTTTGTTTCTCTCTGCAAGTGCCCTGTGGCAGGGGATAATTCTACTATTTCTCTTTGTAGTATCTGAGAGATCGAGCTGTGTACACAGTCTGAGTCCTCAACAAATATTGCTGAAAGGGAACAAGTGTGAAAAATTCTTTTTTCTATTTTGATTTATGAGCTTCTCAGAAAGGAGAGGGGAAAGACCTAAATAGTATATTTAAGGGATCTTATTTCTCCCCTACCCCTTAAACAGATTAAAAGAGGAAAAGAAATAAAATACTCTTGAAGGTTGATTGAGGGATAAAACATCCGCAGAACAAATTTTACTTACTCAAGTTTTATAAATCTCCAAATAGGCCGGGCGCGGTGGCTCAAGCCTGTAATCCCAGCACTGTGGGTGGCCGAGGCGGGTGGATCACGAGGTCAAGAGATCGAGACCATCCTGGTCAACATGGTGAAACCCCGTCTCTA
>NW_016107567.1:736149-757543 GCF_001604975.1 Cebus imitator
TCCAAATAGCAAATTTACATAAATTTGCTGGAGTTTAGATATATGTGTCTGTCAAACAAGATAACTTTTAAAGGAAATAGTTTTTTTTTTTTTTTGCATTCTTTTCAGGTCAAAAATTAAGTTTTCAACTTAGCTTTTGCTCTCAGGAAAAAATATGCCATTTATGTTGTAATTGTATAACAAACTCAATGAAGAGATCTCATTTCAGGTAAAACAACTCACAGGTCCCCTGAACCTCCATGTAAGCATAAAGAAAACTGTGTTAGTCTGTTCCTATGCTGCTAATAAAGACATAACCAAGACTGACTTATTTATAAAGGAAAGAGGTTTAATTGACTCACAATTCCACATAGCTGGAGAGGCCTCACAATCATGGTGGAAGGTGAATGAGGAGCAAAGTCACATCTTACATGGCAGCAGGCAAGAGAGTGTGTGGAGGAGAGAACCCCTTTATGAAACCATCAGATCTCAGGAGACTTTTTCACTATCACAAGAACAGTATGGAAAAAACCACCACCCATGATTCAATTACCTCCCACCAGCTCCCTTCCACAACATGTGGGAATTATAAAAGCTACAATTCAAGATGAGATTTGGGGGGTGGGACACAGCCAAACTATATTATAAGCCTGATTTTTTTCATGCTGCTCCTACTTGGTGATATTTGAGGCCAGCCAAGGCAAAACTTACTGAGCACTTTCAGAACCCTTCTGGAGCCCTCCCTTTTCTTGGTGACGCCTGTATCTAATTCTCTTTCACTCCTACCAGAGTTGCCAGTGACCACACACTGGCCCTGTGGCTTAAGACCTTTTGCTATATATATAGGTGCCCACCTTGGGCTATGCCCCATGTCCTTAAGTAATGCTTGGTCACATCTTGTCTATCTTTAATTCCTTTCCTTGGTATCCTGAACTTTGCTATCCAAAGATTATCTGTTGATTCCAGAACCAAACAATGCAGGTATGTTTATTTATGCAATTTTTCTAATGGGAGATGTATTATACTATGCTTCTCCTTTTTACTTTCATTAATCAAACATATGTGTAAGTGAAAATTCCTTGCTATAAAATACAGAGAAAATACAGATAATCATTCATAAGAGAATAAAATGTTTTCAAAGTCTCTTCACCATTAACCCCACACATATGCACATATACTCACATATGTACACACACACATACATATATATAGACATAACATGTATTACTTGCTTTTTCAATTTGAACAATATTTAATTAAAATGTTTCATGTCAGTAAATGTATTTCCATAACATTTTTCTTTGTGTCTGGAAAGCACTGCACTTTATGGCTAAACTATCATTTATTTACACAGTCTCCTACTGTCAGATATGTGAATTGCTTCCCATTTTTGCTGTATTAAATTAATAGGGAATCCTTATAATATATATGTTTCTCATCCAAAATTTTTTTTGAAAGCATCTTAGAATCTCCAAGTCAAACATATGCATTAAAAAAACCCTAGTCACTTTTGGCTCTAGCTTATTTTTATTACAAAAAGGAATGTATGTCCATTGTAAAATTCCAAATAGTACATAATAAAAAATATGTTCGTCTTCCACCTGAGCCTCCTGCTTCTCTCTGTTGGCAACCACTGCTGTGTATCTCTTTTATTGCTCTCTGGAAATATTCTATGCAAGCATATACATGGAGTATATCCTTTTCTTTTTATACAAATGGATATATATATATATATATATATATATATATATACACACACACTATTCTGTACCTTTATTTTGAAATTTTTAAAGATGTATTTTTGAGCTTCTTTCAGTTTAGGACACACAAGTCTAACTCACGTTGTTTTTGTGACCACATAGTAAACAAAGTATAAACACATAAAATTTGATATAGTGGGCTGTTGATGGAGTTTGGCTGTTACCTCTCCTTTGTTGAGATAAACACAGCAACAACAAACACTCTTACACAAATATGAGAGTTGATGAATTCTTAGAATTTTAAGGCTTTTGATAAATACTGACAAACTTTTATTATTTAAGAGTGAATTTACATTGCCATGGAAAAAATGTCCCTACCTCCTTTAAGACAAAGATTTTAGAGACAGTATTTAAACCCTGAGGACTGAGGGTAAAGTTGGCATTTTTCAGTCCCTGAAGAAGAAACTCGGATAAAGACAGCATTCCTTTAATATCCCACTCATTCCTCTCTGAAGAAGCCAACTACTAAACCTGCATGAACATTTTAGTGCTGCTGCTTGTGGCCGTGCTCCTCAGAGACATTTCAACCTTAGGTCCTTCTCCATGGAAAGCCATCATAATTCTGCCTGATCAAATCTCTTTGTCTATTTCTTTGCCCACCATAGCACCTGTGATTCTTACCATGATTTTATTAATTTATTTCAGACTTTTCTTTTAGATATCTTAATCTTTTTTATCTTTGATGTAAATTCTGTGAAAGCAGTTGATAATTTTGTTCACTGCTATATCCCTGAATCTCTCTAGTCCATAGTAATGGCTTAAAATTTTTTTGTTGAAAGAATGAGTCCATTGAGTCAAACAACAGAAGTTTCTAAAATTCTCCATACAGCTTGACATAGTTCCCAATCACAAGTTTTGCACCATTGTCTTATGTTTTGTTACCTTCTAACTAAAGCTGGGATTAAAAAAAAATCTGTTTGGAGGATGAACTTCAGAGGGTGTGTGAATCCCCACGGCTTTCAGGCCAGGTCTGGGGTACATGAATACGCATTTGCAGGGGTGGGAGGAGGAGAAGGTTCCTCATGCTTCTGGAAACTAAATGGTTAATTCTATTTAATTTTACTCTCAATAATAATTTAGCATAAAAGATGCTGAAACAGATGTATTGGGAATTGTTTTTTCAGAGACTGCCAAACTAGGTGTGACCCCTTGGCTCTAGATAAATATCTAGATTTAAAACTAGATAAAACTCAGATTAATCAGAGTTTTTGGTAACTATAGGGCAAGCAGTGTTATGGGCAGCAAAACAAACAAACAAACAAACAAAAAAACAACCCTTACTAGTTGAAACCATAATCTTTCTTTTTGGTTGATAATGATGATTGCAATTTTCTTGAAAAAAATAAAAGGGTGACATTTGCACATTCACTTTGAAAGAGAGATAATCAAGCCTACATTATAAAACACTAAAAATAAAATGTATTATTTTGATCAGTGTCACTTACAGATTAATAAAGTGGATGAAATGTAATATTTTATAATTTAAAATTTTCATGTGATCTTTCTGATTTTAGAAAAGAAGAATCTGAGTGTAAAGTGGATTAATAAAATGATTTAATCACATTTTAAATGTTTCTCTCTTCAAAGAGAATTTCTAATATTTTGGACATAAAATTGCTACACGTGTGAAACTGTGGGGATAAATGAAAACGCAGAGTGTGTTATTTCTGAGCAGGGTTTTTTTTCCATGTGATAGGAAATGGGACAGTGATTTGTCTTCAGGTTAAGTATAGTACTGAGAGGATGGACAATTCAAGACCCAAGAAAGTGGGGTGCTGGAAAAATATAATGAGGAGGAGAAAACATTGGAGCAAATGTTTGAGAAAGCTGTCAGAAAGTAATAAAGATAGAAATAACATCTTGTTTTCAGAATAAATATTAACACATCACTCAGGTACCAAAAATCATTCAGGAGAAACAAAGAGGACTGGACTAAATGAATTTGGGGATTTTAGGAAGGAATTGTTTGGCCTTTTAAACAGGATATTTTCGCCGGGCGCGGTGGCTCAAGCCTGTAATCCCAGCACTTTGGGAGGCNAGATCGTGCCACTGCACTCCAGCCTGGGTGACAAGAGTGAGAGTCTATCTCAAAAAAATAATAATAATAAATAATAAATTTTCTCTTTAATTATTTATTTCATTTTATTTTTTTTTTTTTTTTTTTTTTGAGATGGAATCTCACTTTGTTACTCAGGCTAGAGTGCAGTGGCATGATCTTCGTTCACTGCAACCTCCACCTCCCAGATTGAAGCCATTCTCCTGCCTCAGCCTCCCAAGTAGCTGGGACTACAGGTGCACACCACCACGCCTGGCTAATTTTTGTATTTTTAGTAGAGACAGCGTTTTGCAATGTTGGCCAGACTGGTCTTAAACTCCTGACCTCAGATGATCTGCCTGCCTCGGCCTCCCAAAGTGCTAAGATTACAGGTGTGAGCCACCGTGTCTAGCCCATCTTACATATTTTTGTCCCAGACTGAGAATCAGCCATTTCTATCAGGATCCTGGGTTTCTGATTACCTTTAACAGAAAATGGCATTTACAAGCCACAGCCTAGGTATGAGAGATGCTAATTGCTACTAAATTGGTTATGGTTTCTAAGCCTTTTTAGTGGACAGAGCTCAAACATTTTCTTTTTAGGAGAAAAAAATCATTAAGTTCATTTTATTCAAATTTAGAATTACAAGGTTTTTATTTAATTTTTTAATTAAAAAGTTTAATTGAAAAGTTAAAAAGTGCCAGGCACCGGGTGCGGTGGCTCACACCTGTAATCCTAACACTTTGGGAGGCTGAGGTGCGTGGATCACCTGAGGTCAGGAGTTCAAGACCAGCCTGGCCATCACGGTGAAACCCCATCTTAAAAAAAAAAAGACTTTTTCAAAATCACAATTATGTATACATTAAGACTTCTATTTCAGACAGTATGTTGCACTAAATAAACAGGATATTTTCATTCATTTATTCATTCAATATTGATATCGCATCTATTATATCTTAGTGCTAGATATGTAGGAAGACAGACCACTGGCAACTTTGGTGAATGCCAGGGAGGTTACCTGGTTAAAGTACAGCAAATTTAGAGTGTTTTAGGTTTTTAGAGAAGAAGCTAAAAATGGGACAGGTACTTACCATGGTCAATTTTATAATCAATTAAAATTATAATTTTTCTATAACCCCGATACACAGGTATGAAAAATAAGCTAACAAAAGGCACATGATCCTGGACCTCAGATTCTGCGGCTTAGCTGAAGTTAACCTCACTATTGATGTTATTCTTGACTTTCATTAATCTCTGACCCATGTTGAATATGCTTCAGGTGAAAAGAAGTAAAGATTGTATTGTAATATGAACAAATTACCCTGTTAAAATTTTAAATGTTTACTAATGGAACACAGGCCAGGTAACACATACATGGAGTAATTAGACAGTAAGCTGCTATATGGGAGCCTATTAACTCCAAAATGAGTTTGAACAGAGATTGATTTTTTTAGCATTTCTTAATTAACAAAGAATGAGCAAGATAAATCTGAAAAATGAAGAGTTACACTGAGTTTTAAATAGTGAGCAATTTGGAAACAGAAGTTCACTGTTTATTCACTACATGAAAATGATCCAACATGGTTAAACACATTTCACATTTTACATTTTATTACCGGAAGTGAAACATCCACATTTAC
Organism: Cebus imitator; assembly: GCF_001604975.1. NCBI lineage: Eukaryota > Metazoa > Chordata > Mammalia > Primates > Cebidae > Cebus > Cebus imitator. The sequence continues at coordinate 741,564 of NW_016107567.1, forward strand.
ATAATTGCCCAAAGTTATGCTATATGTTAAGATGGAAAACTTACAATAAACATCTAAAATATGATATTGCCATGTAATGGTTTTAATGGTTCAACAATTGGGAATGATAGAGTTCTTCTATGAGCAACTTTTAAAAGAATGTCTACTTAGAACACATTCTCATATATGAAATAAGCTTTCCGGTTGCCCGAGGATATTTATTAACTATGTGTTTGTTTTAGTCCTAGATTTAATATTAGAGCTATGATATCGACTTTATTAAAACACACACACACACACACACACACACACACACACTCTCTTAATCAAAGTTGGAACAAATTATGCTCAGTCAAAATAACTGCAGTTTCAATTAGTAGAAATTTGAAATGGTTGATATCCAGACATACACCCGTGTAATAGTTTTAAAATAGACTACCGTTATTTTATGAAAGTTTTCTTTCAATTAAGAATAGCGAATAAAACATGATTTAAATAGGTGATTTTTAATATCCTCCTTGTTTTCAATAAACTTTAATTTTGAAAAGATGGATGAAGGGAACTTGTTACCAATAAGCCATGGTTTATTAACATTTGTACATCAGATTTATAGTTCTTTTTATAATAAAATTGTGCATTTTTTATGCAACTGGGCCACCTCTATGAAGAAGCTAAAAATTTGCCTGATGACAGCTTAGATTGGTTTCAGAGACAAGTCATTATTTATCTTTTGTTTTCATTTTCCTTTATAATCTGAGATAATTGGCCAGTCTAATGGTTGCCCTACTTATGGTATAGTTTTTATACTTTGACCAAAACTATGACCTTTATAAACTAATACGTTTGATGTACCTATACAAACCTGTTTGGGTAAATACATTAATAAATACCCCAAGGCCCAGGGTATGGTGGCTTATGCCTGTAATCCCAACACTTTGGAGGCCAAGGTGGGTGGATCAATTGAGTCCAAGATTTCAAGACCAGCCCCAGGTCGGGCCCAGTGGCTCATGCCTATAATCCCTGCACTTTCGGAGGCCGAGGCAGGCAGATCATTTGAGGTAACTTGAGGGTTACATGGTCAACATGGCGAAACCCTGTCTCTACTAAAAATACAAAAGAGCCAGGCGTGTTGGCACATGTCTGTTGTACCAGCTACTTGGGAGGCTGAGGCATAAGAAGCTCTTGAACCCGAGAGGCGGGTTGTAGTGAGCTGAGATTACACCATTGCACTTCCAGCCTGGGCAACAGAGAGAGATTGTCTCATCAACAACAACAAAAAACAAAAACAAGCCTGGGCAACATGACGAAACTCTGTCTCTATTAAAAATACAAAAATTAGCAGGGTGTGGTGGCACAGGCCTATAGACCTGGAGGCAGAGGTTGCAGTGAGCCAAGATTGTGCCACTACACTCCAGCCTGGGCAACAGAGGGAGACTGTCTCAGAAAAAGAAAAAAGAAAAGAAAAGAAAGAAAAATTAAAAATAAAAAAAATACTTTACTTTTCTCTCTCTTCCACCCTTCTTCTCTCTTCTAACCTTTTAAATGTTTTCTCCTCTTATTACCATTTTCTTTTAAATAAGTGGCTGCCCACTTAGTCTTATCTAATCAGATTAAAAAAAATTTTCAGCATGTAAAATAACCCTTTTAACAGCAGGGTAATCTAAGAGAGTGACATTTATACGAGTTATTGTCTTGCCTCTCTCTCTGAAGTGACTTGTGAATCTGAGTACAGTGAGGAAGTCTCCTCACAGCAGGTGGCTGGGAGCTTACTTTTAATGCTGACTCTGCTGGTTGTCTATCTCCCTCTTCCTCTCTTTTATTCCTTTCCCCTTTTTGTTTCTTTTTAACTAAAATAGTATTTATTAACGTCATATAAAATGATGAAACTCCCATGGAAACTTTAATGCTAATATTGTCCCTCTGAGAAACAATGAGCTAATAATCATTTTAGACAGAAGAACCAATAGAAATGAATGCAACGTGTGATAGGGGTCCTGGCACTTTGTTGTGTTGATTGCTGAGGTGCGAAGATGTGTGAGCCTGTCAGCTGGACTGGAAGGGGTGGTCCCCCAAAAATCTCTTTTTGGGAGGGACTAGGGATCTTAATAATAGATAACTCATCCTATGCAAAAAAGTTGCTGTGCATAAGAAGCTTGATCCAATAACAACACCTAGGACTCCTGAAGGGAAGGGAGTCTCTGGGCATTTCTCAGGTGGCAGTGTCTATTACCCAGGCAAATTCTTTCCTCTCTACCAATTGGACACATGCCTGAGTCTTATAGTGACTCTTGAAGAGAATCTGTAAGTTAAAATAAAAAGACCTGCTAGACAAAGTGAATACTGGAGACACAGCCTAATGTTTTGGTTGCAGCCATTTGAAATCATGTAATACATGAAGAGAGAGAGAGAGACATTCTTATCTATTTTACAGGTCAACAGCCAATGACATTGGTTCTTCATGGGCTCAGATGGATTAGCAGTAGTGGTAAGCTATGGTGTGTGTGAGAGTGCCCAAAGACAGTGCTGTATCCAGCAGGCCCAGTGCCTGGCAGTTACAGATGTATGTCCTGGAGCAGACCCAGTGCCTGGAAATTACAGATGTATGTCCTAGAGGGGCAGTGGCATGCTGTAAAGATGAAATATGTGGTGCTGAAGTCAGCAGATACAGCATGCTGGGGAATCACACCCATGTGAGAGCCAATTGGATATAGCTGAAATACATAGAGGTGAGGGGCTTTACAGAGGTCTTAACTATTGTAGGGGAAAAGCAGTGATATTTGTTGTTATTACTACAAATTGACTCTACTTGCTACCAGTGTGACTCCTGCAGAAACTCGGCCACCCAGAAGTAGCACACAATAACGCTGCCGTGTGTCAATATTTTAGTTCCCCATCCCATCTCCATTCAGTCCACTTTTTGAGAAGACAGAATAATGAGTGCTACAGGGAGAAAAATAGGTCACCAGCTTGATAAGGAGGAGGATAGTGGTGAAGTGTTGGGGGAAAAGAATCAGCAGAATTAACAAAGGTAATTAAGATAGCAGAAGCGAGAGAAGCTGCTTTTTTCATGTTGCCAAATATATTCAAACTGAGCAAAAAGGAGAGTTATTCACATAGATGTATTAACAGAAGGCAGAAACAGAGAACAAAAATAACCATGAAAACTGACACTGGAAATTAAAGAGGAGGAAATAGAATAGTTAATTCTTGTCTTCAGCTTAGTTTTTTTTTTTTTTTTCCAAGCTGAAAAATGACTGTGAATTATATAAGCAAAGCTAGAATAAAATTACTGTAAAATGATGCTAACTTTTTAGCAGCTTCCTTTAAGTGAATCCTCCTTATTTGTCAATTCACCTGCCAAGCATACAAGACATTCATTTTTTTCCCTCCCTGAACTACCCACAGATTGGGTAATCTTTGTGCACTGAAAGCATGTGTTTCTTCATGCATTGGTGCATGCTGAATAGGGCTGTCCTTTTTCCAAATTATCATCTGCTTGCCTGGGCAATTTCCATGAGCAAATATGGGTATTTGCACACGCAAATGGAAGTGCATGAAAATAATATGTGCTCGGTATTAGTGGGCCCAGCCAGAGTTTGGCTTTTTGGAGTTGTAAATGCCGCATGGATTTCTGAGGAAGCTTCATTTAGCAAGCACAATTCATGAGCCAAGCCAAGGAGTTATAATTCCATTAGCTAAATATCCCTTTGTGAATAAAATAGATATTTTTTAAGGACCTGGACATGTAGAATAGTTTAAAAGGCAACATTTGACCAGGATATGGTATAAGCTAACTGTTGGCTCTGAAGTATTTACTGTATGTTACGGGGGTGAGACGTAGACCACAACTTTTCATTTCCTCTTAAAGCGTCACTGGAAAGATTCTATAATTATGAAAAACAAAAGTGAGCTTAAACACTCAGGTTTATATGGCCAAATAATACCTGAAATGCAGAAGATTACAAAAATTAGCAAAGATTAGCAATTACACAGAGCCAAGCTTCCTCTCAGTGGACACGTAATATTTTAATACTTTAGGAAATCTATTTACCATTTTACCAGTGCAGCATCCTAATGCATATGTCTTATGCTAATGCTATGCTCACATACATATTGGTATTTTGAGGAATCTAGTAACTTCTTCTCAACAGAAATCTAGCCATGGCTTAAGAAGTGACTGCCAGTATCTCTCATTCTAGAATCTTTTAAAGCCTCCCAGCTTACAGAGACTTAAGTCCGAATCTCGTCTTTCATGACACCAGCACAAAATCTTAAACGTATTTTTCAGTTTGTATTTTCACAAAAAACTTTTCTTAGTTAAGCAATTTTGAGGCATCATTTAGGAATTTCTGCTTTCTTAATACATTATTTATCTTTTCTCATCACTTTTTTTTTAAATGAAAAATAATATTTTACAAAGCAGGAAAGGGAGGTTATATTGGACCTTCCCAATGCAAAATAACTGATTAACAAGTGAAAAACTGAATCAATCAACTGGAATTGTTATATACCATAATTAGTAATGAATCAAATGATGGAATTGTTATATAACATAATTAGTAATGAATCAAATGATGTTTCTCCATTATTTCTCATCAGTGGTTTTTTTGAATTGAGGTGGCAGATTGAATTTTCCAAAGAGGGCTACAACACAACTTCCTGTCCTATCTGTTCTCCTAGAACCTTGCCACTGCCCTCTCAGGAAAGAATGTAAAATTCCCTCCTCTGTGAACCTGGGCAGCTTATGAGTTGCTTATCAATGGGAGAATGCAGTGGAAGTGATGCCCATGTGATTTCTGAGGCTGGGTCAAAAAAGACAGTGCAGCTCTGCTTTGTTGGCCAGCATAGGCAGCTCCTGAAACTCTGGCTCACCACATAGAAATCTGATCATCCTAAGCCTCCATGCTATAAGGAAGCCCAGGGCACAGGTAGAGGCCACTTGTAAGTGCTCCTGCCAACAGACTGAGGTTCCAGGTGACAGCCAACATCCATCACCAGGCATGTGGTGAAGATGCCTCCAGATGACTTCAACCCTCACTTATTGATTCACCCCCAACCTTTGAGTCTTCTAGCTGGGAACCCCGACATCACAGAGCAGAGTCAAGCCATTCCCATGGAGCTCTGCCTGAATTACTGACTCACAGAATCTACTTGCTCAATGTGATGTGCATGTTTGCTGCTAAGTTGGGTTGCAGTTGGCCCTCCGTCTGTATCTATGGGCCATATCCCTGGTTTCAATAAACTGCAGATCAAACATTAAAAAATATTATAAAATTACAGTATAACAACTATTTATACAACATTTACATTTTACTGGCTATTAGAAATAATTGAGACAATACCAAGTATACTGGAGGGTGTGTGTAGGTTATAGGCAAATACTGCACCATTTTATATACAAGACTTGAACATTTGCAAATTTTTGGTATCTGCAGGGGTTCCTGGAACTAATCACTTACGGATACAGAGGAATGACTATAATTTGTTACGTAGCACTAGTAACCAGAACTGTCAACAAATCACTTGAGAGAAAATGTTCAAATCTAAACAGTCAGAAAGTATCATCTCATATTTCAGAGTCCATTTGGGATAAGATGTTGGGCTACTCATTTCCAAAATCCAGTGGTATTTCATAATTTTCCAGGGAGAAACTTCACAGATTGATCATTTTTAGGTCAACATTATCTATTTTAAAATGTTCTAGCTTATAAAAAGTGTATAAAAAAGTTTATTTTTTAAAAAGCTCTCATTAGTAAATCGATCAGACTAGGGGATCCATTGCACAGAGTGCCTGTGGAACACAATTTTGAGCATCATTTGAGCTTGGGCAACAGGCAGGTTGCCAGTATATGTGGATGTGGATGCGGCTACTCCCATTCCATTTTCACTCCTCTTTTCCTTTCTCACCTCCTTTCTTTTCCCTCTTCCTAGCCAGTGCCCACTTACAAGATGGCTGTTGCATATATGTGGTGTTCAGTCATGTATGATAAATGCAAAATGAAAGTGACTAATGTCTGGCCTCTCATCCTACATGTATCAGATCCTGGGAAAATTACTTATATGCGAAATAAACATAAACTTTTAATTTCACCTCATAAGTCATGATGAGAAAAATCCAATAAATTCTTTTTACCAAATACTTTGAATCTGACAGTGCCTAACGCTAATGATGAAAAGACAGATCCATGACTAGAGAAGTGCAACAGAAAAACACAGTAAGAACTTTCCAGTATATAATACTCATATTTAATGGGCAAAAAAAGAATGCTGAGAGAAATAAATAATTAGAAGTGGAAGACAGAAGCATAAGATAAAGAAATAAACTACAGTGAGAAAAAAATTCTTGGCCATAGCTCCTGTATTCCAAGCAATTCCCATGTGTCCATAAGTGAACATGAGGCTCCTGCAGTCTTACATACATCATTTATATGACAGTCAAGGGTGAAATTATGGGAGCCAGTTAAGACTGGATTGGTAATATGAGTTACTACAACTCTAGAGCACATAGGCCTAAGAACTGTGCAAGTGAGGAGTCAGTAAAGACATGTGAGGTCCTCATCCAGTTTTGTATTTTTACATGTGTGCTTCAAAATAGTGAAACTTTTAGAACAAATTTTGGGGGTAACTTCTGTGTTAAATTCTCCTTGCCTATAAAGGAAACTCCATATTTCACAAAAAGGCTTAAAATTTGTCTTCTTTCTTTAAAATCCTGCAATGCCTGGCATGACTCATTATTGTCTATAAGTATACCTCCATAGCAACAGAACGTTCATAAAACAGATCCTTCTTTCTACTGCTGCCTTGCTTTCTTGGTGACGACAGGGAACCAACAGAGGGTGGAGTGAGTGAGCCCCAGGGTGGAGGGAAGGGAAGAATGAGGGTTCCTGGCAATCTCTGTTGGTTCTTAGTGGTCATTAGACCATCAGACCAGTGGTAAATGCTGCTGCAGGAAGGAAGAAAGCAGCATCTGCTAACTGTACTCTGCGAAAGTGTTGGTTTCCGTCAGGGGCGGATGGGTTGGGTCAGGATCCAGCTGGTTCTTTGTGGCTGCTATGTTTGCATCTTGGTCAGGGACTTGCACTGATAGATGTTCAATTAATATTCAGTCAAAAAAATAAAGAAAAGGTGTCCTCTAACCTGCTAATTTCCCTCATCTGCTAATGATTTTTCCCCCACAGTGTCTCTGATTCTCTTCTCTGTGTGGTCACTGGAGCTGATTACACACAATTAAATAAGGATAAAAACAACAATAATTATAACATTGTTTGTAAAGACTGCTAATTTTTGTTAAGTGATTGCCATACCAGGCATTGTTTAAAGCACTTATCGAATGTAGTCCTCACAACAACAATTCTACCAATTAGGCAACTCTTTTCTTCCGAACTTCATGATGAGGAAACAAAAGTCTAAAGGTACAGACATCTCTGGGAAGTAAGGTCGGATGTCAGCAGAGGAAGGAGGGAGGGGTGCTGTGTGCATTAGGACAGAGTCTTTTCTTGAGGATCATGGCAGAATCTAAGACTGGTTTGCCCCTGCAGTCAGCTTTACTTTGCTTTTGGGCCAAACTTCTATGTCCTTTTACTACTGCGGGAAAGTTGGTCTGAAGTTATATCTCTCTACTTCTCTGCACTACCCTCTGCTCTAATCTCCCAGATTTGTTTTGAATTTGTAATGCTCTTAAGCTATTAGAACTTAGAAAATCCATTTCTTTTTCAACAAATTTGAGTTTTAAGGCTGTAATCTTAGAAAAAAGTCTAATTGGACACTCAAAACTAAGCAAGAACTGCTTTATTTTAGACTGCCACTGGTCTCTCTAAAGTGAGAAATGCCATTGTTTTAACTAATGGGAATTCACAGGGAGACAAGATTGACAGAACGCAAAAAGTACATTGCAAGCTATTTCAGACAATATTACCCTGACTCATTTAAAAGAGCGTGTGGGGATAGTTTACTCTGTGTGTTTGGTTAAATACATATAAGCTTTATACTGAGTGTGCTTCATAGGCATTTGCCAGTCGGCTATCGTTACCTTCTGTCTGTTTCCTCTGCTATTCTCATGTTTAATATCAAAAATAAAACTCAAAAATGAATTTACATGAATTTCAGCGAGGGCTCATTGTGGTCTCAGGTTTTCAGCTTACATCGTCCTGCACTCAGTTTCTTGAGTAATGAGACAGTGTTTTGTTCCAGCATCTAACATGGCAATAGACATATAGGAGGTGTGCAATATTTATCTGTGGAAGCTGGGAAATCATAAAATTACCGAATGCTGGAATATTCATAGCTTTTTTTTCGCTCTTTCAACCCAGTTCCATTCCTGCTTGTCTTCCTTACTCTTTCTCTTACTCATTTTCCCCCTCTGTGGATATCTGTCTTGGCCAGAGTGGTTCCTGGAGTTTGGAATGCCAAAACAGCACAGGCAAGAAAAGAGCAGATCTAAGGGGCTGGAGGTTGAGAGAGATGTCCTAGGGGAAGAACAAAGCTGGTGGACCAGAAGTTGTGGGGGAGGGAGTCAGAGGCTTGGTGGACAGTAGAATTGGGGAGGGAGTGGTGGCTGGAATACTCCAGGTTTGCAAGCATATGATGTGCCAAAAATGGACTAGGAAAAATAGATATGAGAAGTTTGGCTGGTGATTACGAACAAAATTCTCTTTAAGATTTTATACCACACAAGTGAAAATTGGCATTCCTTGCTTTTTATTTATAGTTTCTTTGTGGTTTTTGACTGAATTTCTTTAAAACAATAGTCATGGCTTAACAGAGTTTTAATGTGCTATAAAGGGCTATAAAAGAATGATCTTCCTTTATAGGAAGGTCTCATCTTCTCTTCCTCCCCCTGCTAGTCACTAACATTCATTGAAGTTTACTCTATCCAGACAGTGTGCTAAATATTTGCATGATCTTTTTTAGTTTTCACAGTAACAGTTAGAGGCAGAAATTATTATTTATATTCTTCCAAAGAGAAAAACAAAGCTAAGAGAAGTTAAGCTGCTTATCCAGGTAATACAGTGACAGACCCAGGATTTGAACGCAGTTGATCCTAATGCAAAAATTCAGATTCTTAAGTTCTATGAGATACACCTGAATATATTAATTAATAATGTTTAATAGTAAAGTTCCAGAATTATGAAAGGACTGAGAATTGCTGCTTTCTGTTCTATGATATGGCTAATGATTCATATCACATGATTTTGTTTATCCTTTTGTGCTTTTCAAAATGCATCTGGGTTGCAGTTACACAAGTTGCCAACATACTGGATTTTCTGGATTCTGTCTTTTCAGAGATTCACTGTGGCTTTCAAAGTGTGGTTGGGGAACCTCTGGAAATCCCTGTGACAATTTTAGGAGGTCTTTGAAGTCCTCAAACTACATGCCTGCAGACTCAGGCATTAAAATCTTGCTGTCTTCTATTAAGAAGATGCTAAAGAAATTTACAAAATTTAAAACTGCTTCTTTTCTTACAATCTTTTTTTGCTTTGGAAAATATAATTGTTAATAAAAATATGTTATATTACTATATAATAAGTTTATTGTCATTTTAAATTACTTAATAAATTAGTATTTTAAAAATTTCTCAGTTTTCACTTACAGTACTGTAAATATCAATGTAAATAAAAGCTCTTTTGGTTTCCAGACAAAAAGGCAAGAGAACCACTGATGGAGTTATTTACAAATCCATTTAGTGTAATTTTGAACACCCATTATACTCAAGCACTGTGCTAGGTGGAAATAAAAAGGTAAATCTGACAGAGACTTAGCCTTGGAGTAGTTTCAAATTTTACCTGTTAATGACATGTAAACATAATCATGGGATACTTAGTACTACTAAGGCAAAAATACAAACAAAATGCAAACCTTTCTAATTGAATTGAATTTAGCTTCCCAATTGCAATTCTGTAATACCTGAGGTAATTCCAACATCCCTATTTTATAAATAAGGAACATGAAGCTCAGAGAGAAAGTGATGTGGCCAAGGTTTCACAGCTAGTGAGTGGTGAACCAGGGTAGCCAAGTCAACCCATAGGATGTACTTGTATTATTGCCATGATTTCCTCACCTGTTAGTGTTCATCTCCAATATTCTTGGATTATAAAATAAATATAAATCTCAGAATTTGAACTGTTAAAGGGAAGTAAATGAACAAATCTCTTTGGGACAATTTGTAAAGTATATTAGTGACCCTTATTAAACATAAGTTCAATTATTTTGTATAAATAATAATAAATTATTTTTTAGAGAAGAATATTATTGGTTACTCATTTAAGATGTTAGTATGTGAATTTTCCCTTTACTTGGGTAAAGAACTCATTTCATTGTTAAATTGAATATATGCAGTAATGTCTTAAGAGAAATTTCTATGTTTCCACTTTTATTCAATTTTATTAAAATGTAAGAAGAATATGACTTAAAAAAACTAAACCTCCAAATAAACATACAAATGCATAAAGTAAAATGCAATAAATCTACTGGGAAAATCACCCAGTGCCAACTGATAAGATTTCACTTTGTGTAAAACCATGTCCATTTCAGATGATGCTCAGTGCAATAAATGTGGCTCAGCAGAACTTTTATTCAATAAGGAAACCTTCACAAATACACACCTTGTGCATTTTACTTGATCTGCTGTAGAAGTGCATTTTGTTGAAACATAACTTTTAAAAGCTTATGAAGACATCCCATATATTCAGAAATAGCATTCTTGCAGGGGAAAAAAAGCAACAGCAGCCCCACGAATCCTTTAATCATACGCATTAAAGATGATCTGTTCAGAGACTGCAAGGCTGCTGACTCAAGTTAACATTTTCTTGGCTTGCTTCTGGGCTGCTATCTTTGCATGTGTATGATGCTGATATAAAATGACATTTGCACCTCTTGTTGCCATCCTATGTTAATTAGCATAGTGCCCTAAGTAGTAACCAGGCCATCACATCCAAATAGAAGCCATTAACATATTGCAGCTGTCATGACTAAGAAAGATACTGGAGCTGGGAGATGTGCACATCCCTGCATACCTTGGCTCAGTTAGCAAAGTTCTCCCAATTGGAGTCATTTGGGAGAGGAAAAGAAGCATGAGATGTAGCCAGTCAGGAGTGAAAGAATACATTTTACTGCAGGTTTACTTTCATGTATTATGCATAGCCTTCAAGGTTACTGCATGATCATTTATAAGATTTTAATGAGATATCAAAGTGGAAAGAATGGAATATAATTAATGGAATCTTATTGAAAAGACAGACAGGTATTATAAAAGCCTCAAAATACAATGCAATCTTCCAAATTCTGGAGCTAAGTAGGAGACCAAACATCAAAATCACACTGGGGGAAGGGAAGGTTACCATATTGAGATAACACCTCATTACAAAAGCCCTCTTTGTGTTACTCTTTTCAGCAAGGCAACAATTCAAAAAATTAAAGAACACATAGAAGTTTCTGTAAGAGAATAATGATAGCTACTTGAGTTAGAATACATAGATCTTTTCTAAACCCAGAGGAGGTAGATGACCTATTCCAGGACTTCAAGAAGGAGAGCTTCTATTAAGTATGGGTATCTTCTATGAATCATTGGAACAGGGCACACAAGGTCAGTTATCTCATGCCAGTGAGATTCCCCAGAAGGTGTTTTGCTCAACATACAGTCAGGTTTCTTTGAAGTTAGTTTGGCTGTATGTATTTTTCAACTTATAAAAATTGCTCAGCTCATATAAATGCTGGTTAAAATGTAGACACATAGCATAGGAAAAGTCTAGATTGATGAGTGTGTAGTTAACCAGAAATTTCACTCAATTGACTTTATTTATTTATTTTTTTGCAATCAAACTAGGAGAAAGAGGCAAATGGAAATAAATTAAATGGACAATAGGGGTTGAATTATTTTTAAAAAAGAACAGCTTATGGGATATGTACTGAGGATTGATAACCATGCTACTAAATTTTTTAGATCTGTATCCCCACATTTCTGTTCAGGGAGAACTGATGTTAAAAATAATGATCCCCAGGCGCAAAGGACTTTGAATTCTTTCATGATTCATCAAAGAAAAATAGATCCCATTCAGCACACTGGTCTAACTAAAGCAGGAATGTGTAGTACGGCTTAGAAAGATTTCATAGCTAAAAATCTTGGGAGGAATAAACTGCTTAAAAACCTAACCCCCAAATCTATATATTTAATTTCTTAAACATGCTGGTTAATTTCATTAAGCCCCAAATTCTGTCTTTTAAATGTAAGTTTGTGTGACTAAAAATTTCTTTTTAGGATAATAGCAAAGAATAGAGATCTCTTCTAAATTTCTTCTTACACATTACCTTCTGGAAAGTTGCTTTGCAAAACATTTTTGTCAGCTAGAAAATGTTGACACTTTTATTTACTCAATATCCAACAATGTAGTCAACTTTATATGTGTGTAAATATACAGCAGAGGGGATGGAAAACAGCTAAATCAGTCTCATCAAAACTTTAACACATTGATTGGCTAAATCGCGAATTTTTTTACTCTGTGGCTGTAGTAGTTCTGGGGTTGAAGAGACAAGATTTTTGTCTATTTGTGAGGCTATCATAAACACAAGGAATATTAGTATTTTGAAAAATTTTTGTTACTAGTCATAAAAATCCAATAAAATCATAAAGTTATTAATGCAGGAATTTTTATGTAACTGTTTCAAAATCCTTTCAAAATTATATTTTCTCTTCTGGTCTAAATCCAGAGAAATTAGGTCATGCTTGAAAGATACTCAAATAATTAAATGAAAAGTTAAAAAATGCTACTTCTGCAAATCTCTTACTATATGGCATTTGGCTATTATAAAATAACTAGAAACAAAGGCCAGGTGCTTTAAGTTTTCACCAAGATATTGGACCTCATTTCTAGATAAGTAAATGGTGACAAATTTGAGAAAAAAATTGTCTACTTTCTCTTCAATACTGGAGTTACAAGAATGTGCTATTTTCTTTAGGCACATTATTACACAAGTACTTTCTAATAGGTCTCCTTCAATCTGTAAGCACAAATATGAGTACTATCATTTACATTTTCCCCTAGCTATGTATGACTGAACAAAATTTGGTATTGGGGTAGGGGGAGAAAACAAATAATCATTTTAATCTAATCAACACTCCTAGACACAGGAGATAAAAATAATTTAAAATTCATGAAGACACCATCTTCTCATTTTTAAAAGGTTAAGTTCCCCTAAGCTATGAAAGAAAAACACCCTCTGAAGACCTGGGGAAGCAGTAAACACTGGTGGCAAGTGACAGGAATTGATCCTCCTTGGCTGTGCCTGTCATGTCTCTATATTTTATTTCCACCATCTCTACAATGCTATGAAAAGATAGAGTGGGTGCTGGACTATGGCCCGAGGGCTTGGTACCTGGGTCTCTGACTTTTTCTCAATTAGGAAGCCTCCCTGCCTGATGGAGAGATGTGCGTCTGACTGGGGCATGGACAGTTGTGAGGTATTGATTAGCCATAATGTGAAGTCAAATCTGAATAAAAAAGACCTTGATTGGAGACAGCATGCCCTCTAAGTCAAGGGTCCAGAGATTCTGATGAGCTCTTTTTCCTTTCTGGGAGAGAGAGAGTTCCAGCTTCCTTATAAAGGCTCTCTTGATAAGAAAGTCCAGTGGACCTTCTGTCAGAAAAGCTGAGGCTTCAGATTTGACAGGTGCTTGTTAGTTTTTCATCCCAGGTCACTCAACATTCAGAGAAGAGAAGAAAAGAAGATTGCTAATATTGCTGGGTACCACAAAAGTTAGCCTCGCACTTGCACTAGGAAGCTACAGCTGCCTTCCTCTACATTAAAGAAAATGCAAACTCTACCTAGCATGGAACATGTCTTTTTCTACAATGCTGGCCTCACTGCAACACAGCACATAGAACATGCACTAATTAAAGTATTATTTAGATCATGAACAACCAACACATGGATTTGTGTTGAATTTTTAAAAATTATTTCTTTTTTCAAGTGGTACCTTTGCATTCTTTTTGCAGATCCTCTATTTTGACCTTAAAATGTCTTGGTCTCTTTCATTTGTATGATGTTTTTAAAACAGTTGTATTTATCATTTCTCTTGAGCCTTTAAAATAGTTCTGTGAAGTAGAAAGTCCAAGTGTCATGGTTCCCATATGAAGAATGCAGAAACAAAGATACACACAGAGGCTCTGAGATTGTCTAAGATTGTGAAGATAATTAATGTTAGAATCAGAATTAGAACTCAAGCACTCTATCTTTTAGTCTGATTTTCTTATCCCAGAACCAGAAATAAACCATTCTGACACCAAAACTACACGTTTTCAGTGTCGTAACTGAATGCTGTTTTAGGTAACCTCATTCTAGATTTGCCATACTTCATAACCTATCTCAGCAATTACTGTTTCATTTTTAAAGCTAGCAAGGATAGAGACAGTGTTTGCTGCATCCTCTCTTAATACTATTAATGGGTGACTAAATAAACTCATATTCCTACTGAGAATACCCTCCATTTCTTGCACAAGTTCTTTAATATGCTTATATGCACTTATTTCATCACATATTGTTTTGGATTTTAATTTTCCTTTGTTTCAGAAATACGTTTCTCTTATTCACTCTTGTACGTGTGCCCCGTCACCATCTCTGACCCAAAACAGATATTCAATAAACACCAGTCACAGAAATAACAGATGAGTGAACAGAAGCACTAGAAATCAAAAGGAGAACCATAGTGGACTAGATACCATTGATAAAGCTCTCTATAAATTAACAGAAAACACTGCAACAACTACTGCCTTTGTCAAATTTTACAGAATTTGAGAACTCTCTTCAGAGCCTCACCTTTCTTATGACATAAATCATGTCTTGTTCACCTCTGTTGTTGTTTGTTTGTTTTTTGAGCAGGGTCTTGCTTTGTTGCCCAGGCTAGAGTGCAGTGGAGTGACCATTGCACACTTCAGCCTTGACTTTCTGTGCTCAAGTGATCCTCCCATTTCTGTTCTCCAAGCAGCTGGGACTACAGGTATACATCACTACACTAAATATTTAAATTAAAATATTTAAAGTTTAAATTTTTATAGAGACAGATCTCACTATGTTGCCTGGAGTGGTCGTGAACTCCTTGGCTCAAGTGATCCTCACACCTCAGTCTCCCCAAGTACTAGGATTACAGGCATGAGCCACTACATCCAACCTCTTTTAAGCCTTTTCCAGAGTGTGCTCAAAGGCTCCAGGTTTTTCACACTTTATCCTCCTTTAGTATCTCAAGAACCCTGTGGGGTGGATATGTGTACATATATGAATATGTATATGTGCATGTATGTGTATACATGTATATTAAAAAGCACACATCTGTGAATCTAATGTTATCAGAAATTCTGTTCTGATAACAGAATTATCAGAGACAACAGCTTAAGCATAAAGGGGTGCTGGAATCCAAAATTTGGCCTAACCATTTCATTAGATGCTTTCCTACAAAATGGTTTCATAAAAGTTGAGTGTAGTTATGGTAGGCCAATAAACAGCAATTCCTCCCTCTCAGCACACAACATGTTTATTTGCCTGCTCTCTTGGACACACATGACTTAAGAATGCATTCCTTGTGTAACTCTGTGTTGACTTTATTTAATACATACATAAGAAAATCTCTACTGGAGTCACTTATCTCAATGCCAAATAAAATTCCCTCGAAATGTATTTAATAGCAAGTTCCATTAATTTCAAATTTCAAGACAACTTACATACTCCAACGAGAGCGCCTGCTTTCAAGTATCCACAAGAGAAAGTGCACAAAATGAAACAATAAACCTTAGTGACAGAATTGCTCCTACACCAGTTTGAGAATATTTGCCATTTACAATTGACATTATCACTTGTTCACTCAGAGAACCCTTCAAAGCAAAGCAGGTGGGTTTAAATGGAATTTAGATGTTCAAGTGGCGCATGTGGTAACTGCAAACTAAATTGAACCAACACTGTCAGTGACCCATTTCTGCTTTATTAGTGTCCTTTCAGTGATGTTCTTCACCTTAGCA
>NW_016107567.1:757558-777448 GCF_001604975.1 Cebus imitator
ATTTCTCAAATAACTCCAATAAGTAGATACAGTTATTATCTCCATTGTAGAGGTCAGGAAGCTGAAGCTCAGAAAAGTCATATGACTTGTCAAAAGTTGAAAAGAGGTGGAGAACCTGATGTTCTGACTCAGCTCAGATTCTTAACTATTCCACTAGTCTGCCTCTGAGACACATTGCACTGTTTGATTTTTAATGAACAACAGTAGCAAATACTTATGTAACACTTACTATGTGCCAGCTATTGTTCTAAGCACATTGCATAGATCAATCAATTTAATCCTCTTATCTTCTCTTATCAACCTTCTAATGGAGACTCTAGTATTTTACTCATTAGACTCATAAGACAATGGATACCTAGAGAGTATAATAAGCAAGATGTGTCAAACCACAGAGCCAGTAGGGGTGGAACTAGGGTAGAAACCCAGGCTCTCTGACTCTAAAGTTAATGCTTTCAAACCACTTTGGAGTAATAATACTTTCTCTTGATAGAGTAGTCAAGTTTTTCTAGTAATATAATTCATGATATTTATCCCATAATACTTAGAATTCCCTTAGCACACATAGTCTATATCTCTCATTTGGTACTTATCTCAAAGTGTATTGTTTTTTTTTTTGTGTGTGTAGTGTTCAATCTCTCTAACTAGATTTTAAGCTTTAGAGGAGGGATGGCTGCCAATTTTAAATCCAAGATCCTTAGCTTAAGAGTTGAAGCACTCATCCAGAAATGTTATGTATACTCATAGTATAAACTAACTTATAAAAATGACTTGCATATGTTCATTTGAGGTGGATGAATATTTCTATTATAATACCTAGAATATAGAAGGTAAAATTAAGATATTGTTAGGTATAGTTAAGAGTCTAAAAACTATTTTAGACATATCAGGGCTGTTAATTCTTAGATATTTCTGATAAATAAAATTTTGGTATTCATCAACATGAAATTCTAGTGTTACACATGGAATTGTTATTTTCTTCTGACATATGCCTTATTCTATTAATTAATCATTGGAAATGTGTGTCAAGCCCTTAAAAAAATACAAAGGGAATGGTAGGAAGTAAAAAAAAAATGGTGTGTAAGTATTTATATTTGCACTTCTTGAAAAGTAGCAAATATATTGCCTGATGTTTAAAAGCATAGGAAATACTTCCCAAACACATGTTGAAGTATATTTTATATTAGGTTTTCCATTGTCAGACTGCAATGTCAGACTATTTATGGCTCATGAGAAATACTGACAAAGTCCTTGTGTTTTGCCTGAAACCCTCTATTTGTCTTTATTTATACAAAGCATCTTTTACCACAATGTTTTGCAAAACTTGTCTTCCCAAATGTTAAGCCAAAGATAATGCATGGAATGTCAGTACAAATGTCAATTTATGTTGGTTTCTATTTGAATTGATGCCAAGAAACCCTTTCAAAAAAAATCATTGAGTTTTTAAAGCTTCCTTGTATGTTGCTACTTTGACAACCAGCAAGCGTTGATCTATAGAGTCTGGTCAGCTTTGTCAGTTGCCTGATAAAAAAGATTTCAGGAGTATCCAAATATAATAAATTGTATATTATGATATCTATCACATTAACTTGGTGGTTCTCAATTAGGAGTGATTTTGTTGCCAAGGGGACATGTAGTAAAGTCTGGAGAGTTTTGTGGTTGTCAGGACTGGGGCTGCTATTGGCATCTAATAGGTAAGAGGGTCAGGGAGGTTGCTAAACATCCTACAATGTACTGGACAGCCCCCGTGACCAAGACTAACCTGGTTCAAAATGTAATGGTGCCATGGTTGAGATATTCTGCTTAGTTTAAGGCCCCTGTCTTTCTATTAAAAGGCCGGTGACCTTCAAAGGATCTGAATAGACATTTTTCAAAAGAATACATGCAAATGACCAGCAGGTATATTAAACAGTGTCCAACATCACTAATCATCAGAGAAATACAAATCAAATCCACAATGAGGGATCATCTTACCCTAGTTAGGATGGCTATTATAAAAAAGACAAGACGTAACATGTTCATGAGGATGTAGAAAAAAGGAAACGCTTATACATTGTTGGTGGGAATGTAAATTAGTACAGCATCCATGAAGAACAGTAGGGAGATTTCTCAAAGATCTAAAAATAGAACTAACATTTGATTTAGTAGTCCCACTGCTGAGCATCTACTCAAAGGAAAAAAATCAATATATCAAAAGATATCTGCATTCATATGTTTATCTCAGCAGTATTCACAACAGCATGGGTATGGACTTAACCTAAATGTCCATCAACGGATTAAAAGAATATAGCATACACACACACACACACACACACACACACACACACACACACACACAATGGAATACCACTCAGCCATGAAAAAGAATGAAATAATGTCTTTTGCAGCAACATAGATGGAACTTGAGGTCATTAACTTAAGTGAAATGAGTCAGGCACAGAAAGACAAATATCACATGTTCTCACTCATAGCGGCTGCTAAAAATGTGTTTACATGGACATAAGAGTAGATTGATAAATAATGGCGATTTAGAAGGATGAGGAAGTTGCGGGGAGGGCAGGGGCAGGTGGTGAGGATGATAAGAAGTTGGTTAATAGGCATTGTGGAAGACAGCGTGGTGAATTCTCAAGGATCTAGAACTGGAAATACCATTTGACCCAGCAATCCCATTACTGGGGGTATACCCAAAGGATTATGAAACATTCAATTATAAAGACACATGCACATGTATGTTTATTGCAGCACTGTTTACAATAGTAAAGACTTGGAACCAACCCAAATGCCCATCAATGATAGACTGGATAAAGAAAATGTGGCATATATACACCATGGAATACGATACAGTCATAAAAAAGCATGAATTCATGTCCTTTGCAAAGACATGGATGAAGCTGGAAACCATCATTCTCAGCAAACTGACTCAAGAACAGAAAACCAAATACTGCATGTTCTCACTCATAAGTGGGTGTTGAACAATGAGAACACATGGTCGCAGGGAGGGGAACATCACACATCAGGGCCTGTTGGGCGACAGGGGGGCTAGGGAGGGATAGCAGGGGATAGGGGGATTGCGGAGGGCTAACATTAGGAGAAATACCTAATGTAGATGATGAGGGTATGGATGCAGCAAACCACCGTGGCACATGTATACCTATGTAACAAACCTGCATGTTCTGCACATGTATTCCAGAACTTAAAGAGCAATAAAAAAAAAGAAGTTGGCTAACAGGTACAATGTATGTTACTTTCATGGTGGATATGCATGTAACAAAATTATACATGTACTCCATAAATTTGTACAAATAAAACAGAAAAAACTTGGTACCCTTGAAACAGGGAATAGTAATGATTTGCATCATATCAGTCATTTAAATTTTAGTGTGAATTTACCTTTACTTGTGGTCAGATAAGTTTTTGATGTGGTGGGGGTGGGCCTTCAAGGGAGGGAGAGATTTCTGGAGACACTGCATGGAGGAGTGGTATCATTGTAGGACAAAATGCAGAAATGGGAGGCTGAAGGCTAAAGGGGGCAGTGCATTTTGTTTTTCTTTAGATACAGCTTCAATTATAGTTTAGGAAATAAAGAATGAAACAAGTATGCATATGAGACCATTACATAAATAGGCAATTGGATAATAGACCCTAGTAATCTGAAATCAGTATAAAAATGAGGCAATTGTTATAGCCCTTAGCAATCTAAAGTTTTCTCTTATTTCTCTCCTATGTGACTTCTACTTTACAGGCTGAAAACATGCTATGAACTTGGCTGCCTCCACTTGGGCTTACATTTCTTACTCCTGCTTGGAAAACATTTAACTTTCCTTTCTGCTTATTTATACCAGGAATGGCAAAGAATTTTACCTTGAAAGTCAGCTCTACCTAACCGGAGTGGGTTATTGCTATGTTGAGAAGGATTCCGATGCTCCGTCTGGGTTAAATTGGAAAGACTCTGCCATGCTTACCTATGTCTTGTATGGTCTGGGAAGGAGCTGTGGCTCAATTATGGCCAAGCATCTGCCATCCCAGACCTAATGTTTCCAGGCTCAGTTAGTACCTTTTCATGAAGTATTCCCTAACTAAAGTAGCTCTTCTCTGAATTTCCATAGCAAACATAGTCTATATCTCTCATTTGGCACTTAATCCAAAGTGTGGTAATGCTTATCTTAAAGGAATGTCCAATTTCTCTAACTAGATTTTAAGTTTTTGGAAAAATGATGGCTCCCAATTTAAAATCTCAAACACTTAGCTTAAGAGTTGATGTCTGTCATGAATGGATAAATGTAGGATACATTTATAATGGGTTAGTATTCAGCCCTAAAAAAGAAGGAAATTCATTTGTGACAACAGGAATGAACCCAAAAGACACTATATTAAGTGAAATAAGCTAGGCACAGAAAGACAAATACTACATGATCTCACTTACATGTGGAATATAGAATAATGGAACTCAGAGAAGCAGAGAGTAAAATGGCGTTTGCCAGGAGCTGAGGGTGGGGGATTGGGGAAATGTTGGTCAAAGGATAAAAAATTCAGTTAGATAGGACAAATAAATTCAGGAGATCTATAGTGTAATGCGGTGACTCTAGTTTATAACAATGTAGTGTATACTTCAGCATTACTAAGAGAATAAGTTTGATGCTTTCTCACCACAAAAATGATTAGTATGTGAGGTAACACATATTTTAATTAGTTTGATTGAGCAATTTCACAATGTATACATAATTTCAAAACATCATGCTGTACACCATAAGTATATTCATTT
Source organism: Cebus imitator (assembly GCF_001604975.1). Classification (NCBI taxonomy): domain Eukaryota; kingdom Metazoa; phylum Chordata; class Mammalia; order Primates; family Cebidae; genus Cebus; species Cebus imitator. Next base: position 762,318 of record NW_016107567.1, read on the forward strand.
TTATTTGTCAGTTAAGAAAAAGAAGAGTTAACTCCTGCCTCTCCAGATCACTAACTGCATCTAACACGGTCACCTCTATTTTCCTTTCCCATCCTCTGTCAATGAGTGGCCTCAGATCACCGGTGTAACCTTTTCAAAAAATACAGCATGGGCTCTATCTAGTTCTACTGATCTAAAATATCTATGTGTGGGCCAGGTACAGTGGTTCATGCCTGTATTACCAGCATCTTGGGAGAGTGAGGAAGGCAGATCACTTGAGTCCAGGAGTTTGAGATAAGCCTGGGCAACATAATGAGACCCTGTCCCTATAAAAAATACAAAAAAAATAAATTAATTAGCTGGGTGTAGTGACACACATCTGTACTCTTAGCTACTCAGGAGGCTGAGGAGGTTGAGGCTTCATTGAGCCAAGATCGCACCACTGCCTTTCAGCCTGGGCAAGAGAGGGACACCCCTGTTTTAGAACTATGGAAATGCTTGGTGACAGTTTTTTTTTCAAGTTCCAATTTTCTTCTCCCACACAATTACCAATGCTGTTTTATCCCCCTACTGAAATGCTTTCCATGTTTTGCCGTTATCTTTAAAACTCCTATTGTCCTTTCCAGGTCAAGCTCAGAGGCCATCTTTGTTGTGAGCCTTTCTTGATCTGTTCAGATTGAAACGCTTCTGGTTTATTTCTTGTGAGCTTTTCTAGCCTTTCAGTGATAATTATCATATGATCCCTGTGTGGTAGAAATTTATGTATACATCCCACACTTTGGGCTATAATGTCTTTGGATTCAGAAATCACACCTCATACATAAAAAGTGATCAGTAAAATTCAGTTGAATGAATTTAATATTGTTGCAGCCCTTTTTTTGTTTCTTGTATTTTCTTTACTGTTGTGCCAAATAGAAAAGTTAGTATTATAAAGCTTGTCATTGATGAGATATTAAAGACAGTTGAAAACTTCACATTGTCTCATTTCTGATTCTGATGACCTTGTCAAATTATATCATTATATAATAATTTTCTTATTTTGTGTCTTCCATGATACTTTATGCTAGGTACTGTTCTAGGCACAGAAGATGCAAGCATAAAACAGGATTCTCTAAGGAGCACAGACTAACAGAGAAGACCAGTAGTGTGACTGAGGTGCACTGTTGGCTTATGCATGAGGTAGAGTAGAAACAGGAGATGGAGAGTTCACAGGAAAGAGGTTTAACAAATCTTCATGGAAGATGTGACACAGATGTATTTCAGTTCATTTCAATGTTATATATAGTCCTGCCTCTAGATTATTTATAGTACCTGATATAATGACACATATCACTTCATTCATATGGATTCAGTGCAATACTTCATGCATGGCAAGTTTTTTTTGCCTTATGAAACTTCATAAAACTTTTTTTCTTTTTGAGATGGAGTCTCCTTCTGTCTTTCAGGTTGGGGTGCAATGGCGTGATCTTGGCTCACTGCAACCTCCACCTGCCAGGTTCAAGCGATTCTCCAGACCCATGAGTAGCTGGGATTACAGAAGCATGCCATCACGCCCAGCTATTTTTTGTATTTTTAGTAGAGATGGGGTTTCTCGATGATGGCCAGGCTGGTCTCGAACTCCTGACATTAGGTGATCCGCCTGCCTTGGCCTCCCAAATTGCTGAGATTACAGGCGTGGGCCACTGCGCCTGGTGAAAACTTCTTTCTTAATTTAAATTTTTATTTTATAGGAAAGTGTTACATGTGCAGGTTTGTTACAAGAATATATTGTGGGATGCTGCCATATGAATTTCTATTGATTCCATCAATAGAAGCTAGTGAACATGGTACCCAATAAGAAGTTTTTCAGCCTTCCCACCCCGTAATTGGTAGTCCCTAGCATCTATTATTTCCATCTTTATGTGCATGTGTACCCATGGTTTAGCTCCCCCTTATAAGCAAGAACATGCAATATTTGGTTTTCTGTTTCTTCATTAATTTGCTTGGGATAATGGCCTGAAGCTTCATCCATGTTGCTGCAAAGAACATGATTTCATTCTTTCTGTGGCTGTTTAGTATTCTATGGTGCATATGCACCACATTTTCTATCCAATATACCATTGATGGGCACCTAGGTTGTTTCTGTATCTTTGCTATTGTGAATAGTGCTGTGATGAACATATGAGTGCATGTGTCTTTTTGGTGGAACAATTTGTTTTCCTTTGAGAATAGAGCCAGTAATGGGATTGCTAGGTAGAATGGTAGTTCTATTTCTTTTCCTGAACATCTTCTAGATGTGGTTGGTTGGATCTCTAGATGCAGGACCCAGGGATATGGAGGGCTCATCTGTACATATACTAAGATGTATATTATGGGTCAAGGACTGTCCAAAGCTTTGAGAAGACAGAGATGGATAAACAAGCTATGGTTAGCAGATTACAGAATAAAAAGTATAAAATTGTAGATAGAGCCAAGAGTGGTGCCTTACGCCTGTAATCACAACACATTGGGAGGTCAAGGAGGGAGGATCACTTGAGACCAGGAGTTTGAGATCAGCTGGTCAACATAGCAAGATCCTGGCTTTATGAAAATAAAAAATAAAATTAATTGGGCCTGGTGTTGCATGCCTGTAGTCCTAGCTACTCGGAAGGCTGAGGCAGGAAGATCCCATGAGCTCAGATGTTTGAGGCTATGGTGAGCTACAATTGCATTACTGTACTCCAGCCTGGGCCACAAAGCAATACCCTGTCTCTAAGAAAAATAATCAAAAAATTAATAAAATAAAACTGGGAATGGTCTAAGGTTGGGGAATGCTGAGGGACAGGGAAAGGCACTGTAAGAAGAAAGAGTGGTGTTGAGTAAAGGGATAATGGTATAAAACAGAATCAGGCTTCTGCAACTTTAGGCACAAATGGCAACATAGGGTGGTCACAACTGAAACACGAAATGTTAGCTCGCCTGATGATAGAAGAGGCTGTAAAAGCAACCAGAGTCTGAGTCAGGAAAGGTTTTATATAACCTATAGTACTGTTGGAACTTGGTCCCATGGCAGTAAGAAGACAGGGAAGAGCTTTGGTGGTGAGAATATGATTGGGTATGTGTTTTAGAAAAGTTACTCTGGTAGGTATGAATACTCTTGTTTACTAGTTATGACAATAAAATATGAGAGCCAGATGTACCTTTTCAAAAAAAGCAAGAACATTCCCCAGAAAACATCTTTTTTTTCTCTTTTTGAGATGGGGTTTCACCATGTTGGTCAGGCTGATCTTGAACTCCTGACTTCAGATGATCCGCCTGCTTCAGCCTCCCAAAGTGCTGGGATTACAGGCCTGAGCCACCGTGCCCAGCCATTTTTCTTTATTTCTTCTTAAAAAAAAATGAGATGCATGTGCAGAATGTGCAGGTTTGTTAGATAGGTATACGTGTGCCATGGTGGTTTGCTGCACCTATTGACCCGTCTTCTAAGTTCCTTCCTCTCATACACCACCCCCATCAGGCCTGGGTGTATGTTGTTCCCCTCTCTGTGTCCATATGTTCTTATTGTTCAGCTCCCACTTATGAGTGAGAACATGTGGTGTTTTGCTTTCTATTCCTGTGTTAGTTTGCTTTGAATGATGACTTCCAGCTTCATCCCATGCCCTGCAAAGGACATAATCTCATTCCTTTTTATGGCTACATAGTATTCCATGGTGTATATGTGCCACATAGTTTTTATCCAGTCTATCACTGATGGGTATTTGGGTTGGTTCCATGTCTTTGCTACTGTAAACAATGCTGCAATAAGCATACAATTGCAGCATTGTATGTGTGTCTTTATAGCACAATGATTTATATTCCTTTTGGTATATAACCAATAATGGGATTGCTGGGTCAAATGGTATTTCTGGTTCTAGATCCTTGAGGAATTGCCATACTGTTTTCCAGAGTGGTTGAACTAATTTACATTCCCATGAATAATGTAAAAGCATTCTTATTTCTCCACAGCCTCGCCAGCATCTGTTGTTTCCTGACTTTTCAATAATCACCATTCTGACTAGCGTGAGATGGTATCTCATTGAGGTTTTGATTTGCTTTTCTCTGATGATCAGTGATGTTGAACTTTTTTTCAAATGTTTGTTGGTACATAAATGTCTTCTTTTGAGAAGTGTTTGTTCATATCCTTAGCCCACTTTTTGATAAAATTGTTTTTTTTCTTATAAATTTGTTTAAGTTCCTTGTAAATTCTGGATATTAGACCTTTGTCAGATGGGTAGATTGCAAAAATTCTCTCCCATTCTGTATGTTTCCTGTTCATTCTGACAATAGTTTCTTTTGCTGTGCAGAAGCTTTTTAGTTTAATTAGATCCCATTTGTTAATTTTGGCTTTTGTTGCTATTGCTTTTGGTGTTTTTATCATGAAGTCTGGCTCACTATATGCAAAAAACTGAAATTGGACCCCTTCCTTACACCTCATACAAAAATTAACTCTAGATGTACTAAAGACTTAAATGTAAAACCAAAAACCTTAAAAACTCTAGAAGAAAACCTAGGCAATACCATTCAGGACATAGGCATGGGCAGAAAATACTGTTTATACAAACTCTAATAATCGTGCATAAAGAACATAAACAAGAATTGCATAGAATCATAGAAAAGGCTAAAAAAGTGTGTAAGTACAATGTTTTTTGTCCAATAGTAAAGAGTATAAATGTATTTTAATAAAAAATACTTCATGCATATGTACATGTAAGCATACATAATACATAATATATGTATATACATACAAGTGTGTATTTTTATAAATACACAGGTTTGTGTGTGTATAATTTAGTCAGGCAATCTCATATTAAGGATAAATGATTAGGAAGCATATATTTAGTGTTATGCTACAGGCTTTGAATGCAATTTATTGGAAAATTCTCTTTGAATAACTTCTCATTCTCATGGATATATTAACTACCACAATATACAATTGTATGTGTGTGTATGCGTATGTGTGTGTGTGTGTATATATATATATATATATATGGATTAATAAACTGTCAACACCAACATAACCACTAAATTTGTTAAGTGCATTTTAAAGAAAAGAAATGCCTTGAAACCTTGGGCTCTGTGAAAGTGCAGTCCTATATCTGTCTCTAAAATATATATACATACAGGTATATACCATATTGTGTATGACATAAATAACATAATAGAGAGTATGTGTGGGTGTCCACACATGTGCACATATGATGAGGTAGCTGTGGGTGTGTTTCCACATTAAATGGAATATGTAAGCACAGAATTCACACCTCCATGCTATTCTTCCCCTCATCTCAATAAACTATTTACCAAGTTGTTAAAGACCAATGATAACTGATTTCTTGTTTTGTCATATTCACTTCTAAAACTCTAGCAAATCTGTCAACTTTATAGCAAGAATATATCTTGAACCCCTACCTTTCTTTCCATTATCATCACTTCTACCCCAGTATAAGCCAGGATGAGTTTAGTATTTCCTGGATTATTGCAGTGGTCTCCTATCCGACACTTCATACCCATTCTTAACCACATCCCCTTTCAGAAAACTAATCCTCTGCAAGGTGAAAGGAATATCCTTTTTAGAAAAGAAAAAAAACGTACAAAACCACAACCCTGCTTGAAAACTTCTAAGACTTTCAGTTACACTTAGTTGCAATAAAATCCAAACCGTTTTTGGCTCCTGCCTTCCTGGCTAACCTTGTCTAGCACTGTCCCTCCTGACTTTCTTCCCACTTTACAACTGCTCCTGCTCAGTCTTCATGTCTGGTATCTCTGCTCCTGCCACACTATCTATTCCCAGAGGATGTTAAACTCATAAAGTCATGGAGCCTTTGTCCCAGTGACCTTCTGTGTGAAATGTTTGTTTTCAGATCTTTTATGGCAGCTTGCTTCTTATAATAACCGTCACCATCTCAGACACAGGTCTTTCCTATCTACCTAATATGACATGGACATCCTTCAATAAAATATTTCCATCCTCCTCATGGCAACTATTTGATATTTCTTGTCTAATTATTTCTATTTCTTTCTGCTTTTCTTCACTGGAAGAAAAGACTAGGAGAGTAAGATTTTTTATCTGTCTTGTTTAACACCATAGTCTGACATCCAAAACAGGGTCTGGCACAGAGTAGTTACTTACTAAATGTAGTTGATTACATATTGTTGAATGGCCATTGGCATATAGATGGTATTTCACAGTAAAAACACAAATCACCCTCTTTGGGGAATATCCATGAAGTGATCTTTTGGCCCTTTCCTAATTAAGATTCCAGACTTTTAGCCTCACAGAAAACAGGAGAAAACCATTAGAGCAGTCTCAGTAATGGTCTCTTTGCCCTTGGGTCAGGATGTTACAGAGAATGGGCTTAATCTAAAGATTTCCCACCTACGTTCCTGCTAATGGAAGATGTAATGTTTGATGTAAGAATTAAGCTGGGGATAATCACCAATTTTTGCCAACCATAAAGCTTTTCAAAATTATTGGAGAATTGGGAGATGAATGACAAGAGAAGTGAAAAGCACTTATTTTATAACTTAGGAAGCACTTGAACTATTCTGAGTTCCATATACTCCTTATTATGCCCCCCCAAAATAACAGCAATCTGCTCTTCTCACCCTCTAGATGAAAGATGGGCCAAAATTGGCAACAAAAGCATGCAGCATCTTGAACTATGCCTCTTTTTAAATTAATCAAAGTGTGTGGAAATGATCAAAGGGATAATACAAATAGAAAGTAATCATGACGTCAGTGACTGGCAGGCGTAACAAAGAGCTTGCCAATAGCTAACAAAGGGAACAGTAGCTAAAATGGTGTGCTTGTTTTCTTGAACAAGGAAACACATACAGACAAAAGGCTTTAGTTAATGTTATTTGAGTCTCTCCTATTTTTGCAGCAGTTATAAAATCTTAGGGCAGGCCATGTGTATTTAGTGCTGGTCTTGAGAACTGCAAGCCATCCTCATTCTAACTGTTTCACTCATAGTTAGGTCAGTGGAGTAAATCCATTGACCCCACTGATCCCAATTCTCAGTGGAGTCCATCCAGTGACTCAACTATGACCTTCTCTAGGGTCAGAACTTATTGTCTATTCAGGCATTTCTCCAAAGAAGATATACAAATGGCCAATGGGTATATGAAAAGGTGCTCAACATCACTAATCTTCAGAAATTAAAACTTGCAAGTTAAAACTACTACAGTTAGGATGGCTATTATCAAAAACAAACTAGCAAACAAACAAATCAAACCAAAGATAAATGTCAGCAAGGCTGTGGAAAAATTGGCATCCTTAAACACCATTGGTGGGAATGTAGAATGGTGCAGCCTCTACAGAAAAGTTTGATGTTTCCCTCCAAATTAAAAATATCATATGATCCAGCAATCCCACTTCTGGGCATATACACAAAATAATTGAAATCAGGATCTGAAAATGTATTTCTAACCCTAGTTCATTGCAGCATTGTTCACAGTAGCTAAGATATGGGAACACCACAACTGTCACTCAACAGATGAATCAGAATGTGCTATATACATACAACGGAATATTATTTAGTCTTTAAAAAGAAAAAAGTTTTGCTATTTGCAATAACATGGTTATGCCTAGAGGACATTAATGGTAAGTGAAAAAAGACAGTCACAGAAGACAAAAACAGAAGATTCTACCTATATGAGGTGCCTAAAATAGTCAAATTTATAAATACAAAGAATGATAGACACCAGGAGATGAGGGCAAGGGAAATGGGGAATTGTTCCTCAATGGTAATAAAGCTTCTGTTTCCTAATAAGTCTTAGAGATCTACCATACATTGTAATACCTACAGTTAACAATATGGCATTGCACACGTTAAAATATTCCAAGAGGATAGATGTCATGTGAAGTGATTTTGCAAAGTAAATAAAAACCAAACAAACCCACAAAAGAGCAAAAGAAAATTTCTGGAGGTGACGGATATGCTTTGCACCATCTTTGTAGTGATGATACCATGGGTGCATGCATATGTCCCAACTCATCAAGATAAATATATTAATTGTATGCAATTTTTTTGTATATTAGTTGTATTTCAATAAAGCTTAAAAAACAGGAAACAAACAAGGCCAGGCATGGTGTCTCACACCTATAATCCCAGCACTTTGGGAAGGTGAAGTGGGCAGATCACTTGAGGTCAGGAGTTCAAGACCAGCCTGGCCAACATGGCAAAAACCCATCTCTACCAATAAATACAAAAAAAATTAGCTGGGTGTGGTGGCACATGCTTGTAGTCCCAGCTACTTGGGAGGCTGAGGTGGGAGACTCATTTGAACTCAGGAGGCAGAGGTTACAGTAAGCCAAGATCGTGCCACTGCACTCCAGCCTGGGTGACAGAGTGAAACCCTGTCCCAAGCAATAACAAAAACACGACACAAACAAAACAAAAGAATACTGTTTCTAAGGTAGCTGGAGCTTATAAGCTAAATATATATAACAAATCCACTTAGCATTAGAATTGCTCCAACAAAGGAAAAGGGGAATGGTTTCATGCCAGTTCTGAGTTGAATATTTGGTTTCCCGATAAGGCTGGCTAAGCAAACTTTATTTAAGAGGCATACACTGTAAAAATTTCAGCATAAGGAAAATGAATGGTCTCAATATAGGTTTTGGAGTTTCCATGGGTTTAGATGCTAGAAAACCTGCTGCCTCCACAGTTTCCACACCTTTTCCTCAGCAAAATGTTACACAATTGTGTTGAAGACACTTGTGCCCTCTAATGGCCAGATAATGGACCACAATAAAAGTTATGGGTCCCCAGCTGGGGTGAAGTTCATAATGGTTGGCGAGATCCATTATTTGACCATTAGGATCTACAGAAAGGGGAGACAATTGTCAACCAAAAAGAAAAAAATTTGTCATTACATGTATTCCTTTTATTTGAAAAAAAAATTCCAATTCCCTATAGAGTGCAAGGCCATTTTCCTATGTATACAAGTTTCTTTATACCCATCCTGCCTGTATTTTTAGAAAGCTTTCAATGCATAAATGCATTACGTCAACCTAAGTTGATGGATTGAGATTGTGGCTTCACACTGGATTTCCAAGTAATTAATTACAATTTTCAGTGTTTTAAAAGAAACAAGAGAACAACAATAAGAGAAAATATCAAAGAATAGAATGAGTTCAGGTTAAATCTCTCTGCCCTCAATTTAAGTATGTTCCACAATACAATATTTGAAGAACATCATATATTCTGGATATCTGTCCCCTGATTTAGAAAGAGCCAACACCCTTTCAATGACAATGGTGGTGAGTTATTATTCCAGCGTCTTAGTAATATTTCTTTAGAAATCAATAAATACATCTTTAGCCATTTCATTTTGCCTTCTGGGACTGTTGATATTTTAGTTGTTGTCTTCGAGTGAACATAATGGTAGCATGATATCAATATCCATTTAAAAAATATATAATGCCTGTAATTCTTTTCTTTTGTCCCTCTCACCTTTGGAGGAAACTAAAGTCAAGGTAGAGTAATTCATAATCTATGGTGTGTGCTTGGGATGGGGGAAGGATGACCATACTTTGTGAGCCTTAGGATCTATTAAAATCCTAAAATTGTCCCTCTTGAATGATTGATATTATCTGTCTGAGACCTTTTCTTATTAAAGCAGAGCCTAGTCCTGATCCTAAGGCTAGCTCTTCATTTTGAGGAGTTGCATATTTAGCCTTGGTTCAGTGATTAGAGAAGTACATGTTAATGTAGTTTGCTTGGAAATGTAAATATTCTATTTAAAAATGATATTACATAGCATAAGTAAATATTTCTAGTGCTTTTATAGTTAAATTTATATGAATCTTCCCCTTTATGCCACAAAAGAGATAAGTTTCATTTTTTTTTTTTTTTTTAAGAGACAGGGTCTTGCTCTGTCACCTAGGCTGGAGTACAGTGGCATGATCATAACTCACTGTAGCCTAGAACTCTTGGGCTCAAAGATCCTCCTGCCTCAGCCGCTGGCATGTCTGTGACCACAGGCATGTGCCACCACTAACTGCTAACTTAAAAAAAAATTGTAGAGATATTTCCATGTTTCCCATGCTTGTCTTGAACTCCTGGCCTCAGGCAGACTTTCCACCTCAGCCTCCCAAAGTGCTAGAATTACAAGTGTGAACAACTGTACCCAGACAAGCTTCAGTTTTTAAAGAACCCGAATACTGATTTGAAGATATCCAAGGCACTTAAAATTACTATTATTATTTTTGAAATTCTTGATAGTGTTCTGTTTTAAATTGTTTTTATTTTTTATGAATACATAATAGATGCATACATTTATGAGATATTTTGATACAGGTATATAATATGTAATAATCACTTAAGGGTAAATGGGGCATCCATCACCCCAAGAATTTATCATGTCTTATTTGATTGTTGAGTTCTTCATATTTTGTGTGGTAAATAAAATTTGCTCTAATATATGTATTAATTGATTATTAAAATATAGTGGATTTCTTTTTTGAATGGGAAATTATAACATTTTTATTTTATAATTTATTTTTTGCATTAAGATTTTAATGGATTTTTCATTTTATGTTCACAGAGTTTAGTTCTGGATCCATAATACCACTGTTATCTTTCAGGATTAGATGGTAAGAGGCTTATTGTTTGGACATATAATAAGAAGGTCGACCACCTGTTAAATAATTTGAATGACAGAAAATGCATGGAATAGTAAAACAATACTACCAATTTAATTTTTATTAAATTTTTTCAGGATCCAAGTCTTTTCATAAAGATCAGTTTTTATCACAGGTATTGTGTGAGGGCTTCAGATAGTACTGATAGAATCTGGTTTCTAGTATACTGTAGATCAGAGTCTTAATTCTTCACATAATTCTGAAAAAAAGCACTGCAGAAACCCTTTATAGAGTAGGCCACCATTTTGTATTCATATTTTAGCTTGGTATAAGAGTTTAGGTTTATAAAATCAGAAAAAGATAGTTCTCTAGAGCAACTGGTTTGAGTTCTCTTAGCAAGGCTGGACCATGTATACTATGAATTGTATAATTGGTCATGCTGCTCGATTTCTTTTGCAGTCATATTTGTGGCTGTATTTTTAACTAGTGAGTATGATTTCATGTACCTTTAAATGGTATCTTTAGTCTTTTTTTTTTTTTTTTTTTAAGAGGCATCATTTTCATGGTTTAGAGGCCAGGCTTGTAGTTCTTACTATTTTATCCTTATTGTATCCTTAGCATATAGAGCACTCATAGAAAGAATCACACACACACACACACACACACACACACACAGAGAGAGAGAGAGAGAGAGAGAGAGATCGAGAATGACTAGGAGGAAAGAAGAAGAGAAGAAAGCAGGAAGAAAGAAGAAAGGGGTGGAAGAGAGGAAGGGAGGGAGAGAAGGATAGAGGGAGGGAGGAAAGAAGGCAGGAACTAAGGAAGAACAAAAGAAAGAAAAAGTCTTTGTGTGTGTTTATACACACAGTTTATAAAACTGTGCTATCTATGTTGGTAGCCACTGGCCACATGTAGGGTATTGAACCCTTGAAAGATGGTTAGACCAAATGGAGTTGTGGTGTATGTATAAATCCACAATGTATTTTGAAGACTTAGTATGGGAAAATAATGTACCCTTCTCATTAATTTTGATATTAATTATATGTTAAAATGATATTATTTTGAATACATTGGGTTAGATTTTATGAAAGTTAGTTTTATCTGTTTTACTTTGTAAAAAGTGACTACCAGAATATGTAAAACTATGTGTGATTCAATTTATGAGTTGCATTATATGTTTCTTAGCACTATTCTGTAACATCACAATAAGCTGGAGTTACCTTATCAATTTTTCAGAATGAATTTTCCTTTGACCTCATATTCTCTCTCTGAGTTAGCTGTAGACAAAGCTTATTTGTAGCAAAACCCAAGTTGGCAGGATCCCTCATTCCTACTCTCCCAATTCTTAGACTTTTTCATTTTGACAACTGTGACTCTTAATACAGTCACAAAAACTGCTCTTCCAAATTCTCTGTTGAGAACCAGGCTTTATAAGATGTGACCTCCAAAGGTATGGTCACATGACACTCATGCTTTAGGAGAGTATATCTAAGATATCTTACTGCACATATACACCTCCAGTTTCATATACTTAAAAAAAACTTGGTGAATTGTCTGCCTCTACTATAAATTAAGAGTAGAGTAAAAAAACTATCCTTTTATCTAGAGAACAAACAAGCTGAGGATATCGTCTTCTATCCTAGTTTTCTTAGCTTTATAAAAGCTTGGCTAGGATAGTCATGTAGAAAATTCTAGATGGATAAATTTTTGAAACTCAGAAGATACTCTGTATGAATGTTTCTGAATTGGAAATCTGAATTAGAATCAATGGCAATTTTATTTTATTGTAAATTAAATATATTTTCATTAATTTTGAGCCATAACTGTCAGTATATTGTTCTGCAGTACTTAAATTATGAGGATAAGCATATTGGACTCCATAATGTGGCCTCCCTCTCCAGCTTCAATTATTTCATTTGCTTGGCCATTTAAATATGAGTGACTATTTATGAGGGGTTATTTCCATGACTGTTTAAGCATGGATCATTGAGAATGTCTCAAAGTAATTTATTTTCATATTTCACCTTGGGGTCCCTCCCTTTCTGTCCTGGCTTCTACAAATCATAGTAAAAGCAATTCCCTGTGAGAGAAAGTGAAATTCCAGGGCCCCTTTGTCTTCTCCACAAAGCCCGTTGCCAATGTCAGTGCATGAAATTATCATTATTAATGCAATTCCTTGGGGGTGAAGGCCTTGTCTGCAGAGTGTCCAGGTAAACTGTTCCTGTTAGAGAATGATGCCACAGTCAGTGGTCTTGGGGAATACGGACCATAGTCAGCTGAAGAACAGCACTTAGGCAAGAAGCAAAAGAAACTCTTCATTCTGGAATAAATTTCAAGGCACCAGAAAATGTTTTGCTAATAATATAATATTTAATGTTTTCATGAATAAAATATTGGTTTGTAATACATTAAAAACATGCGAATGTGATAACCAGTTTAAAATTCATGCATCTATTTTCCTCTGGAGTGATCAGTGACTTCTGATTAGGATGACAAAAATGGGTTATAAGCCATGTGCCTTTCTGCAGAATTGCTGTATATTAGAGGCCAAGATACCAGTAAAATTAGATTAAGGTTAAAAGAGGAATGTAAATTTTGTTAATAAGGTTTCTATATTTTAATTCAAATCCAAACACCCTGAGGGCCTATTGATGGTAATCCCATTTAAACTTGCAAAAAGCTTTTCTGGTGTCAAGGGATCCAGATCGGTACTGCCTTTATTACCTGCAAAATGAAGAATTTTCTTAAATCTTCAACTCTAGGTAGTATAAACATAATAATAGAATTTTGATGATTTCTAACATGCAAATCATGTGATTATGTATCAATTCAAATGAGTATGTTCTGTCAATGAATGTTATATATGAATGTTGAATGCATAGATCATAGAATCATCCATTCTACAACTTTGTGTTTAAAATGACTTTACTTGTGTCTAAAGCATTTATGCTTAATTTACTAACATGTGTCTTTTGAGGTGGTGAAAGCTCAAAATGCTTTGAAAGGACAATATGTATATTTTTAAAGTTAAAGACACATCATTGTGGTCCTTTGTAAACAAATGGGCCTTTGGTAAACAACTCGCTTTGGTAAATAACTTCTCCACTTTACGGATACTTTTGCCATCTGCTTCTCTCTCCTTTCATTTTTGTGTCTCTCTGCTTTCTTTCAACTCCATCTTTCCATTCACAAAGTCCTACTTGGACCCTCATCATGATGTATCTCAAATTTCAACATACGCTTGTTCTCTTTTCCATGCTTGCTGACTGCATCCCTCTTGAACTAGATGCTAAAACATTCTATATTCAACCTACATGGAACATTAAATGTGTGTGTGTGTGTGTGTGTGTGTGTGTGTGTGTGTGTGTGTAAAATAAGGCATATATAAAATATATAATATATTTAAAAATATAAAAATATATGATATATTTATAATATATAATATATATATTTAAAAATATATTAAAAATAAATATATTTTCAAAAGCAACAAATGCTTAAATCTTTTTTTTTAAATATTGCTATAATGGCATATAAAGAATGAAAATTTTAGAGCCAGGTAAATGCATGTATGTTCTAATTTCCTCCCTTCTTATCAAGATATCAATGCCAACAATTACTGCCCCCTTTATAGCTTCTTCTATCATTCTTATCAGCAAAAAACATGCAATACTAACATCATATCTTGAAAATACTCTGGATAAGACAAATACCTGTCTCCCTTACTAGATGAAAGCCCGATGATGCCAAGGTATTTATGTGTCTTATTCAATACTATTTACTCAGCACTTAGAATACTGATAAGTGTTGTTCTAGCATCTATTAAACTTTCAACAAATATTTGTCAAATGAATGAATGATATCTAGATCATAGTATAAGCTTAGTCAAAATCAGCTATTATGAAACTGACAATTTTTGAACTGATATTTGTTAAAAATAACAAAATGATTCCAAACAACTACAAAACAAAAGCTGTCTTAAAACATTGCATATATTGGAAAAAGAAATGGAATGAGGAGGATGATACAAGATGGCCAAAAGGAACAGCTCTGGGGTGCAGTTCCCAGTGAGAATGCAGAAGCTGCTGCAGGTGATCCCCAGGCAAGTAGGGTCTGGAGTGGACCTCCAGCAGTCCTACAGCAGAGGAGCCTGACTGTTAGAAGGAAAACTAAAAAACAGAAATAACTTCATCATCAACAAAAAGGATGTCCACTCAGAGACCCCATATGAAAGTCACCAACTATAAATACCACAGGTAGATAAATTCACAAAGATGGGAAGAAACCAGTGCAAAAATGATGAAACCACCCAAAACCAGAATGCCTTTTCTCCTCCAAGAGATCACAACTCCTCACCAGCAAGGGAACAAAGCTGGATGAAGAATGAGTCTGATGAATTGACAGAAACAGGCTTCAGAAAGTGGATAATAACAAACTTCTCTGAGCTAAAAGAACATGTTCTAACCCAATGCAAAGAGACTAACAACCTTAAAAAAATGTTTGATGAAATGCTAAGGAGAATATACAGCTTAGAGAATAATATAAATGAATTGATGTAGCTGAAAAATGC
>NW_016107567.1:778398-862090 GCF_001604975.1 Cebus imitator
AAATGGAGAGAAAAAAAAAAAAGCAACAGTTGCAATGCCAGTGTCTGATAAAATAGACTTTAAACCAACAAAGATAAAAAAAGACAAAGAAGGGCATTACATAATGGTAAAAGGATCAATGCAACAAGAAGCGTTAATGATCCTAAACATATACGCACCCAATACAGGAGCACCCAGATACATAAAGCAAGTTCTTAATGACCTACAAAGAGACTTAGACTCCCACACAATAATAGCAGGAGACTCTTACACTCTACTGTCAGTATTAGACAGATCAACAAGACAGAAAATTAACAAGCATATCCAGGACTTGAACTCTGATCTACACCAAGAAAACCTAATACACATTTACAGAACTCTCCACCCCAAATCCACAGAATATACATTCTTCTCAGCACCACATCACACCTACTCTAAAACTGACCACATAATTGGAAGTAAATCACTCCTCAGCAAATGCAAAAGAATGGAAATCATAACAAGCAGTCTCTCAGACCACAGTACAATCAAATTGGAACTCAGGATTAAGAAACTAACTCAGAACCTCATAGCTTCATGGAAACTGAACAACTGGCTCTTGAATGTTAACCGGATAAACAATGAAATGAAAGCAGAAATAAAGATGTTCTTCAAAACCAAAGAGAATAAATACACAATGTACCAGAATCTCTGGGACACACTTAAAGCAGCGCCTAGAGGAAAATTTACAGCAATAAATGCCCACATGAGAAGCAAGGAAAAATCTAAAACTGACACCCTAACATGAAAATTGAAAAAGCTAGAGGAACAAGATAATAAAAAACAAAAACAAACAAACAAAAAAAACCCTCAAAATCTAGCAGAAGACACGCAATAACGAAGATAGGAGCAGAACTGAAGGAGAGAGAGACATAAAATCCCTTCAAAAAATTAATACATCCATGAGCTGGTTTTTTAAAAAGATCAACAACATAGACCACCAGCCAGACTGATGAAAAATAAAAGAGAGAATAATTAAACATATGCAATAAAAAACAATAAAGGGGATATCAACATCAATTCCACAGGAACACAAACTACCATCAGAGATTACTACAAACAACTCTATGCACATAAAACAGTAAACCTGGAAGAAATGGATAAATTCCTGGACACTTGCACCCTCCCAAGCCTAAACCAGGGAGAAGTCAAAACCCTGAATAGACCAATAACAATGGCTGAAGTTGAGGCAGCAATTAATAGCTTACCAACCAATAAAAGCCCAGGTCCAGATGGGTTCACAGCCATATTCTACCAGATATACAAAGAGGAGCTGGTACCACTCCTGAAACTATTCCAAACAATACAAAAAGAGGGAGTCCTTCCCCAATCATTTTATGAGACCAACATCATCCTGATACCCAAACCCAGCAGAGACTCAACAAGAAAAGAAAACTTCAGGTCAAAAATCTTCAATAAAATACCAGCAAACCAATTGCAACAGCACATTAAAAAGCTTATCCATCACAATCAAGTAGGCTTCATCCCGGGGATGCAAGGCTGGTTCAACATACACAAGGCTGTAAATGTAATTCACCATATACACAGAACCAAAGACAAAAACCACATGATTATCTCAATAGATGCAGAGAAGGACTTTGACAAAATTCAACAGTGCTTTATGCTAAAAACTCTTAATAAACTAAGTATCGATGGAACATATCTCAAGATAATAAAAAAGCTATTTACTACAAACACACAGCCAATATCACACTGAATGGGCAAAAACTGGAAGCATTCTTTTTGAAATCTGGCACTAGACAAGGATGCCCTCTCTCACCACTCCTATTCAATATACTATTGGAAGTTCTAGCCAGAGCAATCAGGCAAGAAAAAGAAATAAAGGTATTCAATTAGGAAAGGAGGAAGTCAAATTGTCTCTATTTGCAGACAACATGATTGTATATTTAGAAGACCCCATCGTCTAAGCCCAAAATCTCCTTATACTGATAAGCAATTTCAGCAAAGTCTCAGGATACAAAATCAATGATCAGAAATCACAGGTATTCCTATACACCAATAACAGACTTACAGAGAGCCAAATCAAGAACGAACTGCCATTCACAATTGCTACAAAGAGAATAAAATATCTAGTAATACAACTAACAAAGGATGTAAAAGACCTCTTCAAGGAGAATTACAAACCACTGCTCAACAAAATGAGAGAGGACACAAACAGATGGAAAAACATTCCATGCTCATGGTTAGAAAGAATCAATATTGTGAAAATGGCCATACTGCCCAAAGTAATTTACAGATGCAATGCTATCCCCATGAAGCTACCTCTGACCCTCTTCACAGAACTGGAAAAAACCACCTTAAACTTCACATGGAAAAAACAGAGAGCCCACATAGCCAAGTCAATTCTAAGCAAAAAGAACAAAGCTGGAGGCATCACGCAACCTAACTTCAAACTATACTACAAGGCTACAGTAATCAAAACAGCATGGTACTGATACCAAAACAGAGATATAGACCAATGGAACAGAGCAGAGGCCTTGGAGGCAATGCCACACATCTACAACCATCTGATCTTTGACAAACCTGACAAAAACAAGCAATGGGGAAAGGATTCTTTGTTTAATAAATGGTGTTGGGAAAACTGAGTAGCCATGTGCAGAAAGCAGAAACTGGACCCCTTCCTGACATCTTACACGAAAATTAACTCCAGATTGATTAAAGATTTAAACATAAAACCTAACACCATAAAAACACTAGAAGAAAACCTAGGCAAAACCATTCAGGACATAGGCATAGGCAAGGACTTCATGACTAAAACACCAAAAGCATTGGCAACAAAAGCTAAAATAGACAAATGGGATCTAATTAAACTCCAGAGCTTTTGCATAGTGAAGAAACAATCATTAGAGTGAACTGGCAACCAACAGAATGGGAAAACAATTTTGCAATGTATCCATCTGACAAAGGGCTAATATCCAGAATCTACAAAGACCTAAAACAGATTTACAAGGAAACAAACAAACAAACCCATTAAAAAGTGAGTGAGGGATATGAGAAGACACTTTTCAAAAGAAGACATATATGAGGCCAGTAAACACATGAAGAAATGCTCATCATCACTGGTCATTAGAGAAATGCAAATCAAAACGACACTGAGATACCATTTCACACCAGTTAGAATGGCAATCATTAAAAAATTTGAAGACAACAGATGCTGGAGAGGATGTGGAGAAATAGGAACACTTTTACACTGTTGGTGGGAGTGTAAATTAGTTCAACCATTGTGGAAGACATTGTGGCCATTCCTCTAGGACCTAGAAATAAAAATTCCATTTGCCCCAGCAATTCCATTACCGGGTATCTACCCAAAGGATTCTAAATCATTCTGTTATAAAGACACATGCACACGTATGTTTATTACCACACAGTTTACAATAGCAAAGACCTGGAACCAATGCAAATGCCCTTCAATGATAGACTGGACAGGGAAAATGTGGCACATATACACCATGGAATACTATGCAGCCATAAAAAAACAATGAGTTTGTGTCCTTTGTATGGACATGGACGAATCTGGAAACCATCATTCTCAGCAAACTGACACAAGAACGGAAAATCAAATACTGTATGTTTTCACTCATAGGTGGGTGTTGAACTATAACAACACATGGACCCAGGGAGGGGAGTTTCATACACTGGGGTCTGTTTGGGGGGACTGGGGGAGGGACAGCAGGGGGTAGGGATTTGAGGAGGGATAACATGGGGAGAAATGCCAGATATAGGTGATAGGGATTGAGGCAGCAAATCACATTGCCATGTATGTACCTATGCAACAATCCTGCATGTTTTTCACATGTACCCCAGAACCTAAAGTACAATAAAATACCTATATATTTTTTTAAAAACATTATATATATATCACTGATGTCTGGGAAACTAGTATGTACACATTTCAGTGGTTATCTGATATGTGTTTGACATTTCTTTAAAATTCTATAGCGAAAAGTATGCCGTAGATTCTTAGGATTTTCTATTTTACTTAACTCCCTATTATGGCTTCAATATGGTAGAATTTAAATTAACTACAGTTTCTAGCTATTTCTTTATAATTATAGCATATAAAAAAAATAAGCACAAACTTTTATAAAGTTTTTCAACTAGCTAGAATATGTTAAAGGTTCAAAGTGCAGAATTGGCTCATTTCAATGATCTTTTGGACTTAGGAAACAAATAGCAAATGCTGCTATTGATTGACGGAAAATATAGGACACATTAACAATTCTAACTCAGTATCTTCCAATGGTAACATAACTTTAAAGCTTTCAAGCATTGGACAGAGCTGGATGGAGGTCATTATCTTAAGCAAATTAGTGCAGGAATAGCAAACCAAATACCACAAGTTCTCATTTATAAGTGAGAGCTAAATATTGGGTACTCATGGACATAATGATGGGAATATTAGATGCTGAGGAGTATTAGGAGGGTGCAAGGGGAAAGGTTGAATAATTATTGGGTACTATTATGCTCAGTATTTGGATGACAGTATCAATTGTACCCCATACCTCAACAGCACACAATATACCCAGGTAACAAACTGATAGGGTTTGATTGTGTCTGCACCCAAATCTCATAATTCCCACATGTTGTGTGAGGGACCTGTAGCTCACATAATTTCCACATGTTGTGTGAGGGACCTGTAGCTCTCATAATTTCCACATGTTATGTGAGGGACCTGGTGGGAGAAAATGGAATCATGGGGACAGCTTCCCCCATACTTTTCTCGTGGTAGTGAATAAGTCTCACAAGATCTGATGGTTTTATAAAGGGTTTCCCCTTTCGCTTGGTTCTCATTCTCTCTTGCCTGTCCTCAGACATGACTTTGCCTCTCCTTTGCCTTCCACCATGATTGTGAGGCCGCCCCAGGCTTGTGGAACTGTGAGTCTATCAAGCCTTTCTTTCTTGATAAATTATGCAATCTCACAATGTCTTTGTTAACAGCATGAGAACTGACTTAAATACACAAACCTGTACATGTACTTCTTGAATCTAAAATGAAAGTGGAAGTTATGAAAAATAAATAAAATAAATGTGTTATTTATATAAAAGAACTTCCTATAAAAGAGAAATAAAAACAAACAATGTAGACATTTTTGATTTTGTCCTTCCAATGCAATCACTGTGTGCTTGGTAATCTATGACGGATAATGTCATTGTAAATTAAATTTTAGCAAAACAACACAGCACAATTAACAACACTCCTGATTTTAGTGCATATATCCTATCAAAACAAATCCAATAAAACTAGACCAAAATTATCCTAAAACACAATTTGAGCATGCTATTTCACTGCCCACAAAATTTTGATGTCTCTTCCTCGCCTAGAGGATAAACGGCAAACAAACTCCATACCCAGGAAATCACGTTCTTCTGCACTTGGACCCCAACCAGTATTTGTCACTTCATTTTTGTCCATTTCATATGCACACCTGGTGTGACAGCAGAGTGATTTACAGTGTGAACTCTGAAGGCAGGCAGAGCCCATTGAGAAACCACGAATTCCTAGAGTTGTGTGACTTTGGAGAGGTTTCTAGTCAGCTTTCTGAGCCTCAGTTCTCTCATCTTGGGTTAATTGTACCTACCTCACCGAATAGCTGTGAGGATTGTGGTTATGGTAAAACTCCACAGCGTCCCTGGCAATCAGAAGCTTCCAATAATTATAAGGTCTTATTAACATTTCTTAAGCATGTCTTTTTTTTTTTTTTTTTTTGAGACAGGGTCTCGCTGTATCACCCAGGCTGGAGTGCAGTAGTCCGTAGTGTGATCTCGGCTCACAGCAAGCTCTGCCTCCCAGGTTCATGATCTTCCCAATTCAGCCTCCCGAGTAGCTGGAACTACAGGCATGCACCACCATGACCGGCTAAGTTTTGTATTTTTGGTAGAAATGAGGTTTTACCGTGTTGGCCAGGTTGGTCTCAAACTCATGAGCTCAAGCATGATCCGCCAACCACAGCCTCACAAAGTGCTGAGATTACAAGAGTGAGCCATCACATCCCACCTAAGTATGTCCTTTTAAGTTCAGCCTCAGTGTCTTTATGTCC
This sequence comes from Cebus imitator, assembly GCF_001604975.1. NCBI lineage: Eukaryota > Metazoa > Chordata > Mammalia > Primates > Cebidae > Cebus > Cebus imitator. The sequence goes on from NW_016107567.1 coordinate 784,476, forward strand.
TTCCTTGGAACTCCTGAAACGTCCATTTTTTCTGTCTACTCCTCATTTAAAATGTCTCCTCCTATGTGAAGCCCTGAAAGTCTGCTCTGCTGGAGCACAATGATTGCTTGTTCTCTGACTCACAGTTCTTACTTTCTGTGTTATTCTTATAAAAATGCATTGTCTTATAATATCTCTGATGGCCTGGTCTCATAATTTATCTTTCCATATAGTTATTTTATGGTCAGGGTTAGCTGCTTAAGAAGTTGTGGATAGCAGCTAGAAGGAAATAAACAGATGATCAGACTAAGTGGATTCTACACTGTGTCCCTTGGAATTTCCTTGGGAGACATCATGGTAGAATAAGGTGGAGTGCAGTGGTCTCTGGAGGATGTCAAGTAAATCAGGCTCTGAGTCTCATCCCCAATACTCATGAAAACAGCAGTCTCAACGATTTCTTAATCATTACTCTTTTTTTTTCCATTTTCTTTTTTTTTAAATTGTATTACTCTTATTAACAAAACCCGTCTTGTAAAATTAAATACTGGAATCCCAGTAAGCATTCAGCAACAAAATAATTCCATTATGATATAAAATTTTTACAGTCATTTATCCAGTGCAACCTTCTAACATTTAATAGGGGACCAAGACTTAGAGAAAATAATCAAGGTTGTGTACCTAGAATTGGCATTAGAGCAGCATTCTCAGAACTCCCATTCCTTTGGTTTAAAGTTTGCCTGTTTATTCCACTAGAAAATCAGAGGCCTTTGGGGGCAGGAACCATTTGTTAGATTTCCTTGTTTTCCTCCCAGTCTGGCTCAGAGCCTTAAATATAATCCTGAAGCCTATGTATAAGGGGGCAATAAACAGTGCAATTGAGAGCACTGGATTGTTCCAACCTTAGCTCCTGTAGACTGAAGAGACATTATCCAGAGTAACATATATGTTAGTATATATAGTATATAGTAACACTATATGTTAGTACAGTATGTTATGCTATAGAGAGTATTATAAGGAATATATGCTATGTAGTAAGGAATCAGCTGATCATAGGATTGAGCCTTTCAGGGAGCAGAGCTTAGACTTCAAAATATTAAGTTACCAAAGGCTTAGCGGCTGTGGGTGGAGCTGCATTTTTCACACTCCCACCAAATCTGGAAAGAGCAGCTGTGGAGCACTGTCTTGGACAGCAATGAGGGCATGATTAACTTCCTAGCACTTTTTGAAATATGCAAAGTGCTAATGGAGACTGAAATATGAAATAACAAAGACTGAATAATCAAAAGGGAACTACATAGTTTCTATACACAGATGGAAAATTCTTTCTTACTGGTGTTTTACTTCAGCAACAGAAACTGATCGGTTCACTGCAAATATCACAGATCAGTATTGAAACCAGGGTCCATTTCATTTTGGACCTTTCAGATATACCTGAAAAGTCCACTCAAGTCAGCCTGGGAAAACCTCATGTAAGGGCCATCCCCAGTTGCTGCTTGCTGCCTTCAGAATTCCTCAGATCAAATTCCTGTTTATCTCGTCTCTGACCTTTGTGTTCCATCAAGACACCAGACTTGTTATTTTCTTCCACCTCTAAATACCACAACTATAGGCAGGGGAGGTCTGATTCCTGTATCTTGTTCGCCTCCAGGAAAGCTATGACTGTGTCTTCCCTCCCCTGGGATGTAACTGGCTGAAGAGAATGACCCAAAAAGTCTAAGCTATGGACTAGAGTAGATGATGAAAGCAGAGCAGCCAATGACACACAATCTAGGAAAGATACTAAAAAGTTGGCCTAGAGTAAAAGAAGGACCAAAGGAAGTGTGGCATAGGAAAATAAGCCAGGCGTGAGTTTCGTCTTCTCTCTGCTAAACTCTGAGATCCCAGACAAATTACTTAATAATTCTGAGTCTTCATTTTTTCACTTTTAAGAGTTATTTTCAGGTGTCAATGAAATAACCCAAGGAAGATGCCTAGAATCTGTAAGATACATAACTGGACTCCCACCTCTCTACACACTCTAGTCCCTTCTAAAAACTCATGAAGGGTAGTTTTCAGGAAACACTGATACGCCACTCTTGATTATACCTATGTGCTGTTTGTAGGTGTTTTAAGTATGTTTAACAAAGTGTACATATTTAATTCTACACAGAATATTCAGTTGTTCTCAACACATGTCACATATTTCTAAGTTAAATGACCACCTCAACAGAATATTAGACAGGTGCCTGAACAAGGATGACAATAAATGTGGATTTTAATGTGAGGCCAGGTTGGTTCCATGAGTCACTAGTTGTGTGATTCAGGGCATGCTTCAAAGCCTCTCTCTGTTTTCTTACCTATCAAATGAGGAACGGTGATGGCAAAGCCTTTGGGTTGTAGTGTGGATTTAAGAAGATAAGGAATCCTTTCAAATAGAAAAACACAGTGTACTATATTTTATGGATTTATCCAGGATAATGCTATCCAGTAGAAAGATGATGTATGCAAATATGGGCCACATGTGTAATTTCAAATTTTCTAGTAGCCACACTAAAAAGTTAAAAGAAACAGATAAAGTTAATAAAAAAAATATTTAATCCAATGCAGTAGGTCTATAAGGTTATCATTTCAAAATGTAAACTATATAAAATTATCAATAAGATATTATGCATTCTTTTCTATATTAATTCTTTGAAATTTGGTGTGGATTTTATCATTCTGGAGTAATCACATTTAAGTGGTTGATACTAGTGGCTATTGTATTGGACTATTCAGGTCTTGGAGATACCTAGAGTTTTATTGCCTATTTTCCAACTAACTCACTTAAAACTTTGCTATCATTTTATTCTTAAGCAAGAACGATAATTGAAGTGCATGCTTAAGTTGCATATAACATTCTGCAGGCGTTACAGTACCTTTTCCTCCAATGTATCAGTCTAGACTAGCACTGGCAATTGAATGTTCTTTTAGAAAACCCTAAAATTTTCTCAGAGCCACTCATTTGCCAAAACTACTCTTGAAGTGTATCCCCAAGAACCAGACCTCGGATGAGACTCTTCTATCAGTCACTGGGCCACACGATGTTTGAAGGGGAAGTAAAAATAGCTAATTTCATGATGTGAATATTGCTTCTTTCTGAAGCACAGAAATTTTGGCAGCAATTGTTTCTAATTCCTGTGAATAATTTTTTTTTTTAATGGATGTGGCCAACGGCTGATCAGGTCAGGACAAGAAAAAATATATTCCTCAACTTCATCAGATCCTATGCTGAGTCACTGTCCCGCTGGCATAAGGGAGGCCTTTCTCTCAAAAGGTGAAGCAGACCCATGAAGACCACTAAATCCGTGGAGTGACATAGTAGGCAGCTCATCAATGGAGAAATTATTTTGGAAGAAATTTGGTTACTTTGTAAAATAATGTGTTAAGACTCTCTTACTTCAATATTGCTTTATTTAAAACAAAGTGCAATTCAAGGAGACTTTTATGCTATTCTTCAATTTTTTTAAAAAAAGGATTGGCCCGGACATTGTGGCTCACGCCTATAATCTGAGCACTTTGGGAGGCTGAGGCAGGTGGATCACGAGGTCAGGAGTTTAAGACCAGCCTGGCCAACATAGTGAAATCCCATCTCTACTAAAAATGCAGTTAGCCAGGTGTGGTGGCAGGTGCTTGTAATACCAGCTACTTGGGAAGCTGAGGCAGGAAAATTGCCTGAACCTGGGAGGCAAAGGTTGCAGTGAGCTGAGATTTCACCACTGCTCTTCAGCCCAGCAGTGTGAGATTCTGTCTCAAAAAAAAAATAAAAAAAAAGAAGGATCATCTGAAACTTGATTAATTGAAATGCTATTGTTTTCGTTCCCTAAGTTTCAAATTAAGGAGATTTTACTATCAAGAGCTGGCATTGTCCTTAGTCACCATGTTATCTTTCATAGTTTTAGAAGAGCTGATTCTCTCTCTGGTTCTGATTACCCTTTGATCTACAGATTCCACCATTGCAATCCTCACACAGCTGGAGCAGAGTCCCCTCCTTTCTTTCATTACATGAAGATTATTTATTGGGCTGTAATTTTAGCCTCTGTTTTCCTAGCAGTCAGAAGCAGCATCTTAACTGGATCATCCTTTGCTTAGAAGGATGCTTAATGTAAATTTTTTGTAATTTTTTTTGTGACATGTAGGCAGTCTTGTATCGCACACCTGTTCCTGATTCAGAGGCCTGTGTTTATTCTCTAGGGCTATAAACATTTTAAATTCCTATATTGAAAGATGACTTTACCGTGAATGGTCTCATAAATAGGGGAAGCCTGATTTTCACTGTTATTTAAAGACAACTCTCCCTTAACCTGGGCTTGATTGGAGAACCCAAATTATTACCAGAATAATTTTTCTTCTGTTTCCTAACTCTTTACTGTTTCCCTCCTTATTGTTTCTATTAATAAATCTGTCTCCAGTCACTTACTTATATGAACACTGTCATAGGAACCCATGTGTTAGTCCTATTAGCCTACCACCCAAGGCAACTCCTCGTGCAGAAATGATAGACAATGCCCGAGGGGAAGCATCTTGTGGCAAAAGTAGTTGCAGCCCCAGCCCTCCAGTCATAGTGCTCCAAGCAGCTGCCTCCTTACCCTAAGCAATGAATCTATCCATCATTCCAAAGTACTTGATTTAAATGTGAGTCAAACTAAAGAATTACAGTTTTGTCCACAAAGTTTTTTAATATGTGTGAGGTGAAGGAGCATTTAGCTTAGCAGTAACTCCTTGTGACATGGGAGTGAGCTATCATGCTGCTAGTTTTGCTATTAAGTGTTCATTCCTGCAACAGTACTGATTTTCTAAGAATTTGTGGGCTTGTATCCATTTTTCTTGATATCAATGGAATGGTGACAATTCATTAAGACCCAGAGTTGCTCTAAAAATTCAGTTAGAAATTAAAATTCCATTAAAATTTGTGATTAATAACCAAGAAAGAAACATCACCCAGCAAAAGAAGACAGTGTACTGCACTTCTCCACAATTTTCTTTTTGAGATGGATAGATTTCCTAAATCTTTACCTCATTTACCCTAAAAGAACTGGACATGTCTTAGCAAAAGTATTATTTGACATAGTGATAAAGATTTTTTTTTTTTTTGAGAGCGAATAATCCAAATTAAGTAGAAACACATGGTATATATACTTTTCCTTCAAGGTGACTTTTTAACTATGAAAATGAGTTGAAGATTTAAAACCTTACATTTATAAAGTATCTTTTCATAATCTAAATAATTTTTATTTTAGGACTTTTCTTAGTTAATAACATCAAATACAGAAAATAAAAAATTTATTTTCTTTTTCTTTTAAAGTTCAATGCTTCTATCTCTTTAAACAAATGCGTGCTGTTTAAAGAATGACAATTGAATCCTTTTATCTAATCTTTGAGTATGATCACTTGAAATTTAAGAAAATGCAAGTTATATTGACTCTGAGAAATAGCTTATATCATAGAAAGACACACACATATACACAGACACAAATCAACAAAGAAACACAACATCCTCAAACCAGGCCTTCTAGGAGAGACAGAGAGAGAGAGAGAGAGAGAGAGAGAGAGAGAATGTGTGTGTGTGTGTGTGTGTGTGTGTGTGTGTGTATTAGTTTGTAACCCTAACATAAAATACTTTCCTAGGAAATTTTCCATTGAGCATCCAAGTTGCGTTGAATGTTCCATTTCTAACTCTTAAGTCAATTTATGGAAGGGGTGTGTAAAAGCACTTTAGTGAAGAAAACCAGTGATTGCAATGCATCAAAGTTAAGCCATAGTGGGGTTATCACTCCATGAAAAATAACATAAACATTTCACATATAAAATATTATTCATCAGGGCAAAACTCTCTAAGGGACTGAGAGATAACAATTGTGTCATAAAATGTTTTTCTTTTCTTTTGAAAAAACAAAAAATATATGCCACAACTGAGATAGAATCTGTGGTCATGTAGTAGGCATGACAACGAGGTAAGAGATGAAAATTAGCAAATCTTAAATACCTGACTCTGCAATATCATTATCCATAAACCTGCCCTTTTTCTACCCTCTTTTCCCCAAAGACTGATGTCCCATATCTGAACCGAGGGAAATGTGTGCTTTCTAACAGCTAAATCAACAAGGTCTCACATGAGTAGTGCTGTGCGGTGTGGTTGACTGATTTCATGAAAAACTAATCATGTATTCATCATTGAGATCAAACACTCTCCAAGTAATTATCATCCAAACCCAATCTGATAGGACCCGAATAAATGGTACTGCTGATATAATCAGAGGCTGAATGGAATAGTTCTCTTAGCTTTTGTAAACCTTGGTTTGGAAAGCATGAAACTGAAATTGTATTTTATAATTAAGAAAGGTAAAGTTGGCAGGCTGCAATCAATTATTTCAATCAATCATAACAATTTTAGATTGCCTGGGTAATTACTGGAACGCATTTAAAGATTGACTTTTCATACATGGTCTTTGGAACATATTTTTTTAATCTGAAAAAAAAAAGAAATTTTAAAAATTGAAATATGTTCCCTGTGTGTATCCACTAAAAAATGTGTCATATCATTTCCACAGCTTCCTTATTTTTAGCTGTGGTACTATTACCACAGTTTTCATAAAGGACTATTATTATATTGAATTAGATGTTATGGCAAAATGATTGTTTTTCTGAAATCTTATTTTAGCTTTCTGTCTATGATTATAAATTTAAATGAAGACAAATAATGTAGAACATTTAAATGCTTTACAAAATATTTCTGCATTGCCACGGGTGCTTCTTGTGTGGCAGGTCACATACTTTTCATGTGTTATTTCATTTAATCCTCAAACAGCTTAATGAGGGAGATCAAGTTATAACCCCTGTTTACAAAAGAGGAAACCAAGTCACAGAGGAGCTGATGTCTTGCTCAAGGTCATCTATCATAAGGGGCAAAGCTGGGACATGACCCCAGCCCAGCGAGTCTTAGCCTAAAGCAGGCCCCCCCTTGACAATGATTTTGTAATGCCTTCCTGGTAGCCATTTGATCTTAGAGTAACAAATATTTGTTTTTAAAGGACATTTATATATGCCAGGGATTGAGCTATGCACTTTATATATCAAATATTTTTCCTAATTCCATCCTGAATTTGAATTTGATGGTATATCATTCATTTAACAAACAAAGCAACAAACTTTGAGACATTAAACAAATCAAAAGTCAGAAAGGGAATGTACGAAACATGTTTTTGGGAATCAGGCCTGAGTTCAAAATCACAGCTCTACTGATGGCGGCCTTGGGCAAGTTACTGCACCTCTATAAAGCTCAGATTTTTAATCTGTGAAATGGTGATAATAATTATTTTCCGTTGTGAAAACAGAGCTAATGTAGGTCATGGCTCTACCACTACACCTACAAAGTGCACAGAGCTTGTTAATTGACTTGTCTGGGGTTCAACAGCCTGACAGTGACAAACATAAAGATTTGTTTTACAAACTGATTGGACTTCAGATATTAGCGTGACAGATTGGCGAAGCTTGGATTTCAGATATTAGCCTGAGAGGTTGGCAAAGCTTGGACTGCCACAATCATGCCATTATTTTGGGTACAAGAAACATCCCCAAACCCAGGTAGTAGGGAGAGTCGTCTTTCCCAATATATCCTGCCACCTCTCTGGAAAAATATTTATAACCTGAAGTTAAGAAAACCACATCAAATTTTCCTATTCCCATATTACCATTTAAGAGGTGTTCAATCTACTTTATTATTGATATATTATCAATTCTAATATGTTAGAATTGCTTTATTATTGCTCCCTCAATTTTTGCTTCTCTTCAGTGTAATTAAGACTTCATGAAAAAACATGTTAATGAAATATTGGAAGAACTTTTATGAGATATTTTTAATATGTTTAAAGTACAGATTTGTTTCACAATATTAGTAATTGATTTTATAAGTCTAAATATTCACATTTTGTAATCTCTTTAAGATGCAACCACTGTAATTTTTTTATATATCTTATGACTTGCTGTTCATCATTCCAGATTAGATGCAATTATACATTTCCTTAATCTAGAAAGTTTGCTTCATTTTCCATTGTTTTCTTTCATTTATTGTTAACACTAACCAAACTCTATATAACCACATTGAATTTTGAATTTCTTTATCAAATTCAACATACTCATTAAACATTACTATTTGTCAAACACATGGAAAGTATCTGATTATTTTTTACAGAACTGGAGTGTAGAGAATTGGGAGTTCTTTCTAAGAATAAATGTCTTCATCAAAGTGAAATGCTATTCATTTAGATGAGATTTTAAAAAGTAGTTAGAAACTTGTTTTTTTGGTGGAGATAAATTTATTTCCTTAATATTTCACTTAATTCAAATCTACTGGTGAGAGAAAATCACTTGTTCACAAGTCTTTTAAGAATCACCACTGACAAATGGAAACATATGCATTCACTCACAAAGTCTCTTAAAGTCAAACCAGGCCTGTGGGAATGAGATCTATTCCACACATTTCACTTTAGGTCTTGGTCTTCTTTTATCTAAATGTTATTTTTGCCTCATCACAAAATGCACCAACAGTTAACTGAGAAAGTCCCTGGAAACCATCATTCTTAGCAAACTGACACGAGAACAGAAAACCAAACACCGCATATTCTCACTCATAAGTGGGTGTTGAACAATGAGAACACATGGACACAGGGAGGGGAACGTCACATGCCAGGTCTTGTCGGGGGGTGGGGGAGCTAGGGGACAGATAGCAGAGGGTGGGGGGATTGGGGAGGGTTAACATTAGGAGAAATACCTAATGTAGATGACAGGGGGATGGATGCAGAAAACCACCATGGCATGTGTATACCTATGTAACAAACCTGCACGTTCTGCACATGTACCCCAGAATTTAAAATATTTAGCTGCAAACATTTTTCTTTTGGTAAGCAGGGTTTATACACTTTTCCTACAGTTGAGGGCCCTAACTGATTTTTAGTTGGCTAGAAAAGTAATTCCTAAGGCAACAGTATATAAGTATGCTTATAAATAATACCCTCAAGGGCTAATATTGGTGTTGACTTTTTGGAATCCAAAAATTTTTAGAAATGTTTTGTTAAACATGTTTAAGATATAGCAATAATGTTAATGTATTAATAGCAAAAAGCACCATTTAGAATATTACCCTTCAAATATTTCTGAATGCAAAATGATTGATATTAATAAGTTAAAATAATTTCAATTGTCATGATAGAATGCATATTTTAAAATGCTGCTTTTTCATTTTTCATATTAGATTTTTAAGCATGACTTTTAAATTCCAGTTTTCACAAGATTTCCTTTTAGATGGTTATTTGTGGGTTTCAAAGTATCTGAAAACAGTTTAGATCTTATTAACTGTCTAAGCATTATCATTACTTTTGGTAGATGTGATGTCGTGACTGTTTCTTGACAGACCAGTACATCTAATGAGTAGAAGTCGCTGGTTTTATTTACACATATTCATGTGCTACCTAACCACTATTTCATTCTCAAATAATTTACATTGCTATATGATAATGAATAAAGAGCCCAAAGAGAAACATTCAATGTGTTTGTAACTCAGAAATTTCAAGAAAGCTAACTCCATAGGGCTCCTTAAAGATTGATTTTAGAAAGATGCATGTAGAAGAGTCATTTGACCTAAATTGTCCAAATGTTTGGCCTCTGAAATAATAGAACCATACATGTTTCAATATTTGAAAAAAGGGAATAATATGTTAGATAAGAAAGTTTTATATACAGGATGATGGTGGCCAGTTTATTCTGGTGACATTGCAAAGTGAAAACACTAGATGTTGGCTTTGAAAGTGATTCAGTAGATCACTGCCAATTCTGTCTATCCTACAAAACAAGAAAAGCCGATTAACTTCTACAGCATTTGTGATGACAATTGCGTGATTCTGTCCCTTTTAACTGGGCTTTGGGATGCTGAAAATATTTTGTGTAACTCTTCAGCATAATATCATTCTTGTCCATTCAATCAAAAAAGTGTAATTTTTCTTGTTTAATATAACACTCACCAACATGTGAAGATAAAAAGGTTGTTAGAACTCTTATCCCCATTACATTAAAAGATTATAGACTGAAGCATATTCACAAAAAGAAAATGTACAAGTTGTTCCAGAGTATGAGTGTTATGGGGACTACTTCAGTATTTATACTGGTGTGTGCGTGGCCTTATAAATGCCTCATCTGTTTAGTTCTTTTGAATTACAATGCGAGCCTTTCACTTCTTTCAATTTGCCTTCTGTTTTATTTTATTTTTATTTTTTTGCTGGAGATCATTTAACACTGTGGCTCTGGTTATAGCAGAAGAGCTGTGTTTTCTCTGTGGTGTTCCCTAGTGTTTCCTTTCATTACAGACATCTGCATAAGTGAAAACACAAGAGATTGCATCTAGGGCTGTGGGGAACAACTACAAGTAAAACTAAGACAAACAATAAGCAAAGATTTAAAATCTTCATCTGTCAGAAGTAATACAAGTGGTAGATTATCCTCTGGGGTAAGTAAAAAAGCTCTTCAAGAACTATAAATGACAAAAAAATAAAAACGCAGGAGAATCCTGTGGATATTGTTAAAATGGTAGAACTCCTAATGCAAATATGAACAACAAAACACGTTTGTATTACAAAGAAGGTGTATACGGAAAATAAGAAAAGGGACAGGACTGCTGAGACAAAATGGTAAAATTTCAGGAGTCAGCCATGAAAGAGGCTTTAGGAAGCATGAGGGAATAGGAGGTGCAAAAAAGCAATAGACAAGGAAAAAACAAGCATCACTGTGTTTTTTTCTCCTTTGAATTTTAAACTAGGTCAACACCAAAATGACATAAAAAGGTAACGAGAGGTTTTCTCTTGGGTTTTGTAGAAATACTTTTGTTTTATCATTTAATTAATTAATATTTATTATTATTTTTGCCCTTTCCCAGAAATGACTTTCTAGGAAATGAAATATACATTCTTCACCAGAGTACTGTGAGAGACTTTTCCCTCTCTGTATTTGATGCCTTGCATTTCCAAGCCATCTTACTTTTTAAAACTCATTCCAGAAGCCTGAGCGATTGTTAAAGCTGCTCTGAAAACACACACGCAAGAAAACAAAACTATGTCTAATGGAAAATAAATTAGTAAAAACAGCTTTCTTCAACAGGCATCATGGTGGCTCACGCCTGTAGTACCAATCCCAGCATTTTGGGAGGCAGAGTAGGGTGGTTCACCTGAGGTTGCGAGTTCAAGACCAGCCTGGCCAACATGGTGAAGCCATGTGTCTAGTAAAAATACAAAAATTAGCTGGGCATGGTGGCAGGCACCTGTAATCTCAGCTACTCAGGAGGCTGAGGCAGAAGAATCGCTTGAGCCCAAGAGGTGGAAGTTGCAGTGAGCTGAAATTATGCCACTGCACTCCAGTCAGGGTGACAGCATAAGACACTGTTTCAAAAAATATATATAACAAACGGTGAATAAATTTTTAGCCTGTGAGTCTTCACTCTAATTATCTGATGACATTTTAGTTGAAACTCTATGGAGATTTCTACTTTTCACGGATCCCAGTTGGGAATATTAAGGCCATTCTATTCGTGGAATCATTCCATTAAATTACCTTTTAGCCTAGGTGAAACAGGATGTGAGGATATTTTAAAGATTATTCACATTGGTTTTGCAGAACAGCTCAAGGAAGGCTTTTCATGCTGGAATCTTGAATAATGTCATTTTTGTCTATCAGGGCTTCCTTACCCATTTATTTACCATCTTTTAAAAATGTATCTTAATTTAAAAGCTGTCATTACAAACTGGAAAACAAGATGAATAAATCAACCCATCAGCACATATTGCCAGACACAGCAGAACATGTGAAGACCTATGTAAAATATACAGAAACAGAGAAGTCCATACGACACTAGAAAGAGTTCATTATTCTTTGGAGCTGTTGAAAAAAATCAATATAAATCACTTGCATTCATGGCAAGAACCACGTGTATTGTATTCAGTATTCACCAGTGTAATGCTAAACATTCCTTTTTTTTTTTTTTTTAATTGTATTTGGGCTCTGGGGTACATGTGCATGTCCTGCATCCTGCAGGATTGTTGCATAGGTACATACATGCCATGGTGGTTTGCTGTCTCCATCCCTGCCCCACCCCGTTCCCACCACCTTGCCTACGTCAGGCATTTCTCCCGGTGTTATCCCTCCTTCTCCTCCCCGCCCCCTCGCTGTTCCCGCCTCCCCTCCCCTCCATCCCCCAACCTAGCCCTGTGAGTGTTGTTCCCTTCCCTGTGCCCAAGTGTTCTCATTGTTCATCACCCACCTGAGTGAAAACATGCGGTGTTTGGTTTTCTGTTCTTGTGTCAGTTGCTGAGAATGATGGTTTCTAGGTTCATCCATGTCTCCACAAAAGACCAAACTCATCATTTTTTATGGCTGCATAGTATTCCATGGTGTATATGTGCCACATTCTTTTTGTCAAAAAATGTGACAAAAAAATGCTCAACATTCTTAACTGAATTTCTTTCACATTTGATTTTAGCACTAGCTTGCCAAAACACAAACCAAAAAAAGACACCCCTCCTCCCCAAATCTCTCTCTATCTCTCTCTCTTCTATCTTTCTATCTATATATTGGTAGCTTTTAGCTGCCTCTTCCTTTAAGCAGTAGGTACCAAAATAATATAGATATGACTTATTGGTAGAAACAAAAAGTTGTCCCTTCAGATGTTATGGCTTCTGGCTTCTACGGTTTTATGTTCACTTCAGTAAGCATAACCCTTCAATAAAATTTGTGGCCAACAGAATCTCAATTCAAAGCTGTCAAAGTTTTAGATCATCTGCACATAAAATCATGGTCCTTCATTGGTTTACATTAAATATTATCTGTGACTAAGTGAGAAAAATAATGTATGCAGTAGTCCATTTCCAGACAAAGTGCCTTAAATTGGCTTAGGTCAGCAAACTACAGAAAAAAAAAGGATACACTAGGCCTTGCTTGGTTAGACAATACCTGTTTGTTGACTTTAGTTGCCCTCACCCAAACCAAAGAAGTTTAGTCTAAAATGGAAGTTTACTAGCCTGCAAAATAGCACGCTTTGTTTGTTCTTATCAGCCTGCCCAGATACTTAGGTTGTAAGTCAAATACTTAAAGAGCCCCTGAACTAACTAGGATTGCAATGCATCGTGGGCTGCAACAAAATGAAGCAAGACATTACCCACCCCCCTCAAAAAAAATCTGAAGCCGCTACCCAACAATCAATAGGAAACATCTGGGAAAACTGTAACCCCACAGTACTCAGCCTATAAGGAACTGGGGGAGGGACTTGGGCAGTAGGGGACAAATTGTTTGATAAATTGTGCTGGGTGTGCCTGTCTATCAAACACCCAGTCTTGCAAGACCATCATTAAAGTCTCCCTTTCACTCTTCTTTGGGTCTCTAGGTCAACTTTGGCTTTGGACAGATGAGTTTGTTTCTTATAACCTGATGGTCCGTACAGGGATCTCTGTGCCTGCCTGGAGTGAAACTGCAACTGAGAGGGGAGATGCATCCCACTTGATTTATGTGGCTCTCTGTCTGGATGTCCCGGCTCCCCACAAGAGCCGTAGACAAACCTGAAACTGTTATTCACGAGACAATGGAAGTGACACGGGGAAAAAGGCAGGCACTGTGGCAAACAGGCAACCTCATGCATGAGCCTATTTAGGAAAATAGGACTGTATGTATTGCCTTGGTGTTTGGACATTTTCGGAGGACAAGAGGTATGCAAGAAATCTCCAGTCAGGGGAGGGAGCTAAGTACACAGAGTAAATTGATTTTAGTCTCAGACACAGAGACTAACAGAAAATGGGAAACAGGAATTCTAGGCCTAGGCAACAAAGGAAAGAGGGAACTAAAAAGACCCCCTGTGATATTCTCCCAGATAGTCCATTGAGGAGAATGTGGCAGATTTGAAGTGATAATCCTCAAACCAGGGACAAGGAAAAACAAAAGATGATAAGGTATTGTTGTTTTATCTGGCCCAAAGAGTCCATTTGTCAGCCGTCGGTCTTTTGGCCTAAGCTTGGCTCAGAGGAGGATTGGGTGTACCAAGCTTGAATTCTCTGTGTGAATAATAAAACCCCATTTTCACAAGAGGAGATGAGTTATGCTCTTTGTTGGATTAGTGAATTAACTCCCATGTTTCCTCTTAATAAGGAAGAATAAGGCCACAGTAAAGAGCCTCGCTCCGTGAAAATCCTGGGATACCCTAACATGCTTGACCTCCCATACATCTCACAAAGTAGGGGACAGGAAGATCAAGGGACAACAGGAAGATCAGAGGAAGAAAAATCTGGGGATCATGAATGAGCTAAACCCAATGCTCCCCTAAATCCTTATCCAAACTTGAGAAAAGAATTAGAACAATGTAAGAGAGACATTGAAAATTTCACTATTCCTTCTAAACAGCAGCTGCCTAACAGGTACCCTCTTAGAGAAGTCCTGTGGGAAGAAGTTGGACTTGTAAGTGAGCCTCTAACAAGTCCTGAGGTTAGGAATTTTAAAAGGGAAATGAGGCCACTCTTGGAAAATTCCCTCAGTTTAGCAGAGCAGCTAGATCAATTTTTAGGACCTAATTTTTACACTTGGGCTAAGATAATGTCAATCATGAATAGTCTGTTGACTGGGGAAGAGAGGGGAATGATTAGAAGGGCAGCCATGACCATTTGGGAGAGACATCATCCTCCTGGGCAAGGAGTTTTGTCAACTGAGCAGAAATTCCCAAGTGCAAATACCACATGGGACAACAATAACCCCCAAAATTGGGCCCAAATGCAGGACCTAAGGGGAAACTAGTAATAAGAGGAATTGAAGTGTGCACTTCCAGAAAATGTCTCGAAAGCATTCGAGATCCAACAAGAGAAAGAAGAGGCTCCCTCTGTGTTTCCACAGAGGCTCAAGTATCAAATAAGAAAATATTTGGGATTAAATCCAGAGGGCCCAGTAAGGCAAGGCCTTTTAAAGGTTAACTTTGTGACTAAAAGCTGGCCTAATATTACTAAAAAACTAAAAATTAATGGATGGAATGAAAAACCGATTAAGGAATTACTGAGGGAAGTTCAGAAGGTTTTCATAAGAAAAGGGAGAAACTTGGAAAGGGAAAAAGAAAAAAGTAAAAAAGAAAATTGGAAAGAGAAAGGGAGGAGATGGCCAATGTAGAGGGCCAGAGAGAGAGAGAAAGAGTTGTGCCGCTGACCGTGAGGGCAGGGGAGAGCCGGCCGCACAGCTGTGTATAGGAGCTGGCTGGGAAAAGCTGTTGATAAAAGTTGCTGTTGAATCTTTGTCGTTTTGGCAGAGCTGTCCGTCTTTGCAGATGGATGCGGGGGTAGCCAGGGCAAAGCATGAGGAGGTTGGCAAGGCTGGGGGAAGGTTCTAGAGGCTCAAGCAACAAGAATGTGCAGGGAAAGGATGCAGTGTGGCCACTGAGGAGGGACAGAGTCCAGGAACTGGGGGATGCAAGTGAGAAAGGCATGTGGAGGAGAGTTAGGATCAGGTCGCTGGAGGAGTAGTGGGTTGCCTACAGCAAAGACTAGATGGCTGTTTGTCAGAAGGTGGTAGAAAAGGTTCAGGTTATGGAAGGATAAATGGATAAGATGACCATTAAGGTTTTGTTGTTGTTTTACTGAGAGGCTGTAAGTCCACCAGGGGCAGCTGTCAGTCAGGTTGCAGAAGGTCTGGGGGCTACCTAAGGAAGATCAGAACTAGGGCTGTAAACTCAAATCTACAGGACCAGCAAATGATGAGAAGGAGGACTGCAGGGCTGGGTGAGGGCTGTGGCTAACTGAAGAGTGTGCACCATGTTAAAGAGGCTATGGCTGCTCAGCTGTTCTTACAGTGCCTGCCCTGTGTTGCCAGATTGTCTGCTTTGTCAGAGGCCAGCATTCTGACTTTTTATGTAAAATAGAATTTTTAAATGCTGGTGATCAGTTCAAAAAACTTTAAAACCCAATACAGGCAAAAGAGGATGTCAGTTTGCAATCACTGAAGTAGAGATATCATGCTGGGGAGATGTCTGCCAAGATGCTTTGAGGTGGGATGTATGGAAGTTCTGTATCCCAGAGCCAGGCTGGGCCGGGGGAGGATCCTTGCCGCTGAAAAGGAGGAAAAACCAGAGTCCCCTCCCAGAGCAGGACAGACCGGAGACCCTTTGCAGTTGCTGGACTACCAGCAGAGGTGGTGTGGAATACAAACAGTGCAGCTTTCAGCCTGCCAGGGAGATGGATAATGCCTTTGAAGCAAAGAAAAAGGAAGGGATGGTGGAGCCAGGGATGCCTTTGCTGGTAAGAGAGCCCAACTGGAAGGGCGGCAGAGGTTGGCAGCTCCTTAAACCAATAGTTCTTGGTCCAGAGTCAGACCCAGCAGGGCCTGACCAAAGGCACCCTGGGATGCCAGCTGGTCAGTCCCTTGCCTTCCCAAATTCCTCCTGGGGTCAGTGGGCCCTGGCGAGGTGCCTAACCAAAATCCATCCAGTTTCTTATGGAAAGGAGAGGAGAATAAAAAGCCATCAAACTATAACTGTTTAAATATCATAGAATATCAAACTAAAGTTAGATCAAACCTTAAGAAACTTCACTACATAATGGAATCAGGCAGTTTGTGGATGGGTCATCCCAAGTGATAGATGGTAAAAAACACACTGGTTATACTGTACTGTCATTAATAAAAACCAACAATCCTTACGTAAAAAAGGTAAATTACTCAGTAACTAGTCAGCCCTAACCTGTATATTATGTGCTATTAACCAGGCCATAAAGCTCCCTAGAAGGCCAGGAAGACACTACATACACTAATTCCAAATATGCCTATGGAGTAATACGCACCTTTGGAAAAATCTGGACAAAGCAGGGCCTAATAAATAGCAGGTGTAAAGAATTGGTAAATGGGAAACTGGTCAAACAAGTTTAAAAAAAAAGCCTTCTTCCAGCAGAGATGCCATACTTCATGTAAATGGCCATCAAAAGCAACACTATAGAAGCTGTAGGGAACAGACTTGTGAATAAAGCTGCTAAGCAGCCTCCCTGGAGGAAAAAGTTAGGTTTAACCTAATCCCAAACATCCCTAAAGTGGTATTAAAACCCCAATTTTCTAAAGAGGAGGAGGAAAAGCTGGGCAAGATAGCAGCCATTCAAACTGAGGATGGGAGGTGGGTGCTCCCTAATGAAAGAAAAATAATAAGCAAACCCATAATAAAAGAACTAATGTCCATACTGCATAAGGGAAGTCACTGGGGCCAGGCCATGTGTGATGCAATAGTCAAGAATTATCAGTGTATAGGGATTTATACCCTTGCTAAACAAGTGTGTGGGGGTTGCATAATCTGCCAGAGAATAAACACAAAGGTAGTTAGAAAACAGACTACCAAAGGAAGACCTCCTAGGTTAAGGCCATTTTCAAAGCATTCCCGTATTTAGGCAAGACTGTTGGCCTTCCTATGAAAACCAAAAAACAATTTTGAAGAAATAATATACTGGCCATACCCTCCACCTTGTCATCCCTTAGGTTAAAAGAACTTCTAGCTCAAATCCTGCCTGTTAAGTTCAAGTTCACCACTTCCAGCCTGGTAACTCGGTGCTAATTAAGACTTAGAAAGAAGACAAGCTCTACCGAAGCTGGGAAGGTCCCCATCAAGTACTCCTAATCAGTGAAACAGCCGTATGAACAGCTAACAGGGGTGGGCACATGACACTCCAGTCACAGACTGGTAAAAGAACCCCTGGAAGGAAGGGAAAAGGGTAGATGGGGAATGTAAAATTACCTAAGGATGGCTTAAAGCTAACTCTAAAGAAAACCTAAGAGGAAGCTATAAGCAGCCACTGTCACTGGGGGTAAATATTGTTAGGATTAATCCTAACACAAGGCATGAAAAGAGACCTAAGTATTGGCTAGGACCCGTATTAGGTATGGAAAGTAGGGAATATCCAATCAAACTAACAGTCAACATAAATAAGACCTCCACTCAGCCAAACTATAAAATTTCATGCCTGCCAAGTCTTACTTTGTGGGAATTTGGGGAACTAAAGCTAGTTGCCACGAGTAAACAAATATCTACATCCTAAAACAGACCGTTATTGGGCCCTCTCAGAAAAGTTCTGTGCTGGCTGGAATCAGGTCTGGTGGATCACTCAATATCAAGGCTGGGTGAGTCATTCTTCCAAAACGAAACCCTTAAATAACAAAATATAAGGGCCCCATGATACCTAACTATAGAAATTTAGAATGCAATTCCATATTAATTACCATAAACAACCCAGCTACTCTAGCCCAGGAACCTTGGAGGTATGAATTAGGTAGGAATAGATAGCTCAGGAAAGAATCCTGTGGGATAGTTAGCTTTTAGGCTAGTTACCAACTCCACCCCAAGCTCACCAGTGTTACTATAACTCAAGGTCCCACTACTTCCTTTAACCCACCATACAGTGACCCTAAGAAAGTAAAAATAATTGAGGTAACTAACTTGAGGCAAACTTTAGAAATTAAGACTGGACATGGGGATGTCAGTGCCTGGGTTGAATGGGTCAAACTTTCGGTACAAGCTCTTAATAAGGGCGACTGTTATGCATGCTCGGCTGGGCGGCCTCAGACACAGGTAGTTCTGTTTCCCCTAGAATGGGATACCAATCCCAAAGGAATAGGTTGGATGTTGGGTCTATAACAGGACAGGGACGCATGGGGAAACAAAACCTGCAAAAGTCTATTATTGCTCTTTCCCGCCTTGCAAAGGTCAGACCCTAAAGCAATCCCTTCGATCTCCACAGGGAATTATGAACCACTCCTCTTGCTCCAATAGGCCAGTGGGAAAACTCTCAACTTGTACCCACATCCTAAACGTGGCTGGTGAGTCAAACAAAGGCAACTATTCAGCTCTTCATATACCCCAGGCTAATGTCTGGTGGTACTGTGGGAAGAACTTCCTTGACCTGTTACCATCCAACTGGATCGGGAGTTGTGCCTTAGTTCAATTGGCCATTCCATTCACCTTGGCAATCCATAAAATCCCTGAAAATCCATATGGCCACCAAAGTTGGAGAAATCTAACAAATTCTTGTAATCCCAGTGTCTGTATTAACTCAATAGATGTCCCTAAAGGAGTGCCTAATAAATTTAAGAACCAAAGGACACAAAAATAAATGTGGAAATGGGACCGATAGGGGTAAAAAGAAAAAGAGGAGGGAATTGAAGGAAATAATGTATATAATGGTCCATTTCCAAGACAAAGTGCCTTCAATCAGCTTAGGTCAGAAAACTAAAGAAGAAAAACCAGGATATACTAGGCTCCTGCTTGGAGAGCCAAAGCCTGCTTGTTGACCGCAGTTGCCCGCGCCCAAACCAAAAAGTTTAGCCTAAAATAAAAGTTTACTGGTTTGCAAATAGCTTGCTTTGTCTGTACTTAATCAGCCTGCCCAGCTACTTAGGTCATAAGTCAGATACATCAAGAGCCCCCAGTTGAGCTAGGATTGTAATGCATTGTGGGCTGCAACAAAATGCAGCAAAACAACCCTAAAAAAACATCTGAAGACCCTACCAAACAGTCAATAGGCCGGGAAAATTGTAACCTTACAGCTCTCATCCTATAAGGAACAGGGGAAGGGACCTGAGCAGTAGGGGACAAATTGCTTGTTAAAACCGCGCTTAGGTGTGCCTGCCTATCAAACACCCAATCTTGCAAAACCATTAAAAGTCTCACTTTCGCTGTTATTAAAAGTCTCACTTTCACTGTTCTCTGGCTTCCTAAGTCCATTCTTCAGGTTTGTACAGGTGAGTTTGTTTCTCACACTAAGAAACTTAGAAATATCTTAGTTTAGTTTCTGTAGTACTGGGCAATAGTGAGAGCTAGTATTTCTACTTCACATTTTAAGAAAAACAAAGTCGTTCAGACTTGGGCAAGACTATATAGAGAATTTCCTTTCGTTATCTGCTTTTTCTATTTCTTTCATTTCTGTAAGGGGGAGAAAGTGGAAGTTTTCAGCAATGAGTTTTGTGGGGCACTGGAATTTCATTTTATTAAGATATTGTAGGCTGGGCATGGTGGCTCATGCCTGTAATCCCAGCACTTTGGGAGGCAGAGTCAGGAGGCTTGCTTGAGCCCAAGAGTTCAAGATCAGCCTAGGGAACAGGGTATGATCCCTTATCTAAATTAATAATACTAATACTACTAATCATAAAATAAAAAATAATTTATATTTTTTATAAACATAAAAATATGGTCTCAGCAATGTAATTTACAGTTATCTATAGGTAATTAGTTATTTAACTAGATTCTGAGGATACAAAAGTTTTTCACTGGAGTCACTCTGCTTCTCAAATGATTATTCTGGAAAAGAGGGCATGTGAAACGTTTATCTAGACCAGATTTTAATTCCTTTTTTTAATTTGATTTTAATTTTTTTTTTTTTTTTTTTTTGAGATGGAGTTTCACTTTGTTGCCAAGACTGGAGTTCAGTGGAGCGATCTGGGCTTCCTGCAAACTCCACTTCCTGGGTTCAAGCAATTCTCCTGCCTCAACTTCCCAAGTAGCTGGGATTACACCACCCTGCCTGGCTAATTTTTGTATTTTTAGTAGAGACAAGTCTTCACCATGTTGGCCAGGCTGGTCTCAAACCCCTGACCTCAGGAGATGTGCCTGCCTCAGCCTCCCAAAGTGCTGGGATTATAGGCATGAGCCATTGCACCCAGAGATAATTCACTTTTAAAAATAATAATAGTTTATTATGACCTATGACCATTTCAAATGGTATGAAAAGTGAGACAGAATGGCACCCATTGTTAATTCGACCATCATCCCTTTTTTTTTTCCAGGCCACAAATTGAACCTAAAATCCATTGCTTGTTGTTCTTCACTTTATTTAAATCAAAGACAGTTTCAGGAGCCTGTGCCCCATTTAACTGTTACCCTTCACTTTTTAAGTACCAATCTAGATAATTTTTAAAAAACATGCCAATATTAGTTTTTTCCAAATTCACCTTTCAGCATTTCACAAAACTGAGACCAAGTTAAATGAAATCCTGTACCCCTAGTGATTCAGGTGTTAATAAAAGGAAGTAGCTAAAATTTTAATCCCTAGTTGCTAGTTTATAAATAAATAAACATGGATTTGCTCTACACAAAGGATTATGAAGGCAGACTTTTTTTCTCCCTCCCTTCCTTCTTCCTTCCTCTTTCTCTTTCTTTTTCTTTCCTGTCTTTCTTTCTTCTTTCTCTTTCTTTCCTTCTCTTTCTTTCTGCTTTCTCTTTCTTTCCTTCTTTCTCTTTTCCTTCCTTCCTTCTTCCTTCCTCTCTCCCACCCTCGCTCCTCCCCTTTCTTTTCCTTCCTTCCTTTCTTCTTTCCTTTTCTTTCTCTCTCTCCTTCCTTCCTTCCTCCCTCTCTTCCTTCCTTCCTTCTTCTCCCTCCATTCCTCCCCCCCCCTCCCTCCCTCTCTCTCCTTCCTTCCTTCTTTTCTTTACTTTTCTTTTCTTTTTTCTTTTTCTTTCTTTCATGGTTTAGCTGTATCCCCACCCAAATCTCATCTTGAATTCCCACATGTTGTGGGTGGGGCCTAGAGGGAGGTAACTGATTCATGGGGCAGGTCCTTCCCATGCTGTTCTCATGGTAATGAATAAGTCTCATGAGATATAAGGTAGAGTCTCCCTGCATGAAATCTCTCCTTGCCTGCTGCCATCCATGTAAGCAGGCAAAGAGAGATTTATTTGCCTTCCACCATGATTGTGAGGCCTCCCCAGCCATGTGGAACTGTAAGTCAATTAAACCCTTTTTCCTGTATAAATTACCCAGTCTGGGGTATGTCTTTATTAGCAGCATGAAAACAAACGAGTACTCTTTCTCTCTCCTTTTCTTTCTTTCCTTCCTTCCTTTCCCCTCCTTACTTCTCCCTCACTCCTTCCCTTCCCTTCTCCTCTCTTCCTTCCTTCCTTCATCTTTTTCTTTCTCCCTCTCCTTCATCCCTCCCTCCCTCTCTCACTCTCTCCTTCTCTTTCTTCCTGTTAACTTCTTTGCTGAATCAGTGACAGGGATAGGAAGGAGTTACACAGGAAGTAACTGTAGCTGGGCAGGTTAGAATACAGATATTTTCTATGAATATGCAAAACAGAAAGGGGGACAAAAATTTCCCAGCTGTTGTCAGGGCCAAGATGAGAGAAAGAATAGCCAGGCTGGCCACATGTGTATGCATGAGCTAGGACCCAGACATCAGGTTACCTGTGTCAGCAACTGTTTTTATTCCTTGTCTACTTTTTATTTTTGAAATTTAACTGCTGGCATTGTTCTGGAGGTCAGAGGTATATGATGCACCAGGTAACCTAGACAGTTCCCTGCCTATCACAGAAATAAAAAGGTTGTTCTGTTTTTGTTTTTCTTTTTTCATGAGACAGAGTCTCACTCTGCCACCCAGGCTGGAGTGTAGTTGTACAACCATGGCTCACTGCAACCTCCGCCTCCTGGGTTCAAGCAATTCTCCTGCCTTAGCCTCCTGACTAGCTGGGATTACAGGCATGTGCCCCCATGCCTGGGTAATTTTTTAAATTTTGGTAGAGACAAGGTTTCGCCACATTGGCCAGGTTAGTCTCAAATTCCTGACCTCAGGTGATGCACCTGTCTCAGCCTCCCAATGTGCGGGCATGACAGACATGAGCCACCATGCCTGGCTGTGTTAGTTTTTTATATGCCCTCACCATGCCCAAGCCCACTGGCTACAATGGTTTTCAGTACAGACAACTGTTTATTGTTTAGCTCCTACATGCCAGGTGGTCAATGTTAAGTGGATGTTCTCTTAACTGATTTTTTTTTTTGCAGTCTTATAACTTTGACAGTCAACAGTTTTCATTCACACTGATTGCCTATGGATTTTTGAAAGTGGTCACAAGCGTATAGGTAACGAATATTTACCAGTGTTTAGTGAATCTTCATCTCCTTATGTTTTCTGGACAACTTCACATGGATATGATATGAGACTTTCCTTATTTCTTTGGCTCAGAAAGCTTTGTTGAGACTGGTATCAATGAACACATCTGGAGTCCCCGTCTCTTTCATGACAAATTTCCAGATTTCTTTGAGTGCCTGAAAGACATGCTTCTTGAAGCCCACTCTAGAGTTGTGCTTGTGAATGTTGATGGTATATTCTCAGGTGACCATCTCATTAATAGCAAAACAAACCTTCTTTTCACCAACTTTCTTTTCGTGGAAGCCATTCTTCCAGGCCCAAGTTGGAAAGAAAGACTGTGAGGGATGGCAGAAGGAGGCTCCTTTAACTATTTTATGACCAGCTGGCTTCATATACGCTTCTCACTGTTAGTGATAGAAGCTGGAAGGGCTATTGATTATTCCTTTGACTTTATTCATCAAAGGACTTTGACTTGAGTTTTTCCCTAGGATGTGCTGGAGGGAAAGCTTAGTCAACTCAGTTTCCTTGGAGTCTTGGGAATGAAAGTGGATATAGCACTTCTAAGAAGAGAAAGCTGTATTTCCATGGAAATATGGATTCACCTCTGTCACTGCCCTTCTGGTACAGCACGACAAATGTGACCCTGGAGCTGGACAGACTGGAGGACAAACCTAGGTGCTGCTGCTTTCTAGCTGAGTGACTTTGGATAAGAGTCATAAACATTCTGAGCCTCAGTTTTCTTAACTCTGCATGAGGCTAGGACTATCTGTTTTGCAGGTGTTTGTGAGAATTAAATTTGATAATCTATGTTAGGTTCAATATCTGTTATGCTGTTAAGAGCTAAAGAATAATAGGAGCTATTTTTTTATGCCAATATCCTTCTTAGACTTTGGTCCCCAAATGCAGGAACCACTTATGTGCCTTCTTTTTTTCCCTCCACCATGAGTCTCACAAGTCAGGAGCAGAATGAGTACCTAATAAATGTTCATTCAATGAACGGAGTTAATCATCCTGAAGCGTGGTAGTCAAGCCAACCTTGATTTAAGAGCACACAAGATGCCACGCTTTTGAGGTTTTTAGTTTTGCTTGTTTGTTTGGGATTTTTTTTGGACTATTTTTTTCTCTCTATTGGGTCACAGAATGAGAAAAAGCCATATTAGTTTTCCTTCATCAGCAGCAAAGAACTCAACATATTTCCCTAAGAGGGTGCTTAGTTATACTCAGGGTAGAAGCTCTGGTTTGAAGACAATGAAAGACACAAAGGTTTTTCACGGACTTTAAGTGCCAGGCACTGTGCTAGGTACTTGCATGCCTTAAAGCAGAGGAATCTTGATGGGCAAGGTTGGGAGGGAGAGCATACCCATCTCCATGGTTTCGGTTGCCTCCACAGATGTAGTTAGGTACAATTCTCATGTAAAGCATGAAATATTGGCTTGATGTGAGCAATGTTGTGACCTACACAGATTTATATCGTAAAATGTACCCATGTGTTGATTGTGAAAGATGATCTGCAGCTTAGATTCCACCATCAATTTTGGTTGAAGGGTTTGTCTCTTGCTTAAGATTATTTAAATGTAGATTTTCAGTGGCCCTTATAGAAAGAAAAGTGACTAGGAGGACTAGTGATCTGACAGAAATTTATAGACTGAGCTCTAACTGTGCTCTATAATATGCTTTCTGCTTTTGCCTCCAGCTCTGATGAAGCAGATATATACAAATTCTGTGGGAGAGGCAGAGTCTGTAGGGCTTAAGAGAGCTCCATGGATCAGTTTCATCATTGGTAAAATGAGGACAGTGAAAATCTAAACCTCATAATGTGATTAGTATCATTGAGGTAGTACGTGCAAGTGTTTAGAACAATGCTTGGGACATCTTAAGTGTTCAATAAATAGTAACCTTTTAAAATTTTTAAAGGCAGAAATAAGTTTTGGAGACACAAAAACCTTTCCTCCAATCCTTGTTTTGCTGTTCACTGCCTGTGTGTAAGTTACTTCTGTAAGCATTAGTTTTCAAATTTGTAAAGTATGACAAGGATTAAATAGAGATAAAAATCATCAATAAATGAGAATAATACACATATTGCATAATGGGACTGTAAGGATCAAATAAGTATATAATGTGAGAGGGGCTGGCGTATGGTACTCAATTCAGGGTAACAAGTGTTAACTATCATTGACCATTAGCTCCAGGAGCCACCTGCTTAACCCATGAGCTTTTCATAGCGATTTGCATTCATCCATATGAACAGAAGTAACAGAGACTAGGTAGTTTGAAATGCTTCACTGATAGTTTGATCACAGCGACGCACCTTCTGTGTGACCATAAGGGCATTGGTTGACCTCCCTGTGCCTTAAGGCATGTAGACATATGCCTTCTGCCTAGCTTTAAAAGCTCATCGCTTACAAGGTCCTTTTGAAGTTTGGCGTATGTTCCACAGAGTGCACAGTGGGGCCAGAGGCAAATCTGGCTCTTTGTTTAAAAAGAAAAAAGGCCAAGCTAAGCATATTGGCTGCTGATCACATGAACTCAACAAAGCGCTTATATGAGTCTGTGTTTATTAGTAAATAATGTGTGTATGCAGGTGTATATATGTGCATATAAATTATATACATATGTATATATAGGTGTACCTATACATGTGAACACATGTATAAATATATGCACACAAGCATATGTCCATGATAAATACATATTAAATGCAATTAACAAAGACTTCCTAATTCTTCAGTTGTCAAGAATAATATGTATAGCATTTAAAATGCAAAATATGATAAAACACAGTAAAATAATTTTAAATAAATTTAAAGTTGTATATATGATAAAAAGATTATTTGAAAGTATTTTAAGTCTTTGGAGCCAACACCTCATGACCTTGTGTAGCACTAAGGTTTTATTTTATGTGCAAGTAAAACGCAGAACTGAATTATCATCTGTATTATAGGGGCCTAAACCCATTTCCAGCTTCCTGCCCTCACTCAGTGTAAGGTATTATTGCAAAAGTGAATTTTATGAAAATGGGGCTAGATTATTATATTTTTTCAGTTATGTCTACATAGTAAAGTACGCAGTTGAAAAGAGAAAAAAATTACACTTGTATATTTTACTTTATGAATGTCAAATATTCACATCATTTTGCATATCAAATAAAGATTGTCTAGTTGGATGCGTATTTTTTCCCATTCAGATATTTGGTGATTAATAGTTGTCCATATGTATAGAGGTACATTGCCTAGGGAGTGTGACAAGAAATAGATTTATTTTCTTTATTTTTTTTCAAGCGATAACCATTTTGTGGTATTAGAAAATGTTCTGAAATTTTCCTTTGTCTTCATACCTTTTAAAATAGATACAAGAAAGAATGAAGAAAAAGTTCTTTGTTCATGCAGAAACATACTAAGGTTCTTTTTTTCTAGAACAGCACAGAGAAGCTTTCTTTCTCATTCTAGTTCCAGTTTGATTTCCACTTTAAATTTAGAAAATATGTATATACTGCAAGCAGCTGGGTACACTCACATGGAAGAGACTCCATGGCTAAAATACACCTTTTGAACATACATTTTCTAGTTATTCATATACAAGCCACTTTCAGTAACCATTTTAATTTCTAGTTTTGATTATTGAAAGCAACACAATGACTTCAGCCCTTGCATGTTATTTATCTAACCCCTTACAGAAGAACCCACTGGCAGGGAGCACTGCTTGCATACATTGCTACCCAAAGGTTTTAGCAGAGGAATGTTCTCTCATAATGGGGTTATGAAAGACACACTGCCTCTGTAATTTACCGAAGTTCAGTTTTAGAACAAGTTGTTTCTTTTATGTACTAAGCTCGTAGTTCACAAGTAACAGCTGAAATGTATTTTTCTGTTGTTGTTGGAAGGTTTCAAAGATATGGCATTTGGAAATCCCTTAATTAGATTTAAGATTTTAGTCTTACAGTGGGTTCTCTTTGTAACCAGAATGCATTTATTTGGCAGTTGCTTTATTTAGTGATGCTCATTTCACACTGTGAATAACCAACAAAAACTGTAATATGCTAGCACTCCAATGGATTTTTTTTTCCTTTTGAAAACAGAAAGCAAAGAAATCAGAGGAGATTTATGGAGAATGGCCCAAATTGAAACCTATTTGGAAGCACCTTTCCTGTTTGCACAGCTAAACATCTTTGTGTTTTATTTTAAATGAAGGAGTACATAGACAGATAGCTTCAAGTTTGAAACACACATTAGGATATGTTTCTATAAAAACGCATTACGCTATCAGCATTCATAGAGGGCTGCCAGCTCTGGAAGACTTGCATGCCCATGGGTCATCCCTGGGGGACATACTGTATATAAATACCAATTGCCAGTTCGCAGTTTGTGCAAATATAAAGTCTGTTAGGCCAAGATAACATGTATATAGTGTGACATGGCTGTACCTAGTTATGTATGTGTGAACTGCAGTATATTTAGTCCTTGACATTATTTCACTTCTCAGTAAAACAGCATGCTATTTTCAGACAGATTGGTAAAAGGAAAATAACGGTAAGATACATGGATTAAAAAGATTTGAACAGCAATAGTAACGAATCTCCAAAAGGCTATCCAGGGAAGAAAGAACTGTATGAAATCTGTATTGGACATTCTTTTGTTACCTGAAGCATTAAAGAGAGAAAGATGAGAGCTTAGGCTCCAGTATCTAGCAGTATTTGATTCCTACTAGGTGTTAAATTAATATTTCTTGAAAAAGTGACAACTCCTATTGCTCCTGATTCCTCTGACTCTAATCTGTCCCCCTCCTTTCCTTCATGGCTACGGCCAATAACCAATTCATACATGGACTCTTTTGCAAGTGATTAAAATACTTTTCAGGTTGGTTTTCTTCAGCTACTCTCTTTACTCCAAATCCTACCCTCCATTATCTGTTCCCAAATTATATTTCCAATTTGCTGCCTTCCTCTTTCACATTCCATAATTTTGAGTGATTCATTCCCTAAGCATCTTCCATCCTGCCCATCTCCCACAGCGGTACTCATCCTTACCCTTTCTGTCCCTGGAAGATCAGCCTCACCACAATTCCAACTTATGGTCACCTTTGGAGGCACAGTGTAAAGACCAAAGTTTTTTTATTTAGACATCTTTCTTCTTCATCCCAGACACACAAAAAGCATTTTATGTGAATTTTTCTTAGAGGCACTTTTAGCATTTCATTTTCTGATACAATTGTTTGCATGACTTATGCAAACATAAGTCTTATACTTTCCCCTCATCAGCTGTTTCTGTAAGGGGAAGTGCTCATAACTTAATCATTTATTGGTGCTCATGAAACTCTTTCATAAGTCTCCTTTGTCCATGAAGATCAGCTGTTCCTCTATACTTTCATCTCTTTCTGTAATTCTGATTTGTTCCTTTTATTACAATTAAAATTATATAAATGACTGAGTAATTTGTTTTTATGCTGTCTCCCTTGAAAGAATATAAGTTCCCCAAGGGCTTATGTTAGCCAGATACCAACTCACCAGTAGAGCATCATGCCCCTACCAGGAATTCAACATATAAATGTATATAAATATAGAGATGGATTTGTTGATTGATTAATTGATCAATCAACCAGTAGGACACACACACTCATTTACGTTGTTATCTGATCATACTTCTCTCGTTTCCAAAAGACCATGACAGAGAGAACACGGATGAATAATTGCTGTACCATAAACTTAGGTAATTTTCATACCCAGTCCCTGTGAAATGAACACCTTGGTAGTAGTACCTTATTTTCATATAGTACAAACTGTCCCCTGACTATGCCATCTATTCCATCTGCACAGTTATTATTTCTGAATCTTTATCTCCCATAAGGACTTCTCTTGAATTCCAGAGGTTCACTTGCTTTCTGGAATTCTTCCCTTAGACATCCTATGTCAGAAACTGAAGTTATTATCATTATTTTTTTTAACAAATCATTTTTTTCTTCTTTTTCCTGGTTATGTCTCGATCTCCCAGCCTTCCTTGCAAAATTAGGTGTAGCCAGGTGATGGTTTGGGTAATAAAGTGTTGATAGAAGTTATGTACATCATTTCTATGCCTGGCCCCCAAAACTTACATTTACCTTCCACTCTCTACTTCCATGTTGCTTGCTGGATGTTAAGAATCCAACAGAAATGTGTGACTCTAAGGTATGGCTGGACTGTAAGGTGGAAGACGCCTGGGTCTCTCAATGACTGTGTGGAGCTGAACATTCCTTCTTTACTAATTGGGCTTAAACAAGTAAGACATAATTCTACCTTGTTAAGCCATTGAACTTTTCAGATTGTGTGTTACAGTAATTGGCCACACCTGTCTAACAACATATTTTCTCTTAAATCATATTTTCTTCTAGCATCTCTGATCTATGTTAGCACCATTTCACTATTGCTCAGTTAGGATGCTGTGAGTTCCCCTGAAGTATTTTCCCTTGTCTCTTATTCTAATTAGTCAACATCACTTACTCTTTGTTACTACTCTTACTTCTATAGTTTCGATTATCATCCTTTCCTGATTGATCTATTAAAGAACACCCTGAATGGTCTTCCTGCCTTCTATCTTGCCTACCTCCAACCTATCCTCTATACTGTCCACCATGTTTCTTTCGAAAACACAGATCTGATCTAATAACTCTTTCATTTTAAAAACTTTTTCTTTCCATTCAATATGAACTGAAATTGAATTGGCCGGGCGCAGTGACTCACGCCTATAATCCTAGCACTTTGGGAGGCCGAGGCGGGTGGATCACGAGGTCAAGAGATCGAGACCATCCTGGTCAACAAGGTGAAACCTCGTCTCTACTAAAACTACAAAAATTAGCTGGGCATGATGGTGCGTGCCTGTAGTTCCAGCTACTCGGGAGGCTGAGGCAGGAGAATTGCTTGAACCCAGGAAGCGGAGGTTGCGGTGAGCCGAGATCGTGCCATTGCACTCCAGTCTGGGCAACAACAGCAAAACTCCGTCTCAAAAAAAAAAAAAGAATACAAAATAGGATTTTAAACAGATATCTGCACCACCTTATTCACTGAAGTGTTACGCGAAATAGCCAAGATATGAGAACAACCTAAATGTCCATTGATAGATGAATGGATAAAGAAAATATGGTTTGTGTGTGTGTGTGTGTGTGTGTGTGTGTGTATGTGTGTGTGTATACACACACACATACACACACAAAATGGATTATTTAGCCTTAAGAAGAAGGAAATCCTGCCACATGTGACAACATGAATAAACCTGGAGGACATTACACTAAGCGAAATTAGGCAGTCACAGAAGGACAGATAAGTGCTGCATGGTTCCACTTATATGGGGTATCTAAAAAGTCAAACTCATAGAAATAGTGAGTAGAATGGTGGTATCTGAAGCCAGGGAAAGGGGAAAATGGGGAGTTGCCAACCAATGGGTGTAAATTTTCAGTTATATAGGATGAATAAGTTCTAGATATATGCTGGACAACGCTGTGCCTGTAGTTAACAATAGCACATTGTACACATAAAAATGTGTTAAGAGAGATCTCATGTTAAGTGTTCTTACCACAATTTCCAAAACACTAATTTTTTAACTGTATCATTCATTTGAACTCCCTCATAATCTGTGCATTCCCTAACTATCTGTCGCACGTATTTCCAAGGATATAACTAAAGCTCTAAATAAGAAAATAACAAAAGCAAAAATCAGAGTTACACTGGTGTCCTAATAGAGCGTATTTTTTTACACTTTAACTTCTCTGCATATGATATGTACCCAGGCTGAAATGCCCTTTCTTTTCTGACACAACTTTTACACAATTCTTACATAGTATTTGCCCAGCCCTAAAATGCCTTTCCATTTTCTGACACAATTTCATTTCATAATAAGGATCAATTAAATAATCACCTTTTCTCTTCCTTCTAATGTCTCAAACTGATTTAAATGTTCTCTCCTCTGCACTCCCCTACAATGTTTATTCTTTTGGATTTCAGTTATATCTCTGTGTCTCCCAATTGACTGCTAGATTCTGGAGGGCAAGAAACAGGTCTTATTTATCCTTGGATACTCTGTGCCTACTTTGGCAACAAAGAAGGCACTCAAAAAAGGTTTGTAGGATAATTTTAACTACCATATAAATCACGATCAAAGTAAAATGTGGCCTTATTTTCATTATGGGACTACTTAGCAGGAATGTGTAAATCCCATCTCGTGATAGCTATGATAATAAAGACTAACCTATTTTGATAATAATAATGATTACTAACATTAATGAATGTTTATTATGTGCTTGGCACTCTGCTAAATTCTTTATGTGTTTCATTTTGTTTGATCCATACAATGACTATGAAATATTATTATTAAATATTTCCATTTTAAAGTAATGTATTAAGTTTGTATGAAGTTATAAACAAATAACAACTAAGCCCCTTCTAGTACAGGAGCTACTGAGTAAGGTACAATTGATTTTGCCCCAATGTGACAAACCATTTGAGGATGTTCAAAGGTCTTTCTTGACTACTAAAGCTTTTAAAATTTTATTTTATTTTAAGTTCTGGGATACATGTGCAGGACATACAGGTTTTTGAATAGGTAAACATGTGCCATGGTGATTTGCCGCACCTATCAACCCATCACCTAGGTATTAAGCCCCAAAGACTACTAAAGTTTAATTTCTTATAAATATACATAGGATAATAAGGAACTTGAAAATTTCTATTCAAAATTATTTTAAGATAATTTTTCTTTCCATGGGTATTTGTGAGGTTCTTCTGACATCTTTAGAGACAGCTAGGTACAGGATAAATCTTTGAGCAAATCATCACGCATTTTAAGAGTATTCAGAAAAGTAAAGTGCATTGCTGTGGCAGGTAGGGAAACCAATCATGTGATCAGAGGGTTGAAACTTTCAGTCTCACCCTTCAACCTCTAGGGAGGCCAGAGCAGCTGAAGGTTGAGTTGATCACCAATGGCCAATGATATAATAAAAAATGCTCATCTAATGAAGACTCCACAAAAGCCCCAAAAGGCAAGATTTGGAGAGCTTCCAGATGGCTGAACTCATAAAGGTCCCTGGAGGGTAGCGACACCCGAGAGGGCGTGGAAGCTCTATAACCCTTCCCCCTACCTTGTCCTATGCATCTCTTCCATCTGGCTGTTCATCTGTATCTTTTGCAATATGCTTTACAGTAAATTGTTAAACGTAAATGTTTCCATGAGTTCTATGAACTGCTCTAGCAAATTAATTTAACACAACATAGAGGTTGTGGGAGCCCTGATTTATATATCAAGTCAAAAGCACAGGTCACTCACTACCTGTATTTGCCATTGGCATCTGATGTTGGGGGCATAGTCTTCTGGGACTGAATCTTTAATCTGCAGACTCAACTATCTAGCCAGGTAGATAGTGTCAGAATTGAATTGATTAGAGGATCCCCACCTGGTCCACCAGGGACTGTGCTGCTGGAGAATTGGTACTGGGGGGACAACCTCCACACATCTGGTGTCAGAAGTGTGGTGAATATAACCATATAAGAGAGAGAGAAAACACTCTTTATCTCTATGTATATGCCGCCCGAATTCCATCACATCCTGGAAAATCTCCTTTTATCATATCTGTCTGAAATCCTCTCTCCTTCTGAGTCCTGTGGAACCTATTGCATGCTTAGTTGCCACTTTTCACTATTGCCTTATGCATTTTCATCTTTTTAAATTTTATTTTTCTGTTGATACAAAATAGATGTACAAATTTTGGGGCACACATGATAATTCAATACACCATATGTATTTTTCATATGAACATATGTATTTTTCATCTCTAGAGGCATTGTCTCATCTTCCTAATTAGACTGTAAGTTTGTGGACTATAGGGCCGTCATCATTGATATCCCATAATCTCCCATAGTAAAGGGAAAGGGAAACTAACATTTACTGAATTCCTGCTCCATGCCAGGCACTATGCTATATTCTTCATATATATTATCTGGTTTAATTTTTACACTACTTTATGAATTATGTGTTATTAACCTTATTTTAGAAATGAGGAAACTAAGGCTCAGAGAGGTTAGGTACATTACCCAACATCACACAGCTAGAAATCAATTGAATTCATATTCCAGCCTAGTCCTGCCTTCAAAGCTCCTGGTTTTCCCAATACACATTCCACATATTAGATAGTTATTGACAAAAGCAATTTTCATCCATCCATCCCCCTCTAAGTGCAATTTTTATAGTATTTCACATTGGTATTGTTTCTTAACTGTTTAAAGTGCATGCTATCATTTATTCAAGTAGGTTGCCACCTTTGTGGGCAGTACAATATTCCATGCTTTGTGTCTTCATTCATATACATTTCTCTGCAAATAGAGAGCCTTTGATACATATTTGCAGAATGCTTGACTAATGAAAGTTTTTTCAAAAACATAAATTTAAATAAAGAATCAATTAAAGCATATTTTAAAATATTTACACATGAGCAAAAAGAATAAAACTGAATTTAACAAAGATTCTCTTTGGCCCTCCAAACTCCTGATAGCCTCAATTATATTGACCCAGGTAACTTGTATTTCACTATTCTCTATTTCTAAAAAAAAGTCTACAAAGTCATGTTACCTGACAATTGAAATAGTTCTAAATCTCCTGGCAAACTAAGTTCCCAAGAAAACCTACCCCTTATGAAATAAAACTATAGTGAAGAAGGAAATGTATTAAATTTTTATTATGTAGTCTTTTTTTATTATAAGTTCTGGGGTAAATGTGCAAACGTGCAGGTTTGTTACATAGGTATACATATGCCATGGTGGTTTGCTGCATCCATCAATCCGTTATGTACATTAGGTATTTCTCCTAATGCTAGCCCTCCCCTAGCCCCCCAACCAGCCCCAGTGTGTGATGTTCCCCTCCCTGTGTCCATGTGTTCTCACTGTTCAACTGCCACTTATGAGTGAGAACATGTGGCGTTTCATTTTCTGTTCTTGTATGTAGTCTTTTTAAAGTATTTTATGATGCTTATATATTGGTCAATGATAATCTCCTGGAATCCATGTTAATGTGTTCCAAATGTACTCAAGAAATCAGCTCAAATTTTATTTTCTCCCTCATTTAGCCCTGTATGCAAATTTATCTACCACCTAACTCCACTTGTTACTTTTGGCTCTGCTGGATTAATGTTGGGTATGGATGTTCTGAAATGAACAGTATTGAGAGCTGACCTTTGGGGTTTCTCAGCAGCTGAGGTGCCTGAGAGTGGTAGGTGTGGCAAAGTGGAAGGCAGCAGTGAGGGAGCTCACTGTAGCAGGTCAGCAGCTTTTCTAAATTAGTTACAGTAGTGTTTTTCCACCACTGGAGTAGATAAGGGAGCCTTGGATGGAGCTGCTGCTATACTCATGGCCAGAAGTTCAGGATTTGTAATTTTAAGTAATTGCAATTTTTTTCTAGGACCTCAGAAGGCTGCACACATGCAGTGGGATTTATTGTTTTATATCATCCAAATCTTAAGAACACCGATAAATTTTTAAGAACTTGCCTACTTCTAAGGCATGTAGAAAGAATGATTCTATATTTATCTCAATATATAATTAACAGTAATTTATAAGTAATGAGTTTCATGTTCTGCAGACAAATTACTGGCCTTTCTTTCTTCTTCTTTTTTCTATTAAATACTGGGTGGGGGTGGGGGTTCTGCACAGTGATTTTTGTGACACCCAATTTGGCATCTTAGATTGTCACCATGACCTCATGATTTCAGGTGAGGAATAAGCAGAAGCACATGAACCCTCAAACAAAACAGATGAAATTTTCATCCAAATGTCCTAAAGAATAAAAATGATGGGGATAAAAACAGAAAATATATGACATGGACAAAGTTGTTTCTAACTAGAACATTTTTCAAAGTTTTCTAGGGGCATCAATTGCTCTCTGAGCAAATCGTTTAGTACAGAGCTCTGGTGAGAGCATTAGCAAACGATCCTCCTCTGCCTGCAATTAGATTAGTCATGCACTTGTAGGCCAGGATTTATGGTAATTTGTATTCCAGAAGAATCCTTGTGCTTTGCATTTCAGGAAAAATATTAAGAAAACTACTAAAGCATGCACCAAAAATTGCAGATTTCTTTTTCTTGATTGCTCTTATTTCTCCTTCAGTTTAAAAAGCCTTATTATTTTGTAAAGACAAAGGAAGATATAAACGCTGTATATAATTATTGTCAACCCCCGAACTGATTGTTTGTTATTGTCATCATAAATATCATAATCATTCACCTTTCCATTAATGTATTTCTAGGTTTTTACTCTCTTGGTCATCTGGTTTATAAACATCTAGAGGGGGAAACATAGATTTTATACCTTTCTATCTTTCAGGTACAGAGCTTGTCATTATTATTGCTATTATCATCAGCATCAGCATTATCATCATT
This sequence comes from Cebus imitator, assembly GCF_001604975.1. Classification (NCBI taxonomy): domain Eukaryota; kingdom Metazoa; phylum Chordata; class Mammalia; order Primates; family Cebidae; genus Cebus; species Cebus imitator. The sequence continues at coordinate 819,748 of NW_016107567.1, forward strand.
GTTCAAATTCAGTAAGTTTTGTCTAAGTGATTATCAGAATTAAAAAAATAATTTAGGACCTTCAGCAGGAAAGGTGCTGTGTATGTTTGAAAAATGAAACTTGAGAAGGGTAACTAATTGTTCTAGTGAATTGTGTGTGATCTTGGCTTGTGTCTGCACAGGAAGGATCAGGATGACTCTAAGATCTTTTTCGGTTGTCACATTGGAGTAAACTGATAAGCAAAGTCTGTGTGCAGACACTGTGAAGGCCATGCTGTTATTTCCAGGCTGTGCTGGATGATGCTGCTTCATATATACAATCATCACGCTGACTAACCTGCCTAAACAGTGTTATCTCCAATATTCCTGAAGTCACTCTGCTTCACAAGCCATGGGCAGATAATTTTATCTTTTACACATCTTATATTTCTCTAGATTGCATCCTTTTTTAAAAAAAACATAAATCTAAGTGAGTGCCCTAGTACTTTTAGGCAAGTGATTAAATCTCAGCTTGAGGTATGCAAATAAGGCCAGTCACATTGTTCAGGATGCCACCTAGCTAGGGAAGTAAAATCTCTTATCAGTTAGGTGGCTTTTCTATGTGCCAGATACCTAAGGTGCTGAGAGTACCGTGGGAAAGTATATCAATGTAATACCACATAACAACTGCAACAATGGACATATGCACCAAGTGCAGAAATAGCACAGGGATAAGACAGAGAGTCTTAATGTTTGAAGTATATTTAAGTGTTGCATGATAACTGTTATGAAAAATGTTACATGAGATGCTTTTTTTCTTAAATTGTGTAAAAATTTTGATGATGAACCAGAGCTTCAAATGATTATTATGGCTATTAAAGAGCCAACCGTTTGTTTAAGTACAGATAATGTTAATTGCTACTATATGAAAAATATCTACACTATATATTAAAGACTGGCTTTCCTTTATCTTTGTCAGTTATTAAGAATTATGATTTGTTTATATTTAGGAAATATATTCAGACGCAGTAAATTAGTAGGAATTCAATACAAAATCTGGTGAACAGTTCCTATACTTTTACATTTTTGGATTTTGCCTAATATCATTGAGGGATTTGAGAATAATTGTACAAATAGGAACATATATTGAGTATGTTCTAGGTACTGTGCAAAGAACTGCTTGCATTCAGTAAGTTTTCTCTAAGTAGTTATCAGAATAAAAAATAATTTAGGACCTTCTGCAGGAAAGTTGCTGTGTAGTTTGGGAAAGTGAAACTTGAGAATCAGTTCTTAAATGTGATCCACAGATCAACTACATCATCATCACCTGGAAGCTTGTTAGAAAGGTAGGATCTCTGTCCCCACCCAGACCTGCAGCATCAGAATCTGCATTGTGACAAGCTCTCTATGCTGCCTTGTACATTACAAATGTGCATTGCACATTTCACATCTGCTTTCACACTTTCTAATTCCACACCACAGCCCTCCAAGTTCAGAGAGGTTCAGTCATTGCGCAGGGTAACAAAGCCATTAATGGATGGAGCAGGTCTGTTTCAGATGGTGGTCATGTTTCTGCTATATAATCATATCCTTTCACTTGTTGAAACTTTACCCTTTCTTAATTGTCCAGCTCAAATTCCACCACCTCAATTCAGTCTTCATGCCTCCTGTTGCAAGCAATTTTTTTTCCTATTTAAATATATGATAGAATTTTGAGTCCTTCTGGCTTTACCATAAAACACTGTTTTGTCTCAGATTATTATTGTTACTGTCCATGAGAATAGAAACCATCTTTTTCGGCTTGCAGAATCTATTGTACCCTAGCACAGTAACCACCATATAATTTGTGCTTAATAGGTACTTGAGTAAATTAATGATTGCCTTTGCCCTTTAAGTAAAACCATTCTATAGTTCATTAGGACAAGTAAATCCAGTTTAGTATATTAACAGCTGCTAATTGCTTCAAGGTTATTACTGCCTGGCTCACATTAATATTAATAATGATAATTCCTACCATGTGCACAGGATTTTATAGCTTACAAGAAACTTCAAGACCTATGACAACATTTAATCCTCATTACAATCCAGTGGGATAAGAATTCTATTATCCCCATTTTACAGATATAGAAATTCATGCTTACAGAAATGAAGTGAACTGTAAAATACAGAACAGAAACCTAGGGCTTCTGACTACAGGTTTGTGCCCCTTCTGGCATCTTCCTGAAGCAAACGTATCCTGTATAAAGTCAAGAGCTGTTTTCTCAAATGACATTTGTGGGAGAAACCATCATATACAATATTCATTGACCTTAAGGCATTTTTCCTCCAATAAGAAAGTCAGAGAAATGAGAAAGAAAAAGTCTACAGGATTTGGTAACTGACTAGTAGGGTGTTAGAGAGGATGAGGAAGAGAGAATAAAAATGGAGCCACAGTTTGGGCGCTTTGGTGCCTGGAGGTGTGCTGGGGCAATTGATAGGGTAGATGAGAACTTGGACACGCAGAGAGGCTGTGGCCCACCAGTCCTCTTTCTCCTGCTTCTGTGGTTGTGTATAACTGTGTTGAGATGGAACTGGACCTGAATAATTCTGTTGCTTATAGGTTTTGTCACATGAGTGAGAATTAAATGCAGTTGTTTTAAGTCACTGTGATTTTGGGGTTCTTAGTTTCTGCAGTATAATCTCGATTCTAGGCCACCTTGACTCATAGATACCTGAGGATTCTATAGGCAGTTGGTTGAGCTAGAAGGCAATTCGGGTTCTTGATTTTACCCTTTGACTAATTTCATTCTCTCTCCTCCCCATTGTTGTGAGTGAGGGTCCTGTTTAATTTATAAAAAAAAGCAGCCTGAAATTTTTCTGGCTTCTTTCTCATCCAAGCTTAGGAGTTGAAAAGGCTAATTGCCTAATTGTTAATGGCACAGTGTAGAAAGAGCTGGGATCTGAAGTTAGAAATCCTAAGTTTTTCCAAAGCTGTGTCCTAAGCAAGTGTCAACTTATTATTGCTCTATCAACTGGGTAAGTAATACTATGTAACTTATGTGGTTGCAAAGAGTCAATAAGCTATTATGAGTGAAAGTAGTTTGTAAATTTTAAGATCCTATATAGATACAAATACTAGTGTAAGACCAGCATGAAGGACAAAAGTAAGAGTAGCTGTATGTAAATATCTACCTAAAAGCTAATTATATATTTTAAAAAGATGCATTTTTAAAAATATATTAAAATCACGACAACACATTACTGAGCACACATTAGCTAGCGATAATCACTTTTGAAAATAATAGCTGTAGCTTGTTGAGCATCTGCTATGAGCCAGGCCTATGCTATCTGCCTTGCATCCTTCAATTTCAGTATAACAACGATTGCTGTTGACTCTGTCACTCACTTTATATGAAAGCAAAAACAGATCTTTAATTTAGGAATGTAAAGAAGAGCTGATTCCGGCTGTGCTTGTTTTGTGTTGTTTACTTTCCCCACAAATCTACCTATCCACAGTTACTAAATCTTTACAATGATACCAAAAAGGAACCTGCCAGGCCTCACTCCTGCTATACCCAATCCATTATATCTTAAGAGTAGCTCCAAGGGATAACTTAAGGAAGAGAAAGACTGTTAGCCAGGGTCAGGACTGGGGTGAAACAATATTGATGCCCTGGGACACAGCATTTTAGGGAGCACTCACTCTCAGTTGCATAGTCTGAGAGTGAGTGTCTTCTTAATATTGTGCCCTAGGCAGCAGCCTTCCCACACCTTATTCCTGGTTATGTTATCCCTATTGCAACCATGCTAGAAATTTAGCAGAAAAAATAAATTCCCCAAAACATCCCATTATATATGTAACAATCTCTTCCTTGAAAACTGATTAAAGCTTCTATATAATTTATACAATATTTAATACAATTATAAGACGGTTTGAAATTTAAGGAAAGTAAGAGGATAATCAATTTTATAATAGACCACTAAGGCAGAACCCACTTGAAAAAATGCTGAGGATGATGGAGATTATGCAAAACACACATCCACAGTAACTTAGACTAAAGACCCAACACAAAGGAACCTTCTCTGAAAGCATCCTAGATATAAGTCCCTACTGGACAGAGACTTCTTTTAAAGTCTCATCCCGGGATTTTTGTAGAGAAATAAACTCACCTGCACCCCACACTGTTAGACCATTCCATTATTTTTTAGATTAAGGGCAATTGTTTTCTTACACTTTTCTGTATTTTCCTCTTCTTTTTTCTTTAATGAGTGTGTATGACCTCATAAGAAACACATTTGCAATCAGACAATGAATTGAACCTAACCTACTTCCAGTGGCTTTTGGGCTTCAAATGACTATTTCACACATATCCCTATCCCCCAATCTCCTGAATTTGAATGTGCCTGAATCCCCACATTCAAATTCTCTTTCAGTTTTCAAGGGCTTCAGCCAGGCTCCCACCAAAGGCCAAGTCTTCCCTGTGTGCTGTAGAATCTATGTCCTTTTTACTTTTCTCTCCTGTGATTAAAGTTTTTCTCTCCTAACTTGTTGCTATCAACATGCACACAGCTCTCTTCCACATTTAAAAATATCTTCTTGGATCTCCTATTTCCCCTTCAGCCACCATTCCATTTCTTTTCCTCTTTCACAGCCAAACTTTTTAGTAATTGTCAGTAAACACTGTCTTCACTTGCTCATCTCCCATTCTCGTCCCACCCAGGCTTTATTCTGGCCCCACACATCATTGAAATGGCTCTTGTCAAGGTCACGACTGATCTCCATGATGCTAAATCCAATGGACATTTGTCTCTTTTCATCTTATTCAACCTCTCATTAGCATTCAACACAGCTTGCTGCTCCCTTTTTTCTCAAAACATTTTCTTTTGTTTCCAGTGTCACCCTCCTTCATATTCATGTTTTGTTCCCCTTACCTCACTGGCCACTCAGCTTCTGTTTCCTCTGCAAGCTTCTCCCTCTCTGTGGCTATGTATAAGGATCCTGGGACTCTGTCAGTGCTCTAAGTACACTGTCTACCATGGGTAATCTGCCAGCTCATATCTTTGAATACCAACGACCTCTTGCAGCTTCCCCATTTTATATATTTAGCTCTGGAGTCTCCCTTTAGGTACAAATTCATATGTCCAACTTCCAGCTTCACATTGCCATATAAATGCCTAATAATTTACTCACAATTTCAGTGTCTTGTATAACAAAACATCAAACCTATCTCTAAATCATATTTTGAACCCAGAAGCTTAGCCTGGGTGGTAGCTTCCAGAAGACATGAGTAGACTTCTAAATGTTCTCATTGCTTTAATTCTTATAGTATTATACCTTTCTACTTCTGTTTTCTAGGCAGAAGCCAAAGTGATCTTTTTGAAACTACAAATTAGGTCATCTGTTATGGAAAACTCTTCAGCATCATTTTGGTCTCGGCTTCCATGTGATCTCCTTGCAAAGATGGTCATTCCCTAACACCCAGTTTAAAGTAGCCTGACAGTCACTCTGTCACATTACCCTGTTTTATTACCATCATTGCATTTATCAATAACTGATGGTTTCCTGTTTGTTTGTAATATGTCCCATGAATATAGAGACAATGCTTTGGTCATCGCCTTAGCCTCAATGCACAATGTATGTCACATAATATGTGTTCAAAGGCAAAGAAACAAACAAATGAATGAATGTATTTCTTCCCCAGCATCCATTGCAATATCTCATGACTTTCTTTGGCTTTGTCTATGTGACAATACTAGCTTAGGAGATTTCACAATTAATTTGGATAATTAGATTAATCTTTCTGCAAGTATCTAGAAAAATTTATTTGACTGCTCCATTCATGTCTCTGTGAAATGGTGGGGGCTTCAACCAGTTGCAATTGACTTCAGGCATGTTACATGAAGGCCAAAAGAAGGACCATCTTTGCAACACTCTTTATAATCATGCATAATTTGGCATGCTTAAAAGAAAACATGTAGCACCGTGGTGGTGAGAACTTTCATTTTGCACAAAGTTTTGATGTCTTTACTTTCTGTTTGCTCACCTAAGTATTTTGAGAATATGATGCTAGTGATTCCAATGTATGTACCATGTATATTTTGGCATGTCACATATGGTGCTCATCCTGGAAACAATTGTCTATTTGTAAATTCTCTTTTCCTCATTATATAACCAAAGAACATACAAAACCAGAACGCACAATGACATCATTTGGCCTCAGGTGAACTAGACCGTAAAGGCACTGGGAGTCAGCTTCAATGCAAATGTATCGCAACAACTCAGTTTCAAACTGAGTCTCAAAGCAACTTGGTTTAGTGTTTACTGTAAACATGAAGAGATCATGTGAATTTCCATACTCTAAATGTAGGTACAATCTTATTGTGTTACTATCTGGCTATTTTGCCTTAGCCTCAGCTCTGATGTGCAGGCGGCTTAAATAAGTGTATCCTAGGAGCTTTATGTCTCAGATTCATAGAAACTTCGTCTTCTGAAGCCCCAGCTTAAGATCCCTCCCCTGTATAGTTAAGAGTTTAAACAAAGTGCCAGTGAATGCCACATTTTTATCACTGTTTTGAGAGACTGTTGTTCGGCAGAGGGCACAGGCACAATACATCTTTGTCTTTCCTAGCTAATAACCCAGGGTGTAGCAGGCCAGGCATGCCTTTAACATTTACTGCTGCTACATTTTTCTGTGTTGTATAAAAACCATGCAACGGCCTGGCCCTGCTCATTGTTTTCAGAACCTTGATTCTCCTTACCATTCTCATCATCCAAATTTATTTAAGGATGAAACTATTAGAAACACAATTGGTGAATTAATGTCACAGGGACTGCTGCTGGCAGCTCATCAATTTTTGATATGCCACTCAGACAAATGAAACATAAGCCACCCAGAACAAGGGGACCTTTTGACACTTCAAAGGAAACCCCTATGGGTGGTTTCCTCTTGAAGCTACACTAAACTGGCTCGATCTCCTCAGCTGGAAGCTGCCAATGTCTCATTAACCCCTAAAAAGGCCCGGCATGAGCTTTTCTTTTCAGCTATAATTATGCCATGCACTCCTGTTATGCTGCACTGAATCGCAACACTGTCACCAGCACATTATAAACATCCACCCTAATTGAAAAGCACATTAGACTCTTGTGTTAATTAGCCAAAAAGCCCGCCCACTTGCATGCATTATGATTGCCTCTTAAATACTGAGGATGTTGAAATCCCTCAGAAAGACAAGGCAGACTTAATTGCAATAACCTGCAAATTAAGTTTAATTTACTTTAAATTTACCGGTTTAGCAGGCTCATTTGATGGTGTTAATGTTCTAGCAAATTAATTATCTGAATTAGTCATGCCTGGTGGAGTTTTGCAGCAGAATACATTGTACAGTGGCCTGTTAATAACAGACAAACAGGACAGGATTAATGAGAAGATTATGCTCAAGTTCTTAAAAAAAAAGGATCTTGCATGAATTCAAATATAATCACCAAAGTGCAAATACAGGCACAGAATATAAACAAACTGAGATTTATTACACTCTATGGCATGCCATCCAGGAGAAACAGTAAAACATGACTGGTGAAATATCAGACAGCAAGAGCCCTATTCCATACACTCCTGTGGACCTCTCCTCACCACAAACTGTTTCCTGTTAGTGAGCATATGTGAATGCCACGGTCAGCAACCGAATGCCTTAGATAGGCGGTGGACTGAAGAAAAGGACTGGCATGTCAGTTAGAAATAACTTCCTCTGGCTAGTTCTATTGCCCTTTTAGTGATTTATAAAGCTTTCAGATGTTTTCTGGAATCCACTTACAGCCATCTCTTTGGCCAGATCTGAATACTATTAACCCAAACAATCTGAAATAATGATTATCTTGCTGCCCCCCTTATTTTTGTCCCAGTGAAATCTGCCCAGGTTGCATGTGTGAAATTTGGCCAGGGTGAAGAAGAGAGGGAAGAAGAAAAATGGGAATGCAAAAGATTAGAGGAAATTTATAGCATCAGCATCTTTGGAGATCTTCTGCATTTACCCCTCTCTGATGATAACAAGTGCATCTTATTTGTGTTTGTATACCTCAGGTCCTAGGACACAGCTTGGAACATGACAGGGGCTTAAAAACATTCTTATTTTTTGAATGGATGAAACACAAAATTAGCTTAGTGATGGTTTCTGACGAATTACTCAGCCTGGAGGATAGTGTAGGGGATCCCTCCTAACAAATATGAAATCTCTCTGAAAATTCTGTGTCAGTGCTTCCATTGTTATAAATAGTTAGGCTTTCTCCTTTTGGTTTTGAAGAGAGGCATGCAAGCTCTTTTTCCGCCATCCACAGCAGAAAGAGCCTCTGGGTGTCAAACTAATAATCTTTGGCTGGCTCGAACTGAATATGGTCATGCCGTGATTGACCTCAACATGCCAGATTATTGATTGGGCTGGAGATGCCTAAGCCATCATTTTCTTGGAGCAGTCACCGCTTTTGTCTTGATCCCGTCCACAGCTGTCACACTGTGGTGAGCCATTGAAAGAGCCCAGATTTGCATCCTTCATGCATTTATGCTTCTCTGCTTAAAATAAAAATGCCACCACTTGAAAGGCTGAACCATTGATTCTGTTTTTTAAAAAATTATCTCATTAAAAGCCAAGGATTTGGATTTAGTTGGGAGTGGAGAGAGACACGCAGAATATGTTAACTTGCTTTATGAGGCATATTTAATTTTGGGGGAAAAATAATGAGAATAAAAATTGTTTCAATATGTTTTCTGTATTGTGTCAATATATCACACAGCTCCTTTCTGGAGTCACATTTGCTGTTAGGGTGGTTGGGTTTTTTTTGTTTTTGTTGTTGTTGTTCTCTGTTGAATTACAATTTGCAGCAGTAAATGAAACTGGCACAAAAGCAGGTGTTATTAAAACTGGGCAGAAAAAGGACAATAACGGCATAATTCCACTTTAAAGGCCGATACGTGTATGCTTGAAACGACTTTGGTTGGAACCCATAGGAAATAGAAAATACACCATAAAAAAAATAGATTTCAATGACACATAAACAAAAGGCAAATGACTAATATATTTACATATAACATGTGGTGTATTCATTGCACACCACGGTGACAGAATTGTTTATTTCATTTATAATTTATACAGCAAAACCTTATTAAATGTGTAACTAGTTTGCCAGATGATAATATACGTAGGAGATTAGGCTTCTATTATTGAATATCATTAACAACAAAAGATTTTCATTTGTGAGTTAATTTTTTTCCAGTCCTTTCTTTTCTGTACTGTATGCTTTGAATGGAATCCTGCTTCTCTTCAATCATGATGACAGTGGTAAGAAGAAGGTGGCAGTGAATTTCTGGAGGAGAAGCATGCTTATTGGACAACATCACCCCACCTCTACCATGTTCCCTAGAATATCAGTCTTCAGATTATATAAGGCATAACTGATGGGTGTGTATAAATCCACAGGAAGTTTATAGATTTTAGAAAAACCCTTCCCTGGAAAACAACATTCTGTCCAAGGCCAGAAAAACCAGAATCTGGAACCAGACAAAGATTGCTTTAAAAACTTAAGGGTCCCTTAAGAAAGTGTTGTCAAGAGAAAGATTCATTGTGCTGTCTCTCTTTGGATGGACCATCAGGCCAGAGGCTTTAAGAAACTTCCATTCACCAAGGTGGTAATATATGTAGTGCAGGGTGCAAGCAGTCTTCCATCTAATCATCCTTCTCCAGATCCTAGCTGAACAGGATTTTGTTACTTCCAACACGACAGTGCACACAACTTCTCGTGAGCTATCTGTTCCTCTCACATACATCAAATACTCTGTGTTAGTTCTCAGGATTCATTTTGAGAATAAGAAAAGAAAACCCCACCTTTAAGATTTTCCTTCATGCAGTGTTATTTAATGAGGGTTAAACAAGTTTAGAATGTTTGCAGTGAATCTCATGTCAAGCCAGGAGGGGGTTGCTTATGAGGGGTGGTGGGAGTTTGGGATAGGGGATGCAAGTGAGGTGGCAGAGAAATGCTTTTAAACAATAAAATGTATTTTACTTTCAAGCCTGGAGCTGTCAGGCTTCATTTCAAATAATATATCCTGACAGTTCATAGCTACTCTTAAAAACTGGGTGAAGCTTTTGCAGTTGCAAACTAGTGTGATAAAACATGAAAATACTTTATTCAGGTAAAGTGGAAATAGCTGTTCAGTCTGGTTAAGTTACACAGAAACCTTTTTCTCTCTAAATTAATGTACTGTGCAAATATCTTGCCTGTGACACCATAGCTGTCCACTTAATAAAAGCCCTTCCAGTGAGAACTGTGTGTTAGTCCATCAAAGTATTAGTGAGTATTCTGAACCTAAACCCAGATAAAATTGAACATTCAAAACAGGTCTATGAGGAAGTGAATCTTAGTGTTGCCTCTCATAAGTGAAAAATGCAAAGAACATGTGTTTATTCAGTTTCTATTGTTGGTGTTGAAGAAGGTAAATAACTGCTGGTTTTTGTATTTGATTTTTGAGAGACTGTTTTGCACATTTCCCCACTTATTAGTTTAATAATTGCTCAAGATGGGAAAAAGTGTTATATATTTTCATTTTCATTATATATTTTCATTTGTGAGTTTTTTTTTTCCAAGGACCTTCCCTTGGGTATGGAAGAATGTCAAAGTAACCAAAAGAAAAATAAAGAAAAGAAAGAAGATAGAATAAGGCTATTTTCTTTGATTAAGACTCAAAGTACTATGATGCAACTGCTGCTAAGAGATATATGGTGCCTGGGATCAATTAACAGATGTATGAAGTCTAGAATCCAGGAGAAGATATTACGGCTCAGACCACATCTGGACTATTTTGCTCAATTCTCAGCCTGAGACTACTCTAAATTAACTACTATTAAGGGAAGAGCAAAAGGGGTAGTAATAAAATATAACATTATTTTACATGAGAAACTATCAAAGAATGGAAAATATTTCTCATTCAGAGACATTAAATTCTAGCAGAAGATGGATAGACTCTTGGAGGGGAATCTGCAAAGGCTTTACAATAGCAATTGTATCTCCTTCACTGAATAATAATATTGCCAATATCAGTGGTAATAGTAGTAATGATAGCTGTCACCTGTCTAGTGTCCCCAAGTTTACAACCCTCTTCTTATAAATATCATCTCATTTGATCTACCCAACAGCTTGAGAGGAAATTATTGTGATCTGTGTTTCACATATGAACAAATGAATTCAAGATGACTCAGTTACATGCTCAGGAAATACAGATAATAAGGGAAAGTCTTGGGACTCCCGGTTTATTGAGCCCCAAATCATGATGGGCAGCTGGACCACATTATCTAAAGTCTTTCTTTCAATATTTAGTTTTTATGATTTTAATAAACACAGTGGTTTAGGAAAATTATCTTCTTATTCATCTATTTATTATGGCAAATGGTTATTAATAAGTGTGGTAAGTGGGCTGCACTGAGGCTGGCAATATGAAGAAGGTGTGGGCAGGTCCACTGAGGATCTTGTCTAGTGAAGGAGAACCAAGGAAATAGATAATTACAGTGTCATGGGAGGCAGGAAGAAGTGCTAACTTCTTCCTGTTAGCACTTCTTTGCTGCATCCATATTGCTGTAAAGAACATGATTTTGTTCTTTGCTATGACTGTATCGTATTCCATGGTGTATATGTACCACAATTTCTTTATCTAAGGTACCATAGATAAGCACCTAGGTTAATTCCACGTCTTTTCTATAGAATCACTTAGTTCCTAACACCATATAGTATATAAGTTATCTTTTTGGCAAATAAATAAGATAGTACATGGGGGCTACACTAAAACAGATTTATAATTTGGAAACAAATATATAAAATGGCCATTTTTAAAGATGTAAAGCAACAAAAAAAAATCCACAAAAAAAGTGTTGAATAGGTATCTACAGAAGTTTTCTGCCCTAAAAGGTGCATATTAACATGTGAGATTTGGGAAATACCCAAGTCCTGTCACACTGCCTTAGTTTGGGCTGCTGTAACAAAATACCATAAACTGGCTCTAAAGAGCAGCCAGCTTATAAAAAACAGGAATTTGTTTCTCACTATTCCGAAGACTGGAAGTCCAAGATCAGAGTGCCAGTGTGGTTAGGTCATGGCTTGGTGAGGGCCCTCTTCCAGGCCACCAACTTCTTATTGTATCCTTATATGGCAGAGTCTCTTCATCCCCTTAAAGGGCATTAATCCCATTCATAAGGGCTCCACCCTCATGACTTAATTACTTACCCAAGGCCACACCTTCAAATACCATCTCATTGGGGATTTAGGCTTCAACATAGGAATTGTGAGGGCAAACAAACCTTCAGTCTACGAAACAAGGTGATTAGAAAGTACATTTAAGTCTGAAAGGTAGGCTTGCTAAAGAGATAGTAGATTAACTCCTCTCTATCCTCGCTAGAGAGGATCCTAGAGCCATGGTCCACCTAACTGGTGTTTCTAGTGGAGATGGTGTAACAGTCCTTCAGCATTTGCCAACTGCCACCTTGGCTCTGATTTCACATAACTATTTAATTTTCCATGAACATTTTCCAGGGGTAATTGACTAGAATCACACTAGTCTAACTTTGTTAGGGCAGGAACTGTGTCTGTCCTACTTACCTTTGCATTTGCATTTCTAACATAGAGTGTATACAAATGGAGCTCAATATTGGTTTAAAAAAATGGATACAGCTTTGTTTTTACTTTAAAGCCCTTCTCTTATATGTTGGATTAGCATTGATCAGCTTTGAGTAATTGGAGATCTTGAGTTTGGAGTCCTATCAACCTGAGGACCAGAGTAATATGGGCTGATTGTGTTCTCTCCCCCACCTCATCCATATATTGAAGTCCTAGCCCCTATTACCTCAGAATATGACTGTATTTGGAGATAAGATTCTTATAGAGGTAATTGAATTAAAATGAGGTCATCGAGTGGCTCCTATTTCAATATGACTGATGTCTTTATAGTAAGAGAAGATTAGGACACAGACTTGTATAGAGGGGAGGCCATGTGAAGAGACAAGGAGATAGCCGTCTACAAGCTAAAGAGAGAATCCCCAAAAGAAACCAGCCCAGCTGACATCTTGATCTGGGATTTTCAACCTCCAGAATAAAAATAAATAAATTCTGTTTTTTAAGCCACTCAGTTTGTGGTACTTTTTTGTGGCAATTCTGCTAAACAAATACACAGCTGCCTGTCTAGGAGGAGGTGCCACCTTCCCGGACTTTCTTTGACATTTCTGTTAAGTTGCAGAACAAATGATGGCTATGACAACTGTCTAAGAAAAGTTGAAAAAGGTACTGCTAGGTCCATTTTCCAGATAATCATATCGCGGCTCAAAGTAGTTAGAAGTAAAATTAATTTCAATCATAAATGTGCAACTTGCTTGGCTCTATTGTCTTTTAAGTCTGTTCTTCAGAACATTATCCCTGGAAAATCAGTAGAAAAAAGAACTCATGATCCAATATATTTGAAAACACTGTATACTCTTTCTTCGTCTTAGTGATTCACACAGTCTACTAGCATATTAAGGACTCTGATACTGCATTTCAGAGGGCTGTTTAATTTTATTAAGTCTAGTATTTACCAAATGTTTTTGATCAGATAATTTATTTCCTATAGTATCTCTTAATATTTAATACAATGAGTATTCTATTGAAAATATTTCAGTAAATGCTTATCTGTTTGCACTGGTGTTCCAATCTGCATTGCCAAATGGACATCAAATTCTATTTTGGTAATAAAGTACTGACATTATTATTAGCCAACGAGAATATTGGCCTAAGTGGCTCTCAAATAAATTGATGACATATGCTGTTCCCCCGGCCAAGCTGCCCTGTCCATCCTTATCCCCTTAGTTACATTTCAAAATCCTTCTCAAGTTTCACTTTCTTTGTGTAGTCATTCATTACCCTTCCTCCTCTTGCCCCCTACCATAAGACATAGTCCATCACACCCTTTTCTGGGTTGCATTCTGGTACATGTCAGCTGTGTCATTTCATAGTGTATAGATTTAATTATATTTCTATTTTTCCTCCTAGATTGAGAAACTCTCGAGGGCAAGCTGTGTGTCATGCTCATCTATTGCTGGCACAGAGCAGAGTGTCTGACACATGGTGAGTGTTCAGTAAAGGGTAACACAGTGAATGATTTCCTGGTCTGTAACCAGTCCACTAGTGCTGTATTGGCTGGCCACACTATCTTGTCTACCTTTTTAATCAAATTAAAGTCATAAAAGATTTTTTTCAATACAATGTTCTAGAAAAAAGTATCAATATCTTTAGAATATTAAACTTGGCAAGCTGTATTGAGCATGCACTGAAGCTAGTGATGGTCATTTTTTGAATAATAATAACTCCCATTGTTTATACACTTACTATGAGCCAGTGCTAAATGCATCACGTACATTATTTTAGTATAATAGTGACTGCTATTGGCTCTGTCTTGCCATCATTCCAAACAAAAGCACAAACACTACTGAAAACACAAGCTGAGCTGTGAGTTCTTATCTGGGGAGTTGTGAGGAAGTAGTAGTGAGAGAGAACGCAATTTCCTGTGGCCCAGCCCCTTCCACTTACACAGAAACAATCTGTATGTGACACTCCCAAGATGAGCAAGATCTATATACACCACCCTGTGTCCCACAGGAGGAAAAAAATGGCTTTTGCATTATTATTTGCCTGGGTAATCACCTCAAGAGAAGAAAGATACACTTTCCTGGGAGAGAGGGCCAAACTTCCTAATTCATTCATTTACTTATTAATTATTTTATGCAGTTATTACACAAAGATGAATAAGAGGTCAACGTATGTCCCCAGTAAGAATATGACAGGAAGTTACTTATCAGTACTCTTCAATTCCTTACTTTCTCTCACTTGTAGGATCTAACCTGTAAGCAAGTCTTATCAGTTCTGCCCCCCAAATAGATCCCAACTTAGCCTGTTACATTTCACCACTACTGTCACCACTGCAGGCCAAGCTGCCTCCACATCTTGCCTGCACCACCACTAACTTTCCTATTTGCAGCCACTCTTATCTCCAGGCAGATTATTTTCTACCAGCAGCCACAGCAACCTTTTCAACTGTAAATTATATTATTAGATGTATTTGTTTAAAAACTCTCTAGTTGTTCACTGTCACATTTGGAATAAAATTCATACACCTTATCAAGGTCTACAAAGCCTTTTTGATCTGTTTTCTACCTACCTCTCAGATATGATTTCTATGTTATTCATTTTTCTCTTTGTGCCTTGAGCAAGCTTGTTCTTGTCTCAAGGTCTTGGCATTTTTATGTAGTTCTTTTAGCCTGGAAGTTTCTCTCCCAGGTTCTTTGCTCTGCTTGTACTTTTTCAAATATTACCTCTACAGATAGACCTTACTAAAATTAGTCCTCTTTACTTAGTTTCTATTGTTTCCCCTGCATATAGATGTGTGTGTGTGTGTGTGTGTGTGTGTGTGTGTGTGTGTTTACTCACATAGGTATCTAAAATCATCTTGTTTACTTGTTATTTCTTTTATGTCTTCCTCAACTAGAGGGCACGTTCCATGAAAGCAGGGACATTACTGATTTATTAATGACATCCTGAGTTCCTAGAACAGTGTCTGGCACATAGTAAGTGCTGATTCAATAATTTTTGAAGGCATGAAAGAATGAAGAACTTTTCACGATTTGCAGCAGACTCTGGTCAGTGGAAAGAACTTAGTGGCAGACATCACCCCTAGGACCAAAGACAGAAAAATGCCAAACGTCCATTTCCCAATTTTTTTTTTCTAAACTTAGGGGTCATTAGGTCATTGAATATCAAAACAATGATCTACACCTCTTTTATAAGTGAACATTGTTTTTTTTAAGGGACTTCCCATTAAGGGACTTCCCATAGTGACACCACTGATCCCATCCCCACCACTAGAGGTGAAACAGCCTCTAATTTAGTCCTTTGGATACTTCAGTGAGCAAATCCTCTTGGGTGTGGTTCATGATAGCCAAAATTTTGAATCAGTTCTATTCTAGAATTAACAACAACAGCATGAAGCTCTGGTAGAATGAAGTGGAATGCCTGCTGAACTCAGAAGCAAAAGAAGTTAGAAGGAACAGGGTTGGAGCCTATGAAAATGTCTCAGCAGTGAAAGAGGTAAAATGTCAGCTCTTGTGCTTTATTTGTGACCTGGCCTCTCTGGGAAATTACAGCCCTCAAGGCCACTGGGGAATTCATATCTGGTGTCAGCTTTACATGGTGAAATCCCATCTCCTCTGGATTCAATGGGAAAATCATGTCAAGGTGTTGTTTTTTAAGTTACTGTACCAGGAAGAACCACACTGTCATTGATCAGTCATAAACCTTCATGGCAGAGAAAATCATTGTGGGATCCAGCACATTGCAAGAGAGGATGTGAGGTGCATATGTAAGATTCTGGGTATAAAAGCACCTGGAGCAATTTTGGCACTCAATAAATATTCCCTTTCTCTTCTCTTCCTTCCTCCATCATTTTCCTTTCAACCCAGATATAGTGCATGGAGTAAAGCAAAGTTGAACACTCTACAAATTCTGTGTATTATCATTTACAGATAAATAAAAAACTATTTCTCCTAAAATTGGTATGAGCAAAATAGAGATTTTCTTTGTAGTAGTTTTCAAATAAAGAGAATACATTTGATCAAGTTCAAAGTTAATATCTTTCTACTTTTAAACATATAAAAGTAACTCAATTTGTAATAACAACAACCATGATTACAATTCATAACTTAACATGATCTAACCACTTCCCCGTAACTTTAAGAGCTATAGTATCTCCACCATCTAGAACAATATTTCACACACAGTAGGTGATAATCAAAAGTTTTTGATGGTATAAAAACATTAAGAGCTTCTTTATTATCCTTGGCAGAATCTGGCTGGAAGACAGAAATTTGGGGCGTCACTCCTGGAAGGAAATGCCTGAAATTTATTTTCTGCACCGTTAATGCATGAGTGCTTTATTATTATTTCTTGAAGTATACTGAATTTGGTAAGCACATTCTACTTTTGGAAATACTTTAAAATACATTGTATGTAATCTTCACAGCCCACTTGTGAGGCAGAAGGAGTTTTGCTCTTCCTTACTTATTGCTAGAAAAACTACAACACAATGTGTTTAAATAACTTCTCCCTCCACAAATTCCTGGCCCTTCCAAGATTAAAGCTGTGATTTTCAGGCTGTGATCAAGTAGGCTACATGAGGGTAACATATATGTTTCAAGAGAGTACAAATAGGCTGCAAAAGTCAGGATTTTTGAAGAAAAAATTCAAAAAGTTGGTGCTAAGATTTTTAAATAGTGCAGATAAAGAACAACAGTAAATTCTGGAATCACTGTCTTAGGAAAAGAAAAGACAAGCAAATACTGAGTGATGATGTTACAGAAGAGTATATGATTATTATAAATCTGTGATAGCTTTTCATTTTATCCTACATTACAGTTTCTGATGTGCACATTTATTTCTACCCTATAGAAAAAGAATCCTAAGGGATAGAAGCAGTATTTTACACAATTTTTTATCATCCATAATACTTCAAGCATTTACGCATCTAAGTAAATTTTAATTAGTTAGACTCCTCCATTTCTGCATTTGTCCTCTGCATCATAAAGAAAAATGAAGATTCTTTTATCTTTGCTAGGTAAAGAATTAAAATGGAACAGCTAGAATCTAAGTCTAATAATATTTATACTTTAACTTTTTCAAACCACTTTTTTGAGGTGTGATTGACATACAAAAAGTTGTACTATTTAATGTATACAACTTAAGTTTGAGGTAAGAATACATTGGTGAAACCATCAGCACTATGTATGCCATAAACCTCTTCATCTCCTCCAAAGATTTCCTCCCAATCTATTATCATTAATTTTTTTCTGATAAGAACACCTTACATAAGAGCTACCATCTTATGGTTGCTGCTAGGGACCAGGGTCAGGTATTAGTCAAAGGGTACAAAGTTTCAGTTATACAAGATAAATAGATCCTGGAGATCTACTGTACAGTCTAGTGTCTATAGTTAATATCATCGAAATTTGCTAAGAGGATAGATCTTATTTTAAGGCTACAACTCTTGAAATCAGCAATTCTGGCTGCAGCTATAGAGAAGACAATGTATCCCTGGAATGCTAAGATGGCCAATTTGGGGCCCGGCATGGGGTTGATGAACTCATCATCCTGAGATCCTCTGAAATCCCCTTACTCTCTCCTTCTCATGACCCAGACCAAGCAGACTCACTAGTAGTTATAGTCTTTGCTCAGTTTCTCTAGCTCACCCGTCTCACCTTAGACATCTTGAAGTCTAGTCTTACCATGAATTTGGTGGTGTTCTAACCTGGAAATTGCTTCTTGTCTCCACAGGTGCTTATCAACAGGCATAAGGATCACAGAGTGTGATGATGTGACGTGAGAAAGGACACTCCATCTGCCTGTGTGCCTGAGAAGATGAAGACCTAGGCTCAAATATTCTGGCATTCAATAAGGATTAATTTGTCTATACTAGCTACTAGGTATTTGAATCTTATAATTATATTTTATAGTTGTATAATTTTATAATTTTATCACCAAAGTTTTCCAAGATCTCTTTCACTTTGTATTTTTGCTGGTTTCTTTCTCAAAACACATGTCTGATAATGGCATTGCCCGCTTCAGAGAATGGAACACAATTACAGAAAGCATAGAACAAAGCTCAGGTTTCTTTCATGGCATTCATGGTTCTTTAGAATCTATTGTAGCTCTCAGCCCCTCCACAAACCCTGATTTTAGCAATGCTGGAAACACTCAGTGCAGAGACCAAGGTAGATTCACTTTATTTCTCCTGTGCTCAATACAAACTGTGGCACAGAGTAGGTGGCCAGTGCACATTTGCTGAATGAATGGATGGTTGTAGCAAAGGGGCAGTCTCTCAACCGTGCCTTCCCTCACCTCTCCTCTACGTTGCTCATGCTGCACTCTCCACCTGGAAAGCCTTTCCCTGACACTTTCTATTTTATTTCTATCTATGATTGCCCTATGTGTTCATGTCCAGGTCAAATGACAGCGTCCAGGGCAACTTTCCTAGATGCTGGAATTGATGTTGGAATTCATCCCTCTGACCTGTGTTTTGAATCCGCCTTGTGAACATGGCCTTCATGGTACTTTTTATTCTGTCTTAGATGACAGCATCTGTGGGCACATTTATTTCTATCCTGAACAAGAATGAACAAGAATCCTGGGAGATAGAAGCAGTGTTTTACAGAACTTTCCATTATCTGTAATACTTTGAGCATTAAAGCTTCTAAGTAAATCTTTAATAGCTAGAAGCCTCCATTTCTGCATTCCCTCTTCTGTATCCCCTAAATGTCTCCCTTCAGTTTTTCATTGTCCTTAGTTCATACCTTGCTACCCTGTTTTAAAAGGTATCCCCTTAAACAAGTCCCGCGTTTCTATCCTGACTCTCCATCACATCTTTTGCCCCACTTATGGAAGCCTGGGCTCAGTTCCTCCTTTTACTTATTGGGCCACAGCTCTGGCTCCTGCACTTTTTTCTTCTGGTGAGTACTATAAAGGCAATAAGAGTGACTGTTCTGGAGTCATAGAGAGGAGTGTGAGATAGATACAAAGGTGGTGGCCCCTTGTCCTGGGAAATGAGAATACATGAAAAATAAAAATATGGATGAAGAGTATATCTCTCTAAGGAAGGCTGCTGTCTATTTGGATTTAGCCCACATTGTTGAGGGAGATGTTTTCTTTGAGGAGGCCCTCACTTGCCTTCTCTCTTGACAGCTCTGCCCCAGAATCCTCCAAGCATCTGCAGGTCACAAAATAAAAAACAGTAGTAGACGAGTTGGTCCATGCCCAAGAAGAGGCTGTAGCAGGGAGTGATGTGAAGAAAGATTGTGGAGACTGGATCGGAGCCAAGGCATAGTCCAGGTAGCAAGGGATTGTGAGGCAGGCAGGACACTAGAGCAAGGGAGGGAGGCCTAAGTGCTTTCTTCTCATCTATGATGAGGCTGGGAAGAAGAAATGTTAAAGATGGTCCAAGTTCATTTATCTTCATATCTTCCCATCTGGCCAGTTCAGTTCCCCTTTCTCCACACCATAGCGACACTTTCACTTTTTCTTACACTATTTTATGCATGTTATTATTCTTTTCTATCCCTAATAGTACAATTCTCTTTGTCATCATTGTTTGGTCATTCTGTACGATTTTTCATGACCTGGATTTCTCAACTTGTTTGCTTTTTTGTACAAGTCCATCTGAGTCATAGATGGAGGTGGATGTATATCCTCATCCTCCACTGATCCTGTTACCATTTCAAGATGGGGAGGCTTGTGGCTGGAGGGGAACCTGGGGACTTATTCTACCTTCTAGCACTACCTTAAGGAAGACTGCCACCAGGGGTGGCACTTCTCAGTGTTTTGTCCCCGGTTCCAGAAAAAGTAGGCTGGGGATCTGAGGCTGTCGGTCAGAAACTACAGGTGTAAGTGGGCAGCTATGCAGACAGGAAAAGAGAAATAAGCCTCAGAGAAGTTTTGAGAGAAATGATACACCTGTGGCCTTAAAGCTGAGCCACAAGATGGAGAAGAAGCCTTCTTTTGAGCTTAAAACATTGCCAGGAGCCAAAAATGTTAAATCCTTTCTGATGTCATATGGAAGGACTATGATATTGGGGTCTTCTACCTTCCTTTCACTAACCCTCCCACAAGATAAGCTAACAAAATAATGTTTCTTCAGCAGGCAGATATATGATAAGTCCAGCTAACTACTAAAAAAAAATCTAAATATCAAAGACAGTCCCTTCACTTTTCATTCTTTTCACTCATGAATCAGTTCTTCAGTTTCTTCCTTTCTTTTAAATGTGTACAAATTTATAGAGTACCTGAGAAATTTTGTTTTCTGTATATAATACACAGTGATCGAGTCAGGGTAATCAGGGTGTCTGTCACCCAAATACAATACATTTTGTTAAGTATAGTCACCCTGCTCTGCTATCAAACATTGAATTTTTATGCATTCAATCTTACTGAATGTCTGCATGTTTTAACTCACTTCTCTCATCTCTCCCAGTCTCTGTTATCTATTTTTCCATTCTCTGCCTCCACATGTTCAAGTGTTTTATCAGTGAGTCAATTTCTGTGTCTTCATGTAACTAGTGTGTACCTGGTAAACCATACCGTACTAAGGATTGGAATGGGGCTGTATGGAATGAGTCAATTTATACAAATATGTTTATAGACATCAAACGCGTAGGACAGCCTGAACCCTAAATTATTCTGTACCTCCAAATAAAACTTTACTTTGCAAGAATGGGAAAACTGCATTATTCTGTCACTTCTTAAAATGTTCATAAAACCAGGGCAATTTTGAGAGGGAAAAGCATTTTCCCCACATTCTATGCTGTCATAAAGGCTTTATGGTCAAGCTGAGCTTTCAAGAGGATGCCTTTCTCTCGTCTATGGCCAGAGACTTGAGCAACCAAATTTTATTATCTAGACTACAAGATGGGTAAGGACTGAGAAATCCTGGCTTCAGTAGATCCTCTATTACTGCCTCCCACTTCTCTGGGAAAATACACCTTGAATTTTTACAAGGAGAATTGGCAAGAATTAATAGGCAAGGATGGTTAGCCACATGTGCCCTGGCACTCTCTGCTTTGAATAAACCAACTACGCTGAGTAGGGAGCTGCAGGAGTCAGAGGTTGCTGTTCTCTTGGATCAGAATGATTTCCTATTATTCAGCTTTTTATCTACACTTTGCTCATTCCTCAAAAGTCAGCTCTCTCTCTCTTGCTACTAGGCGCCTTGCCTGCTGATGGTTCTTATGGCACTCCATTCCTTTTCTGAGCCTATACTACCTGCACTGTATACTCAGTCTCTCTGCAACGCAACTCCTTAGCTCTAAAATGTGGACCGTAAGAGGATCAGCCTCACAGGGTTCTTCTGAGGATTAAATGAGCTGATACATATGAAGTACTTAGAATAGTGCCTGGTACATTTAAGCATTGACTATTATTATTATTAGAGCAGGATATAGGGAATGATTGATAGTGATGTTCATCATAAATGTAAAGGAGCTCTTGAAATTGCAGTTTTTCAATCCTGTTCAGTGAACTAGAAAATCATCTATATCTACTAGACATTGTCTGGGGTACCAGGCACCCAGCAAGTTGCCACGGATACAAACATGAAAAAATCATCATCCTTATCCTTGAGGGATTTATCATTGGGGTAAGGCACATATGTTTAACAATGATCCTCAATTACTATGTTAAGTGCATGGATAGAGACGTCAAGTTGTTTTGAGCTGATAAAGAAAAGATTGAGTAATTCTCCCTGGGAGGGCTGCTCCAAGAAGGTATTGTTCACCTGCATCTTAAAGAATGAGTAGAGAAGTAAGTTTACCAACATTCAGGACCTGGTGATGAATCTCTTTTTTTGGAAGACGCTGTCTCTTTCTGTATTGTGCCTAGAATATTGTGTCGACTTTATCACTAAATAATAGCAGTCTTTGCTAATCAACTATGACATGATGGTCTCTTTGTTAGATTTTCTACAAAAGGGTAGTGAGAAAAGAGAAAGAGAAGGAAGAGAAAAGGTAAGGAGAGAAAATTAGAAAGAGGAGAAAATGGAAAGAGCATAATTTCCCCAAAGGTAGAGTTAAACACAGGAAGGTAAAAGGCTTTCCTGTGGAATATCCTATTCAATGGCAATAATGTCCAAGTGACTTATTTTAGGAAGTTAATCAGACACATCGAAGCCACAAAGAGGACCTGTCTTTCACCGTTACGAATGAAAGAACTTTATCTAGAGACAATTCCTCCAAGGAAACAATGCTGTTTTAACTGATTTTTGTGTGACATCCGGATTTGTCCCTCAATAGGTAATATACAGACATTTCAACTGCAGTTTGCCCAGTTCTGCTTCACTGGTCATTGGGGAAATTCATCTAAAGCTGCAAAAAGGACTGGAAATGTTTGAATCATATTAATAAATGGGAAACCGAGGAAACTGCCAACTGGCAGCAGAGTGTGTTTTGGTGGTTTGATAAGGCTACTAAAGAGTTTATGATGTGACAGATGTTTCACTACACTATTGTGAAATGAATAGATTATGAGAAGTAATTAGATGTACATTGGAATCAATGCTGTTATCATCGAGGCCTTCGGGCGATGCAGTAGATGAGAGTCTTGGCAGCAGGTGGTCCGATGGCTCCGAGACAGGAAGACACACCGCGGGAGACTGAGTGACAGGTTTCACAG
This sequence comes from Cebus imitator, assembly GCF_001604975.1. Classification (NCBI taxonomy): domain Eukaryota; kingdom Metazoa; phylum Chordata; class Mammalia; order Primates; family Cebidae; genus Cebus; species Cebus imitator. The sequence continues at coordinate 842,951 of NW_016107567.1, forward strand.
ATCCAGGGGGTGAGAGATCTGAGCTGGGGCTTGCATTTGTAATCTTTACTCATGTATAAATAATAACAACTCCACCATTGACTTCATATGCTGTGTCATAGCCTCTGTTACCCTCACACATGTAGAATAGTGCTGGTTTCAGACATGCAAAGTTATTCTTGGTCTCCCTGTTTTCAAATATGCATATGTATGTTCGATTGTAACTGACAGCTCTATCATTTTTTGAGAGAAGAGTTTTAGAGCTAATCATCTGATTACATTTATTTTTAATGTTTGGCATTGAGCCGCCATTGTACAAAACTTCCTATAGTTTGCAGATCAGAAGCTGAAAAGTACTTTAACTGCCTTTCATCAGGAAAATGATTTCTTCTCTCTGGCTCAGTGACTAACATTTAAAGGGACACACTTGCCTCTCTGCTCTATAAAATCCCTTTGCAGGAGACTTGGCAGGGTCACTCTCCATCCTTGAAGCAACCATATGGAGCCTGCTGCTTTCAAGAGAAGGTTTTGGTTTCTGTCAGTTTCCAGGGTCAGCTATTAGCACACTGGGGAATGTTGAAGTTTCCAAGCACAGAATGAAAAGGGAGGAAAGAAATGGGTGATTAGGGGAATTAAGTAACTGATTCCCTGTGTATATCTGGCACCCCTGCAAGAAGAAATACTGGGTAGAACCATTTATTAGCTCCTATCTGCTTAAAACAGCAATGGCATTTATGAAAAAGAAGGCGAGAGCTTTATTGAACAATCCAAAAATAATATGTAGCTTTCATAATTAAACAGATCTTAGTAGAAAATATTTAGCATATGGCTGTATACTCACCCACATGTATACAAGGTTATAATACTCTTATGTTTCTATCTCATTAAGTAATTAAGTAGTTCCTTTATTAATTCTTTTAATAAACATCCATTGAACCTTTAATATAACCCTATTACTTGCTGCTGTGGATATGAACTTAAGTGACTATGTCACAAAGAATGCAATTGTGTGTGTGTGTGCATGTGTGCATGCATACATGCTTTCATGTTACTCCCTGTGTGCCTTCCAAACAAGAAACTAGATATTTTGTTGGGGTGGTCTTTTTGGGTGCTTTCTTTGAGGCTAGCATGCATTATGTATCAGACTTCACGGAACAGAGAATAAAAATCAATGTCAGCTAATGAACTAATACAGAACTATAATATGAAAACCCCTTTAAAAACTAAGGATAAATAGTTGGTGTTCTTAACTGATCCATGGGTGTTATGGCATAAGCAGTGGCTGCAAAATACATTCCAAGATGAGAAGATTTTGTTCCTGATTAAGAATCTGCTTAATGAAAGCCTAGAAAAAATAATGCACTCCACATGTCACAGGTTAAAGTAAGAATGATAAAGATCTAAATGTATGAAACACAAAGCTTTTGCCTTTCAAAGGTCTGCTGTATTGGCTGTGTCTGGGGATCTCCAGTGTAAATCACAAGCTCCTATGATTCTGATAGAGCTATGGTTGATCAATCAAGACTTCCTACCAGGGCAATGATGCTTAATCCTTCAGAGGTAACAGGACTTCATCAAATGGGCATGAGAAACAATCTGAAGAGGAAGGGTCTGTGCAATGGGTCTATCACCCAATGAGCATGAAGTTACAGTAATAAAAGCAGCCACTTATGGAATACTCTGCTAAGTGCTTTCCAGATGTTATCTCATTTAATCTTACCAATAGCTTAACAGTACATTCTATTATCATCTTTATTTTATAGATGAAAACATTAGAGTTTGTGTTAAGAAAATTGCTCAGAGTTGTCCAAAGAATGTCAAAACATGGATTTAAAACCAGTCTTCTGATTTCAAAGCTCATTTGCTTTGTCACCATATTTCAGGTCAAATGCCTTTCTTTGAGCTCTTTGCTTTTTCTATGGGACTTAAGGTCTGATAGGTTTCAAATAAAAAGGAAGGTTATTCACTGTTGGTGGGAGTGTAAATTAGTTCAACCATTGTGGAAGACAGTGTGGCAATTCCTCAAGGATCTAGAACCATAAGTACCATTTGACCAAGCAATCCCATTACTGGGTATATACCCAAAGCATTATCAATGATTCTACTATAAAGATACATGCACATGTATGTTTATTACAGCACTATTCACAATAGCAAAGACTTGGAACCAACCCTAATGCCCATGAATGATAGACTGGATAAAGAAAATGTGGCACATATATACTATGCAATACTATGCAGCCATTAAAAAAAATATGAGTTCATGTCCTTTGCAGGGATATAGATGAAGCTGGAAACCATCATTCTCAGCAAACTAACATAGGAAGAGAAAACCAAACACTGCATGTTCCCAGTCATAAGTGGGAGTTGAACGATAAGAACACATAGGCATAAGGAGGGCAACATCATACACCAGGGTCTGTCAGGAGGTGGGAGGGCTGGGGAGGGATAGCATTAGGAGAAATACCTAATGTAGATGACTGGTTGATGGGTGCAGCAAACCACCATGACACATGTACACCTGTGTAACAAAGCTGCATGTTCTGCACATGTATCCCAGAACTAAAAGTATAATTTTTTTAAAAAAGAAAACATTCACAGTAATTGTATTCCAGTATTTTCCCAAGAATTATTGTGATACATGAATTAGAGCTCAATTTGTTTAAAAAATATTAATATTTTCATATTAAGTATATTGCCTCAAAACAGAATAATTTAGGATTATTAGGCTTGCTCAGTATGACCCAATGCTTATCTTTATCCAAGGAGAATTGGTGACTGCTTGCCAAAAAGTAGTAGACTCTGGCCTATTTATTATTATTAGCAGTAGTAGTTTGTTACTTTACTTTATTGTATTTTAGATTCAAGAGATACGTATGCAGGTTTGTTACATAGATGTATTGTATAATGGTGATGGTTCTAGAAAAAAAATCACCCAAATAGGGTATAAAAACACAAATTATCTCTTGGGTACAATATTGGGTACAAACACAAACTTTGAATAAAATTCAAAATATAATCATCAAAAAACCCCCCCAAATATTTATGCAACTCTATTTTCTGGTTGAATTAAAAAAAAAACAGTGGCACAAAACAAAGCTTAACAATATGAACATTTATATTCATCAGGATTCTTGCTATATTGACTTTGTTCCCAGTATTAACTGTGGGGGTTTGAACGGATGTGCCCATGGGTTCCAGTGACGGGTGTATTATTCCATCTGTATCATAGCAATTAATTAAACAATACCCTCAGGTGGTTAAATTAAATAGTATCTTTGGGTGATTAATTAAACAAGTTCCGCAGGTGGTTCATGTGTATGTTAAAGTCAGAAAATCACTAGTCCAATCTAGCAATGCTTAAACATCTCCACCCATAAGAATGCCATTCTGTCTTTGGACAGATCTGGCTGTTAAAAAGTTTGAAGTAAACTTTGTCTGCCAACAGCTTAGATTAAAACTTCATATTGAAGCTTTTATTAGGCAAGTTGATACCAAAGTTTATATGGAATAACAAACATGGAAGAATGCTTAGAAAAACACAGAAAGAAAAATGGACAGACATTAAAATATACTGTAAGTCTCTAATTAAAACATTATTGTATCAGTACATAAGAAGACAAACACGTGAGTAGAATAGAAAATAAGAACCCAGAAATAAAGCCAAGTACATAAGTAAAATTAGTATATAATAAAGATTGAGCTGAAATCATTGGAGCAAACGTAAATTTTCTAAATAATGGTACTGAGTAGCCATTCAGAAATAAATACAGTTGGATATATTCCTCATAAGAATAAACTCCATATCTATAAAATTTGAAATATGAAGCCATGTCAATACTAGACCAATTCGTAGTTGAATTCCTCCTCAACCTAGGTATTGGAAAATATTTTTGAACTATGATGTAACATCTGGCAGTAAAAAAAGGTGGTTGATAAGTTTGACTAAATAAAGATTTCTTTTTCTCATGACGAAAACACCATAAACAAAGTCAGAAAACTGCTAAGACATTAGAAGAAAATATTTGCAACATACATCACAAAGGTCTTCTATCCCTAATATATTAAGAACTCTTAAAAATTGAGATACTGAGGACCAAAAACTCAATAGAAGAATGGAATGAATCCATTAATATACGATTCACAAAAAGTTATCAAATGACTTTTTAACTATGGAAAGACGTTCAAATTCACACATAATTACTTAAGTGCAAATTAAAACAACACGGAGATGTTATTTCCCACCTATCAGATTGGCAAGAGTTAAGAAGCATTACAACATATTCTGTTGGCAAGTTTGTGGGAAAATAGGTACTTTCTTGTATATTTCTAGTGGGAAGGCAAAGTGATACCTACAGCCTGTATGGAAAAAAATGTGGCAATATTTAACAACTATGCACTTACTTTGGACCCAGCAATAGCACTTACAGGAATTTACATTGTAATTATACCTCTAATAAAACAAAGATTATAAACAAATAAAACACAGTACACAGTTTTAATTGCATCATAAACAGTAAAATAATAAGAATATTAATTGTATTATTGTTTGTGATTATAAAATGTGTGAAATAACCTAAATGGCCATATATGGAAGAGTGGTTGGATAAACTGTGATATATTTGTACAAGGGAATACAAAGCGTCTGCAAAAAAGAATGAAGAAGAGCTCTATGACTGATGTGGAATGCTTTCCAGGATGTATTGATAAGAAGTGCAAAGAGCATCTGTAGTAAGCTAATTTTTTACGTAAGCATGAAAGAAAAATAAGAAAATAAACATGTATCTGCTTATATGTACAAAAGTATACAATAAAGATAAATGAGAAAGTAATGAGACTGGTTACTTACAGGAGGTATGGAGAAAAGGATGGAGAAATTAGAATAGGAAGAACAAGAGGAGAATGACACTCTTCTGAGGACATGAGGTTTTGGCATAATTCTGAGTTTTAGAAGCATGTTGTTTTACGTCCATAAAAATAAACAATTAACGAAAAGAGGGAGGAACCAAAAGTATAATCTAAACAGTAACAAATTAATCTAACTGCATTACAAATATATAACAAAACCACACTGAAGTGGGTAGGGAATAAAAAAAATCCTCAGCCATTTTTCCATGGTTGACTTTAAGCCCACTCACTGCCTATTTACTCTCTTTCTAACAAGCTTCAATTTGTCTAACTTCTCTTAAAGGAGACCTCTGGGATGAGAAGCCTTAGTCAAAGTGTTATCTTAAAAGTCTAAAGTGAAATTGTCAACTCATTTGTTACTGATATTTGACTCCTATTAGTACCAAGTGAATTTCATAAAATTCCAAAGGAGTTATGTAATGTTGTTATCTCAAATTGAGGTGGGATACTTAAATAGGACAGAGGGGGTGACTGCCAAGCCACTGTTGTATCTGCAGCTGTCACACTGTTTCCTATATCCTGCATCTATGGTTGATGTATCACAAAGTATCTATGTGCAATCTTATATTTATTCCCATTATATTTTATTTTGCTAGATTTTACATCATTGCTCTAGTCTGTTGAGATCTTTTTATATTTGAAGCTGTAATTGAATACAAAAGCCATTGTACCATCTATAAATTCATTGAGTAAGCCTTCTATACCTTTATCAGAGTCACAGATAAAAATGTTGAACAAAATCAACCTCCTTCTAGATTGATATCATTTATTAGGTAGAATACATTTTCATCATACAAATTATTACTGACCAACTCACATAAAGTACCCATATATTCAGTCAGGCATGCTCCACTTTGTTCACCAGGATATAAAGGGGAAATTGTCAAAGGAAATTGGAGCTTAGAGCCTTCTTACCACAAGAAGTGTCCTAAACAACAAATTTAGTGTCCTAAATTTGTTGTTTGGCTAAGAAAAGGGTCTCTCACAGCATCTAGTACGCAAAAGTCAATTGAAGTCTGTGTAAATCTGGCTTTCATTTTTACTCTGGCTGCCTTAAAATTATCACTGAAAAACTGCCAACATGTCACTCCAAAAGGCATCTAGAGAAAGCAGAGAAATTGACAAGCCAACAAGGTATTTTCTGACCTAACATTCTGTTCCAACAAAAGTGATGAGATTAAGTGAATGGGTACTTTATAATACAAACAATGCAAGTTGCTCCTGGCCAGGAAGTATAAGCTTCTATTAGCCCATTTATGCCTAGTGTTCCATTAGTGGAACATGTGTGCATTTTTTAACACAATTTAAATAATTATATTCCATATAATTTGTCCAAAGAAAGAAAGAGACAGTAGAGCCCACTGCTGTATATGCTGTTCAATGATTTTTAACTCATATGTTACTGTAGCCAACCTACAAGTAGCAACCACTATAAGCAGTTTATGAAGACTCTTATTTTATTTTGGGGATATTGAAAAAAAAAATCCAGACTATTTTCTGTATTATACAAAAAAATAAGGAAAGTATGTTAATTTCTTTAAAATCACTTAAAATATCTGTCTTTCCAGAAGATTTATATGCTAAAACTCACAGCTCTTAATTTCAGCTGCTGGCCAGTGTATTCCTACTGTAGCCTATATTATTGACATTGGAGACATCTAGAGCTCTTTAGGTCTGTTGTTTAAAAATCCTTGCCTGTACTTGGGGCCCCCTCCAGACCTCATCCTATATATTTTTTCATTTGGCTGTTTAATTATTTCTTTTAAAAGTATCCTTTGTAATAAATGACTAAATTTTTAAGGCTGAGAAATTAAAGATCAAGGTGCTGTCAAATTTAGTTTCCGATGAAGACTTCCTTCCTGGCTTATAGAAGGCTGCCTTCTCTCTGTGTGCTCACAAGATCTCTTCTTTGTGTGCTTACTTTGTTTGCTGTTGCTATAACTGAATACCTGAGACAGAGCACTTTATAAAGAAGGTAAATTTATTTTTTTTAATAGCTCTGGAGACTGGAAAGTCCAAGGTTTAGGGGCTGTATCTGGGAACTTTGGTCTTTGCTCCTAAGACCTTTAACTGAGTGGATGAGTCTCACCATATTATGGAGAGGAATATGTGCTTAATGCAAAGTAAAAATTAACAAAATTTATTAAAAATTAACTACAAATGAATCATAGACCTACATGTAAAATGCATTATTATAAGACTACTAAAAGATAACATAGGAAAGATATTATATGACCTGGGGTATGGCAATTAATTTTTGGATGCAACATTAAAGACATGATCTGAGAAAGGCTTCAATAAAATTAAAATATTCTGCTCTGCAAAAGTCACTATTATAAGGATGAGAAGACAAATCCTAGAGTGGGAGAAAATATTTGTCAAAAATATCAGATAAAGGACCATTATCTAAAATACACAAATAACTTTTAAAACTCAACAATAACAAAACACACAACCCAGTTAAAAACTGGACCAAAGGCCCTTAAGAGACACCTCACCAAAGAAGATATACAGACTGCAAATAAACATGTGAAAAGGTGTTCAACATGTCATCAGAAAACGCAACTAAAAACAATAATGAGATATCATCACACAATGATTAGAACAGCCAAAATCCAGAGTACTAACACCACCAAATGCTGGCAAGGACTTGGAGTAACAAGAATGCTACTGGGAATGCAAAATTATACAACCACGTTTGAAGACAGTTTGGCAGTTTCTTATGAAACTGAACATACTCTTACCATATAATCCAGCAATTGTGAAACCAAACCTGTAAACTTTATGAAATTAATCAGAGAAGAAAGGAGTGGGAGAAGTGAAAATAAGGCAATCTTGCAGCATGCTCAGCATTGATTAGGTCAGCTTGCTCCCTGACCTATTTCCTCACAGTTGTTTGCCTATTGCCCCAAAATCACATAAACCCTGTTACAAGATTATAGCTCTCCTCTTAACTGCTTTATAGATAACAACAAACGTTATGAAACGTTGAGTTTTTCATCTGAGATATTCTTTAGGGTCCTGCACAGTGGTGAAACTAACTGACACCAGCTGGTCTGAAGGATCCCACAAGAAGCTAACTCAACAAAGAATGCAGTTTCCACATCCTGATGATTTTATCTTTCTTACCCTGACCAATCAATTACCCCAATTTTCCAGCCCCTGGCTCTCCATAATCCCCTTAAAAGCCCCAACCCAAAAACTACTCAGAGACAAATTTGGGGTCCCTCCCATCTCCTTGCTCAGCTGCCCTGTGATCATTAAACTCTTTATCTGGAATAAAAAAAGTATAAGCTTAAAAAAAAAAAAAAAAAAAAAAAAAAAAAAAAAAAAAAAAAAAACTAGTGGAAAAAAAATACAATGAGAAAGGTGTGTAGGTCTCATAAAAATTCTAGAAGAAAACCTAGGAGAAATTCTTCTGGACATTGTCCTAGGGAAAGAATTTATGACAAAGACCCCAAAAGCCAAACAAAAACAAAATAAATAAATAGTACCTAATTAAACTAAAAAGCTTCTGTGCAGCAAAAGAAATAATCATTAGAGTAAACAGACAAACTACAGAACAGGAAAAAATATTTGCAAACTACATGTTTGACAAAAGACTAATACCTAGAATCTGCAAAGAACTCAAACAAATCAGCAAGAAAAATACCAAATAATTTTATTAAAAATTATTGAAAGTGGGCAAGTGACATGAACAGAAATTTCTCAGAAAAGATATAAAATGGCCAACAAGCATATGGAAAAATGCTCAACATTGCTAGTCATGAGCAAAATGCAAATTAAAACCACAATGAGATACCACCATACTCCAGCCAGAATGACCATTATTAAAAAGTTAAAAAAAATAGATGTTGCATGGATATGGTGAAAGGGAATTCTTATACAGTGGTGGTGGAAATGTAAATTAGCATAACCTCTATGGAAAACAGCACAGAGATTTCTCAAAGAACTAAAAGTAGATATACCATTTAATCCAGGAATCCCATTACTGGATATCTACCCAAAGGAAAAGAAGTCATTATATCAAAAAGGCACCTGCATGCATACGCTTATTGCAGCACAATTCACAATTGCAAAAATAGGGAACCAACATAAGTGCCCATCAAACAATGAGTGGATAAAGAAAATGTAGCATATATGCACCATGGAATACAACTCGGCCATAAAGAAGAATGAAATAATGGTTTGTGCAGCAACTTGGACGGCGCTGGAGTCCATTTATTCTAACTTAAGTAACTCTGGAATGGAGAACCAAATACCATATGTTCTCATTTATAAGTGGGAGTTAAACTATGGGTACACAAAGGCATACAGAGTGGTATCTTGAACTCTGGATATTCAGAATTGGGAAGGGTGTGAGGGCTAAAAAGCTAAATACTGAGTACAATGTACATGACTTGGGTGATGGGTACACTAAAATCTAAGCCTTCGCCATTACACAATTCATCCATGTAACCAGAAACCACTTGTACCCTCAAAATATTGAAATTAAAAATATATATTTAAAAGTATTTAAATATAAATGTTTATATTTATATATAAATATAAAAAATATTCTATATAAAGAAAAAGATGTATAGTCTTGACCCTCTTAAAGTCCCTGCTTTAAAAACATTATATACTGTAATCAAAGAAAATAAACTGAGAAAAATGTCTAGAGTAAATACTGTAGAGGGTTACTCTTCCTAATATGTAATGATACACAAAACTACATACAACTCTATTATAAAAAGTTAAAATTTATCAAAACTTACACAAACACCATACATGGTGCATTTCACAGTGGGGAGAAATGTAAACAAATGTAAAGATGCACTACTGAATCGTAACTGTATAAAATTAATTGTAGTACATACTGTATGACTGTAATAATTTTATAGCCATATCCTGTTGCAATTGTGAATAACTCGTATTACAAATATCCACTTAAAATGCCTTGTGGAGCTAAAAAAAAAAAATACCGAAGCTCCAACAAGTCAGTAATGGTGTGACTATAACTGACACAAGCTTTCTGAAGAACAAATTTGATAATATGAGTCAAATGATTAAAAAATGGTATGTCTTTGACCCAGTAATTCTGTTTCTGGTAACCTATTTTAGGAAAACAACATTCTAAGTAAATACAATGAAAAAGCAGGAGAAAGCAATACGAAAAAGGTCTTAGAAACAGCATCATTTATAACCAGGAAACTCTATATAGACAAGAGAAATGTTCAATAACATGGCAATAGTTAAATTATGTCAAATTAGATAATATTTGAAAACCTCTAATTTATAATGTCAATACAAAAAAGAGGAAATAAATTATTATTTATGAGATAATACGCATAAATAATAAAAGGAAGAAAAAAAATGCCTATGGCAAGATTGTGTGCTTTTTAGTTTCCTTTAAAACTTTTTATCTCTACATTTGAAACGTTGTCCAATGGATGTTAATTTTCATATGCTCAGAAAAAATGTCTAATTAAAATATAAATTTAAATTAAAAAAAAATTTTAAAACCTGTTCATCCCATCCACTGTGAGAATATATTTTAGGTTCAGTGTTTAGGTAATGACTTTTTCTCAGAGTGATAGTATCCCTTTTTATAAATTTCAAGATGGTGACAGCGAATATGGAATGTTACCAATTAGCTTTAGGTTGCTTCCTAAGAACAGTGGCAGGCTTTCTTCCTGGGATCTTTCTGTGATATCCTGTGCTCCCTTTGTGGGGCACCAGGAACACTCTGAGTGAGCATTGTAATCCTGCTTGATATTTCTGGTCATCTCAATACCATCCCAGAAAAGTAATCATTTCTTCCTCTGAGCTATACAGCAGCATTTCATCTTTCTGTTACCAAGCAAGATAATGCATTTTAGTTATATGATTTCACGTGAAATGCCTCTGGTGAATGATGTCCTTAAAGAAAACAGACCATATATATTTTAAATATGGTAGTCACGATTTATCAGGGTGATTGACACATCACAGGCCCTCCAAAGAGCCCTGAATGAATAAATGAATAAATGAATCAGGAGCATCAAGTCTATCACTTACTGTACCAATTTTAAGTCTGGTTATGGCAAGTAACCTCTCTAAGTCACCATTTACTTCTCCCTAAAAATTCAGGTTACAGAGACTTCCAGAAAGCCCTCAGAAGAGGGAAGCAAAATTACACAGGTGACAGTGTTTTGTAAACTAAATTACTACAAAAATATGGCAATATATTGACTAATTGGGTTCTTCTTCTAAGTGCTTTTACATATTGCTAAAAGAGACATGAAAGCTAAAGTCATGACCATTTAATAATGAGAAAGTATATGTGAAAACACTTGAAACACAACAATAATCTACTATTTATATCTCTAATAGTAGTAGCAACAGTAATAATAATACTTAAAATTAGCAGTAATATGTCCCACCCTATAAAATACTGTCCCAGTTTCAGAAGTAGTATGAGGCATAGTTGAGTCCCTATAGAGTAATGCATTTATTTATAGGAGAAAAAAGAAAACTCTTAAAAAATGCTGAAAGATGCTTCACTAATTATTCTTGGTTTCTTTAGCATTAATGGTGACCCAGGGTCCTTAAAGATGTTTGTGCATCTCCAAGTACCCAGCTCAATACCAGCAGGCTTGTTGTCAGTCTCTCTCTCTCTCTTTTTCATTTATAAAGACTAGCCAATTGCCATGGATATCATTTATTCAGAAAAACTAAATTAAATGTGTGTTTGGCACACATGGCAAGTGTACCTGTCACTAAATAAGTTTCTCTCAGTGAACCTGACAGTAATGCATTTGACTAAGATGAGCCTGCTTTTTAATTGGGGATAAAGAACAATTGGTGCTTAGTTGTTAAGTATAAGGTGTAGATACATGCACACTGTCATTTTATTTTAAAAAGTGTGTAACAGTTGTATATTTTTTTTTCTTTAATACTTTATTGTTAAATGTCATTATTTAGATAGCTGCTTTGACCAAACTGGAACTGAGTTTTATTTGGCAATACCTTATAATAAGAAAAGTTTTGCCTAGCAAATGAATCATATAAACAAAATGACTAAACCGTTTTAGCCACTCCCAAAGCAGCTAATATACACAAAAACAAAATGACTAAACAGTTTTAGCCACTTCCAAAGCAGCTAATATACACAAGAACATATGCAAATCTTTTATTCTTCAGTACAGTCTTGTCAAGAGTCTTACTTTCACACTTTTGTGGCATTTAGGCCAAGTTTTGTTCAGCACTAGGAGCAATAGGACTGTACTTGTTTTAAAATATTTTCTAATTCAAGCTTATTCACTAACCTGCTCAAGCCATCCAAATCAAAGTACAAATCAACATAAAAAACTACATACTGTAATAAAAAATGGGTGACACACATAGAATAGGAAATTCTTAAAAGAAGAAATATATTCAGCCTCATTACAATCAAGAAAAATGAAAGTAAAGATGAGACATATTTTTGCCTTTACATTTGCAAAGATATGATAGGAATAATAACTTCAACAAGTTGAAAAAGTTGTACATACAGGATTATTTATATCATCAAAAGCAAAAATAATCTGAAAAATAAATGACCATCAATAATAGATTGGTAAAATAAATTATGGCATATACATACCTAACAAGATACTTTGGGTCATTAAAAATAGTGAGGCTAATTACTCTTGCTGTGTGGGGTCTCCAAAACTGCTCTCAAGTTTGACTACTCAGTAAAAGGTCTCAGAGAACTCAGAAAAGCTCTTCTACTCGTAGTTATACTTGATTGCAGTAAGAGAATACAGATTAAAATCTACAAAGAGAAAAGGTGCATAGAGCCAAATCCAGGAGAAATGAGGCCCCGGTTTCCAGTTGTTCTCTTCCAGGGGAGTCACATGGGCAGCACTGAATTCTCTTAGCAATGATATGTGACAACCTCCCTGGTCAGCAATGAGTGTGGCTGACCAGGGAGGCTCAGCTGAGCCTTTCTGTCTAGGGTTTTTGTTGATAGTTAACTGGTGAAGCACAACTAACCTTAGCTTCTCAGTATCCAGCCCCCAACAGGTCAAACTGATACATGGTCCAAAGCCTCAGGCATGCAAAAACAGATATGAACCATAAATTACATTCCTAGCATAAATTGTCTGGCATGGCTCAAGGTCTCAGGTATACAAACAAAGACACTCATTGGTAAGGACATTTCAAGGGCTCAAAAGCTCTATGACAGGAGCCTGACAAGGGCCAGTACAGAAAACCTTTAAAATAAGCAACCACTAAGCCTATTGAGTTAGCCATTTATTGCGTAGTCTTCATTTCTTGTTTGTTTTGCCAAAATACACCACCAACAATATAAGCCATCAATAAAAATGATTGACTACAGCAGTGTATGGGGTGGGGAGAGAAGGAAGATGAAGTGGAGATGGGTCCATGTGGAAACAATTCAAACATTGTCAGTGAGTAGGTATTTGGTTTGCAAAAGTTCCCTGGTCTACCTCCTATTTAGCGGTGCCCTCAGACTTAATTTTTACTGCAATCCACAGTATGAAATACATTTTACATAGTGGCATAGCACATGCTTGCATAGGCATACCCACACCATTGAGACAAAATTTCATGAAAAAACTCTTACCTTTACTACATACAGTGCACTCTGATATTTCCCATCCCATTCCATTCTTGTCTATTCTATATCTTTTATAAAATGTTACATGAGTTTCACCAAACTAATTTCACAATTTATTAACAGGTCACAACCTTGAGTTCGATAAATATTATCTGTCATACTTCTACGTTGCAGATATTCATTTTTGATATAGAAAGATTTTATAAAATACTATGGATAAAAAGCAAGTTAGAGAATAATATATATATATATATATCCTATTTTGATTCACTTTATGTAAATATTATAAATATATATTTATATATGTGTGTGTATATATAGAAAGAAGTGATGAAAGTTGTTCATTGAAATGTTAATCAAAGATGCTAAAGTAACCTTTAGTTACTTTGTAAGTACGTTTTTAAAGTGGGGCTTTGAATATTATGGTCTTTATTGAACTTTTGTTTGTTGAATTTACTTTTTGGCATGAGTATTTTTTTTTCTTTACAAAAACAAGAAAGCAATTTCTAAAATAAAAACAATATTTCAAAATAGGAAAGGTAAAAAGAGCAACTAATAATCCTCATGCATGCCAAACCTACATTTACTGAATTCATCAGGCAGCGTTACCAAGATTTAAAATCAGTCTTATTTTCCAAATATCTCACAACCTTACTTCAGCAAATTTATTGAGGATAAGTGAGAAGAAAATTGTTTCTTTTTGTCACCATCAAATCATTTTAAAATTTCCTTTTAGATAAAAATAAGTTATTATTCTTACCAGTGTTAGCTATAATCAAAGCCTAAATAAAATAATTTTGAATATGATTAAGTAAATATATAAAACGAGCAAACTAAAATATATAACCCAAACACCCTTTTGTCTCTGTTATCTGATAAAGGAAAATTTGTTTTGGTCACTAATGTTAAACTTTGATAATTTATTATGATTTGATAACTCCAAAGCACTCAAGAGTCTTAACTCATTCATGTGTCCGGCATTGGTGTTAGAGAAGAATGCAGTTTACTCTTATGGAACTTAAGGAATAAAACTTTAAATTAATAATATTATAGTACTTGGGAAAATTTAGTGTTAATTATATTACATTCTGCTTTTATAAAAAGAAAAACTCTGAAACTCAAATATGGTTTAAATTGCAACCGTCTATTAGTTTAACTGAAAGAAGTAAGTTCCCCCCCAACCCAATCAGAAAGAAAAGAATTTATGCATAACCTCAGGAACTCATCTATTTTCAAGGCAAACCTGTATCTTAGCAGCTGGCATTACCTTTTCTATCTCATCAAATCGAACACTGGGCTAGGTGATACATATGAAATTAAGTGATTACAGAATTAACAAGCTTCCCTGAAGAAACAATTCCTTATCTTCCTATAATCGAATTCACATTCCTAGAAAACTTGACCACTTTCTCTTGTTTCCATTGTAAGAGATTGCTAGGTAGTTAAAGTAATGCTAACTTAACCTTTATTTGCATAGCTACTTTTCACCAAGATTACTTTCCTCTGTAAACACAGTACAATGAAATAAAAACCATTTCCCCATGTAAAAGATTACCCTTCCTTCATTTCTCCACACATTAACCTTTTATGGCTGAAAAAGTGTACCTGATTGTTCATATCCTGGTCTAAACTCATTTGTGTGTCTTCAAAGACCAATGTGCACTTAGAAAGTATTTTAATTTCTCTTCAGCTTGTGAAGTTCTTCTTTTGTTGTGTAATTAAGGTGGCCTATAGCCAAACAAACATCTAACTGAATCTCATGGGAATTAATAAGCATGATTTTTTCAATATCTTGGGATTAGTGGTAGTTTTTGAAGAATTGGTCTCCGCTTCATAATGAAAATGTTGGAGTGTAACTGGATTACAATATTAAATGACCCAAGAGAATAAAGAAAGACCACATAACCCTAAGCTATATGTCACTTAAGGGTTATGATATTTACAGTCTAAAATGTAAAGATTGCATTGTAATTGTCATGATAAAATGATAAAAAGGGTTTTTGTGAACTGATAACATCATAAAATGTATTTCATGTTTGCATTTAAGATGATACGCTAACATCTAGTAGAGCAAATTTCAGACTTGCTAGATTATAAAACAATGATTTCAAATAATATTGCTGTGAAGACAGGTTGTAAGCTTTTATCTAAAACTCACTTTAAAGTATTATTCCCTTATTGCTTTTTAGATGTAATATGCTGTATAAACATATAAGAAATCTACCTGTATACATGTTTGTATTCTATAACTAATTCCAAGTAGTTAATGATCTACTCTTAAATCTCCTCAGTTTATGGAAGGAAATTTAATAAACAAGTTTTTAAAGCTATAAATGAACTCTGCCAAAGAGGGATATTTTTTAAAGTATAATCAAAGCTCTAAAAATGATAATAAAGTTATGAGCCATATGCCTGGAACCAATGGATTTCTTTTCACCTTTGACTTAAGATAAAAAAACAAAACGGGAGAGAGAGGCGGTTTCAGTCACACTGTATTTAATCCAATTTGCTTTGGGTTTAATCTCCAAAACAAGGCTGGTCTGCTAATTCCCAATTATAATGGCACATGTAATCAGAGTCCTCATTAACAAAGACTGACTATATTGTCTATTAGGAATGAAAATTTGAAATGCAAATTCAGCAAATCAAAACGTTAAATGAGCTTCTATCCAAGATGTTTAGAGCTCCTGCCAGGGCAGCCCATGCTGGCCGACACCTGCCCTGGATTTTCCCTCTAGCTGAATGTTTCCTTCGGTTCCAGTCTTTGCTTCCTAATTGACCTGCTTATGATCTCTGCAACAATTAACATATGCTTATTAGTAATGGCTGGTTAAAGATTTCAACTGCTGCAGTTTACAAAGTCTAATAGAGATGGCATGCCACAGGAAAGATGAAGCCACTGTTTCCCTCATCAGCAAAGTCACAATGGTTAGATGCGTGTAGTAGAAATTACGTGATTTTTCACACTGATGTATGGAAATTGGTACTAATTGATACTAGAAATCACTGCATGCATGACTCCAGGCCTCACATACACTGAGAAAGATAAAAATATTGGTGAGTCTTTTTTTTCTTGGAGTAAGTAATTTCTAATTTGGGTTTAGAAAGAAGAGACCCTGAGAGAACTTCGCTAACTAGATGAATAACTAAGGACATTTGGTTTATTTTGAATTTGGAAATCATAACTCTTTTCTTCAGAGTAATTTCACACAATGGGATGGAAAATTTTGCACATCACAAAAATCTTACCTAAGACTTAAAAGGGTAAGGATGCTTTTACAAGGTTATGTTCAGAGCTCATACTCTGTTTACCAAATGCTCCCTTTTTAACATTTATTTTTAATTTTTGCGAGTACATAGTAGGTGTATGTATTTATGGGATACATGTGACCAAATATCCCCTCTTAGTTTCTAGCTAGCACCACCAGATTTGAAAAGGCTAAAATGTTGGAGTAGCTTCCTTTTTTATTCTTACTCGTAGCCATGCAATTTAATGGAAGATACATTCCACCTGCTCTAAATTAGTTTTATTCAGAATTAATGTTTGGCCAATCATAAATCTCAGTTTTTACATTTTTTATTGATTAAAGAACAGTAATTTGGCTATTCCTCACCCAATGGGCAGCTATACTTTCATTATATAACTTGGTGCTTGATCAAATCCATTCTTAAATCACTGTTTGTAATCTCTGTCTCCAGCAGGAGATAAAGTCTTAGGAGAAATTAGATTGTTATTTATTAAAAATAGGATCTTAGACAAATGTATTACTTTTCTATTGCAAGGGAACAATCTTTTATAAGCAGAAGCTTGAAACGCCATCCATGTATCAGCTCACAGTTTTGCAGGTCATAAGTCTGGGTGGGGTCTAACTGAAGTCTCTGCTCAAGGTCTCACTGGGTAGAAATCAAGGTGTTAGCCAGCGTGACAGATATCTTCTGGGTTTTGGGGTTCTCTCCCAGCTCATTAGTTGTTGGCAGAATGCATTTCCTTTTAGATGTAAGAGTAAAGTTTATGTTTCCTCACTGGTTGTCAGCCAGGGGCTGCTCTCAGGTACTTGAGGCTTCTCACATCCCTTGCCACATGGCTCCCTCCCCTTTCCAAGCTGGCAATAAGTCACAGAAACCATCTAGTCCTTCAAATCTCCGATTTTCTTTTCTGCAACTAGCCAAGAAAACTCTGCTTTTAAAGAGCTTATGAGATTAGGTCATGCTCACCCAAGTACTCTCTCTGTTTTAAGATCAATGGATAACCTTATCATGAGACTAAAATCCATCATATTTATGGTCTTGGGAATTATGCAGGACGTGTACAACAGGGAGGTAAAAAATCTTGAAATTCTGCCTACCACAGCAAGTCACTTAGCTTCTTTTGGCCTTACTTTGCTAATGTACTAAGTGAAAAGCTTGGACTAGATAATCTCCAGCTTCTTTTTCACATATATTCAAATGTCCAGGACCAAATAATGACAAGCGCAAGATTTACAGACACAGAGCAACAGTTAATTGTTATACACTCAATTGGGCTGTTTCCTTTGGTTGGTCAGTTGGTGTTTGTGTAAATTAAATGGTGATAGAACAACTCCTGTTACTAGACTTTATGGTCTAAATGTTCATGCTCACTCAATATTCATATGATGAAATTCTCACCCCCAAAATGATGGTATTAGGAAGTGGGGCCTTTGGAAGTGATTCGATTAAGGAGGTGGAGTCTCCATGAATGGATCAGTACCCTTATAAAAGAAGCCTAAGAAAGGCCCCTCACTTCTTCTATCATGTGAGGACATGGGGAGAAGGCACCATCTATGAACCAGACACAGAACCACAGGCACTTTGATCTTGAACTTCTCAGCTTACAAAACTGTGAGAAATAAAGTTCTGCTGCTTATGAGCCACCCAGTTTGTTAGTGTTTCTTCATAGCAGCCCAAGCAGCCTGGACAAAGACACCAGGCTTTCTAGGTAAAATGAAAAGGAATGAATTTATAAAAATGAGAATGAGGCCAGACATGGTGGCTCACCCAGTACTTCGGAGGGCCAAGGCTGATTGATCACCTGAGGTCAGGGGTTCAAGACCAGGCTGGCCAACATGGTGAAACATCATCTCTACTATAAATACACACACACACACAGACACACACACACACACACTAGCCAGGAATGGTGGCACACATCTGTAATCTTATCTACTTTGGAGGTTGAGGTAGGCGAATCGCTTGAACCCAGGAGGTGGAGGTTGCAGTGAGTCAAGATCACACCATTGCCATCCAGCTGGGTGACAGAGGGAGACATCGTCTCTCATTTTAATAAACAACAAAATAGGCCTGGAGACAAAATAAAACATATATACAAAGAACAATTATGAAATGAATTATATGCTTGTCCAGAGATGAAAGCTCAATATTGGTAGAGAAAATGTTGCTTGGACATTTTACTTCTTATCTTGTTCTGTCAGTAGTGTAAAGTTCTAATAAGGCAATGTCCATGGATTTTTGATGAAGTTATTTTTCCAGAGTTACAGGTTATAATATGTTTCAAAATTTATAGATTTCCAAACAAAAATCCATCTGTTCAAAAATTCTGTTAAGAGCAATTCTTCTGTACACTTGCTTAACTCCAAGTAAAGTAGTCACATCTTTTTTTTTTTTTTTTAGACGGAGTCTTGCTCTGT
>NW_016107567.1:863895-1038560 GCF_001604975.1 Cebus imitator
AATAGCAAAGACCTGGAACCAACCCAAATGCCCACTGATGATAGACTGGACAGGGAAAATGTGGCACATATACACCATGGAATATTATGCAGCCATGAAAAATGATGAGTTTGTGTCCTTTTTAGGGACATGGATGAACCTGGAAACCATCATTCTCAGCAAACTGATAGAAGAGCAGAAGATCAAACACCACATGTTCTCACTTGTAGGCGGGTGTTGAACAATGAGAACACATGGACACAGGGAGGGGAGAACTACACACTAGGTCAGTTGGGGGGAAATAAGGGATGGACGGTGAGGGGTGGGGAGCTGGGGAGTGATAGCAAGGGGAAAGATGCCAGACGTAGGTGATGGGGAGGAAGGCAGCAAATCACACTGCCACATGTGTACCTATGCAACAATTTTGCATGTTCTTCACATGTACCCCAAAACCTAAAATGCAATAAAAAAATATAGATAGATAGATAGATAGATAGATAGATAACTTATTGCACTTTAGGTTCTGGGGTACATGTGCAGAACATGCAGGATTGTTGCATATGTACATACATGCAATGTGGTTTGCTGCCTCCATCACCCCGTCACCTATATCTGGCATTTCTACCCATGTTATACCTCCCCAACTCCCTACCCCCTGCCGTCCCTCCCCTATTTCCCCCCAACAGACCCCAGTGTGTGATGCTCCCCTCCCTGGGTCCATGTGTTCTCACTGTTCAACACCCGCCTATGAGTGAGGACATGCGGTGTTTGATTTTCTGTTCTTGTGTCAGTTTACTGAGAATGATGGTGTCCAGATTCATCCATGTCCCTACAAAGGACATGAACTCATCATTTTTTATGGCTGCATAGTATTCCATGGTATATATGTGCCATATTTTTCCTTGTCCAGTCTATCATTGATGGGCATTTGGGTTGGTTCCAGGTCTTTGCTATGGTAAACAGTGCCACAATGAACATACATGTGCATGTGTCTTTATAACAGAATGATTTATAATTCTTTGGATGTATACCCAGTAATGGTATTGCTGGGTCAAATGGAATTTCTGTTTCTAGGTCCTTGAGGAATTGCCACACTGTCTTCCACAATGATTGAACTAATTTACACTCCCACCAACAGTATAAAAGTGTTCCTATTTCTCCACATCCTCTCCAGCATCTGTTATCTCCAGATTTTTTAATGATCTCCATTCCAGCTGGCGTGAGATGGTATCTCAATGTGGTTTTGATTTGCATTTCTCTAATGACCAGTGATGATGAGCATTTTTTCATATGTTTCTTGGCCTCATATATGTCTTCTTTTGAAAAGTGTTCATGTCCTTTGCCCACTTTTGAATGTGTTTATTTGTTTTTTTCTTGTAAATCTGTTTTAGTTCTTTGTAGATTCTGGATATTAGCCCTTTGTCAGATGGGTACATCGCAAAAAATTTTTTCCCATTCTGTTGGTTTCCAGTTCACTCTAATGATTGTTTATTTTGCTGTAAAGAAGCCCTGGAGTAATTAGATCCCATTTGTCTACTTCAGCTTTTGTTACCAATGCTTTTGGTGTTTAGTCATGAAGTCCTTGCCTATGCCTATGTCCTGAATAGTTTTGCCTAGGTTTTCTTCTAGGGTGCTAGGTCCAATGTTTAAGTCTTTAATCCATTTGGAGTTAATTTTAGTCTAAGGTGTCAGGAAGGGGTCCAGTTTCTGCTTTCCACACATGGCTAGCCAGTTTTCCCAACACCATTTATTAAACACCATTTATTAAAGAATCCTTTCCCCAGTGCTTGTTTTTGTCAGGTTTCTCAAAGATCAGATGATTGTAGATATGTGGCATTACCTCAGAGGCATCTGTTCTGTTCCATTGGTCTGTATCTCGGTTTTGGTACCAGTACTATGCTGTTTTGATTACTGTATCCTTGTAGTATAGTTTGAAGTCAGGTAGTGTAATGTCTCCAGCTTTGTTCTTTTTGCTTAGGACTGTCTTGGCTATGTGGGCTCTCTTTTGGTTCCATATGAAGTTTAAGGTGGTTTTTTCCAGTTCTGTGAAAAGGGTCATAGGTAGCTTCATGGGAATAGCTTTGAATCTATAAATTACTTTTGGCAGTGTGGCCATTTTCACAATATTGATTCTTCCTAACCATGAGCATGGAATGTTTTTCCATCAGGTTGTGTTCTCTCTTATTTACTTGAGCAGTGGTTTGTAGTTTCCTTGAAGAGATCCTTTACATCCTTTGTTAGTTGTATTCCTAGGTATTTTATTCTCTTTGTGGCAATTGTGAATGGCAGTTCGTTCTTGATTTGGCTGTCTTTAAGTCTCTTATTGGTGTATAGGAATGCTTGTGATTTTTGCAGATTGATTCTGTATCCTGAAACTTTGCTGAAGTTGCTTATCAGTTTCAGGAGATTTTGGGCTGAGACAGTGGGGTCTTCTAAATATGCAATCATGTTGTCTGAGAACAGAGACAATTTGACTTCCTCCTTTCCTAATTGAATATCCTTTATTTCTTTTTCTTGCCTGATTGCAAGAGACTGTTTGTTATGATTTCCATTCTTTTGCATTTGCTAAGGTTGATTTACTTCCAATTATATGGTCAATTTTAGAGTAGTTGTGATGTGGTGCTGAGAAGAATGTATATTCTGTGGATATAGGGTGGGGAGTTCTGTAGATGTCTATTAGGTTTGCTTGGTCCAGATCTGAGTTCAGGTCCTAGATATCCTTGTTAAACTTCTGTCTCATTGATCTGTCTAATATTGACAGTGGAGTGTTAAAGTCTCCCACTATTATTGTGTGGGAGTCTAAGTCTCTGTGTAGGTCATTGAGAGCTTGCCTTATGTATGTGAGTGCTTCTGTATTGGGTGCATATATATTTAAGACTGTTAGTTCTTATTGCATTGATCCTTTTACCATTATGTAATGCCCTTCTTTGTCGGTTTAAAGTCTATTTTGTTAGAGACTAGGATTGCAACTCCTGCTTTTTTTTTCTCTCCATTTGCTTGGTAAGTCTTCTTTCATCCTTTATTTTAAGGCTATGTGTGTCCTTGCATGTGAGATGGGTCTCCTGGATACAGCACACCAATGGGTTTTGACTTTTTATCCAATTTGCCAGTCTGTGTCCTTTGATTGCAGCATTTAGCCCATTTACATTTAAGGTTAATATTATTATGTGTGAATTTGATCCTGCCATTTTGTTTCTTGCTGGTTGTTTTGCCAGTTACCTGACGCAGTTTCTTCATTGTGTCAATACTCTTTTACCATTTGGAACAGCTTTGGGGTGCCTGGTACAGGTTTTTCCTTTCTATGCTTAGGGCTTCTTTCTGGAGCTCTTGTAAGGCAGGCCTGGTGTTGACGAAATCTCTAAGCAATTGCTTGTTCATAAAGGATTTTATTTCTCCTTTATTCATGAAGCTTAGTTTGGCTGGATATGAAATTCTAGGTTGAAAGTTCTTTTCTTTAAGGATGTTGAATATTTGCCCCCACTCTCTTCTGGCTTGTAGGATTTCTGCTCAGAGATCCACTGTGAGTCTGATGGGCTTCCCTTTATAGGTAACCTGATCTTTCTCTCTGGCAGCCCTTAGCATGTTCTCCTTCATTTCAACTCTGGTGAATCTAACAATGTTGTACCTTGGGGTTGCTCTTCTTGAGGAATATCTTTGTGGTATTCTCCATATTTCCTGGACTTGAATATTGGCTTGCTTTGCTAGGTTGGGGAAGTTCTCCTGGATAATATCCTGAAGAGAGTTTTCCAGCTTGGATTCATTTGCTTCATCACTTTCAGGTACACCTATCAAACATAGATTAGGTCTTTTCACATAATCCCATATTTCTTGGAGGCTTTGTTTACTTCTTTTCACTCTTTTGTCTCTAATATTGCCTTCTCATTTTATTTCATTGAGTTGATCTTCAATCTCAATACCCTTTCTTCTGCTTGGTTGATTTGGCTATTGAAACTTGTGTATGCTTCCCGAAGTTCTCATGTTGTGTTTTTCAGCTCCATCAGGTCATTTATATTCTTCTCTAAGCTGTTTATTCTTGTTAGCATTTCATCAAATATTTTTTCAAGGTTCTTAGTTTCTTTGCATTGGGTTATTTGCATGGTCTTTTAGCTCAGAGAAGTTTGTCATTACTCACCTTCTGAAGCCTGTATCTGTCAATTCATCAGACTCATTCTCCATCCAGCTTTGTTCCCTTGCTGGTGAGGAGTTGTGATCCTTTGGAGGAGGAGAGGCGTTCTGGTTTTGAGTGTTTTTGTCCTTTTCTGCTGGTTTCTTCCCATCTTTGTGGATTTATCTACCTGTGGTCTTTGTAGTTGGTGACTTTCGGATGGGGGTCTCTGAGTGGACATCCTTTTTGTTGATGATGAAGTTATTTATTTCTTTTTTTTAGTTTTGCTTTTAAGAGTCAGGCCCCTCTGCTGTAGGACTGCTGCAGGCCCACTCCAGACCCTGCTCACCTGGGAATCACCTGTGGGGTCTGCAGAACAGTAAGGGTTTCTGCCAGTTTCTTCTTCTGTTATCTTCATCCCAGAAGGATACCTGCCAGATGTCAGCCTGAGCTCTCCTTTATGAGGTGTCTCTTTGGATATATGGTGTTCCGGGAGCTGCTTGAGGAGACAGTCTGACCCTTATAGGAGCTCAAGTGCTGAGCTGTGAGCTCTGTTGCTCCATTCAGAGCTGCTGGGCAGGTAGGTTTAAGTCTGTCGCAGTGGAACTCATGACCGCCATTTTTGCCAGGTGCTCTGTCCTGGGAAGGTGGGACTTTATTTACAAGTTCTGACATGCTGCTGCCTTTTTTCAGAGATGCCCTGCCCAGCTAGGAGGTAGCCTAGTCACAGTCTGCCAGCAGAGGCATTGCTGAGCTTCCATGGGCTCTGCCCAACTGCTGTGTGAAATTCCCTGCGGTTTTGTTTACAGAGGTATAGTTAAAACTGCCTCAGTAATGGCAGCCCGCATCAGTAATGACAGACTGCCTCTGTAATGGCAGGCTGCCTTAGTAGTGGTGGACTGCCTTGGTAATGGCAGATGCCCTTTCCCCCATAGACCTGGCCATCCCAGGTCCAGTTGCACTTGCTGTGAAACTCTCAATCCAGAGTATTTCAGATTGCTGGTCTTTGTGTGGGTGGGACTCGCTGATCCAGATCACCTGGCTCCCTGTTTCAGCCCCTTTTTTTTTCAGTTGAATGGGTGGCTGTGTCTACCAGGCATTCTAGGCACCAGTTGAAAGGGCTGCCTGAGTTTTTGTGTGGAGACCTACTGTGCTGGCTGAAACAGCCTCATGGTGCTTTTCAGCCTGGGAATCTCCTGGTCTGTGGGCGACAATAACTCGTTTGGAAATGCTGTGATCACTCACCCTCTGAGTTGTTCTCTCTGGGAACTGCACTCCAGAACTGTTCCTATTCGGCCATCTTGGATTCCCCCCACCCACCCCCTCTTTAGTCTTATATTTTATCCTTTTTTGTCATGACTTGAAGATTTATAAAATCAATGTGTATCAACATGTGGTTGCTCAAAGCCTTTTCTATTTGTGTTGTTTGTCCTAATGAGCTGGAAATGCTTTCCTAATCTCACTGAATAACCTTATTCTACCCAGGACTTCTGGAGCCACTAAAAAGAACTTCTGATTTTTTACACCTCAACTTTTCAAGGAAAAGTAATCCAGAAGCTGTCATTTGTATCCATGCCTCTATCGGTTGTCTCTCATTGTATAACAAACTACCCTAACACTCAGTGGCTTAAAGCAACTATGCTTTATTATTTCTCACTCTTCTATGGGTTCCTGGGTGATTGCTGGTGTTGCCTGGACATTGCCATCAGCCAGTGGGTTGACTGGGGCCTGAGCTTAGCTGGGTTTGCTGGGTGCCTGGCTCTGTCTCTCCAAGTAGCCTTTCATTTTGGAATTCTATACATGGTGGTCCCTGAGTAGCATTCCAAAAGTGAAAAAATTGCATTGTGTGAGTTCAGGAGCCACAGGGGTTTTGACTCCTGAACTCACAAAATGCCATTTCTATCTTATTCTATTGGTCAAAGCATGTCACAAATAAGGACAGTCCAGATATAAGGTTTGGGAGAATAGGTTCTACCTCTTTATGGGAGAAACTGCAAGGGACTTGTGGATATATTTAGTCTACCAAAATGTCTGGTGGTTGATATTTTTAGCCAAGGGTTTCTTTGTAAGAATGGTGACAGAAACAGAATTTTTGTCAGCGACACTGGAGAAAGCCAAAAGATTTCTGTATCAGAGACAGTACCCCATTCACATTTATTTATGGTAGCCCCATTTTGTTTAATCACTCAATATATATTAATTAGGTAACCACTTACCTACATACAAGTACTGAGCTCTGTGTTTTACCAGAAATTTTACCAGATTGTTGATCCTTGTACTGAATTTAGCTGTCCCTTGAGGGAAAATGAGCATCTCACATTTTCAGGAGCTTATAGAAAAACAAAATCAGAGTCAACATCATGGTGCTAAATAATATTAAGCTCCTACTGTGTACAGAAAAAAAAATGCTATGTTTGGGAATTTTCAAATGGCATAAGGCATGATCTCTAGTTGCAAGCTTAAATTTTAGCTCAACGAAGCAGTCATAACCTAGCAATAAACAATTAACCTTTGAATTATTTAACACACATTTATTGGATGTCTCCTCTATATCTAGTCTCTATATTAGGCATTGTGAATGTAAAAATGAATCCAACTGGGTCTCTGGTCTCGTGATTTAGAATGTAGTTAGGGAAGCAGAATATAAACAAGTAAAAAAAAATTAAGCAAGTAATAATGTAATAAAAACAAGGACAAATTAGTATTGCAAATGCCCTGACAAAAGATTAGACAAGATACACAGGAGATGTGTATTGAGGAATAGAATCTGCTACAAAGAAAAGGTGAGGCTTGAGTTGAGTCTTGAAAAGTGGGCAAATGATCTTCCTGTTGACTAGTAATGTCTGTGAGGTTTAAGAAGATGAAGCAGCATGAACAAAGAGATGTGAAGCACGGAAACCATGGGAAACACCAGGAGCTTGCAATTTGTTGTGTGGCTGAAACCCAAGATTCTGGGTGAGATGGAGAAGAGCAAGAAGATGGAGAAGGGGAGCAAGGAAGAAAGGAACAAAAAGAAGTAATAAGCAATAAACAGACATGGCCAGAGACTTAATAATGGAGAACCTTAAACATCTTCCTACGAAGTTTGAATTTGCATCCATATATAATGTAAATCTGTTAAAGAATTTTAATCAAAGGATGACACAATTAACAGCATTTAAAGATCACTCTGACTTCTATAAGTAAGATGAATTAACTATGGCAGTACTAGAGACAGAGGAAGTAGACAGGTTGTTGCACTGATATAAACGAGCTATGATAAGGACTTGGGTAATGGAAGAATGGATAGAAAATAAGAGGTGATTCATACCTTCAATAGACATGTATTGTGTCTACTAGGTGCTGGATGCTGGGTGATATGTCAAGTGCTTGGAGTATTGTGGCATGAAACTGAACCTGTCACTGTCCATCTAAAGAGATCACTCAAAGGCAGACATAAAAATTTTTCAAAAGGTTCAAGTAAAAGAACCTGTTTCCTAACTGAATGTAGAAACAAACAAACAAATAAAAAAAGGGGTGAAACCCCAGAAATCCCAAGATAAGAGAATGGTGGTACCTTAACAAAAAACTATTATACAATTTAAGTAGGTAATAGTAGATCAAGAGAATATATTCTTTTACAAGTAAGGAAAAAATAAAAGTGAAAATGCAAGTATCCAAAGAAGGATTTTAAAGGATCAATTTTAGTTATACTTATGTATTGGCTTCAATTTTCAAAGATGACACTATGAACAAGAACGTGTGGTATGTATACCTGGGTGGCATGAGGTCTGATGGAATTATTCTACGCTTTTTATCTTGTCTGTCCTTGACAAACTCTGCCATATCTTCCTATGTGTGGTTTAATTGAACTTGACCCTAAGATTTGATTATTTCAATTCTCTGTGGCTCAATAATTGGGTCTCACGTGTGGTACATGGAATTTGCACTGGGTATCCCAAAGCTGCTGCTTATGTGGGTGGATTAAATTAGAACTTCCAAGTATACCGCCTGCTCCTGATTTGATCATGACCATAAAAGTGTATTTTCTTTTAAATTTTTCTGTGTAAAGCCAACTATAGGAAAGCAATCAGTAATAGTAGCTCTCTTCCTCTCTGTTTACATGTTCATCATCAGCTAACACTATTACACTTGTGACTAAGATTCATCATTATATTCTGGGTATCTATTTCATCTATTTGTGGCATAAATATCAACTTCCTGGCACAATGAAAAACCCATTACTTGTGACTAATATTTGACATTAATCTTGCATCTAGCTTTTCATTAGCTCAATCAGGAAACCTTTATTGAGTTCACATTCTATGCTCAGCAGTATAGGATTTAGGGGAAGCAGCTTTGAGGAGGATGCAAAATCATCCATCACCATCAAAAGAAGAGATTCAGATACATAAACAAATACCTGACATATCATTAATTCATTCATTAAGCACCTGTTCTGTTTTTGGCTACAGGAATAGAAAAATGATGCTGCTCTCAAAATGTTTATAGTTGAGTATCTAAGTGATTATGAACATCGTATATTATTTGGCACTTTAGATTATTTAACTTATTTTTTAAGTATCTTATAAGGTCTACAGCAGGTGTTATTACCCTTATTATAAAGCTACTCCAGAAGCTTAAGCAACTTACATCAATCACATGGGGAACTAGGACTGAGTTAGCATCAGTTATGTGTGAATCCTAACTCTATGCTCTCTCTTCAAAACAGGAGAACTTAGCATGGTGTGCTAAGTTATAATTAAAAATACCACCAACAATAATATTCAGAACAAAAAGATTTTCTCTTAATGTTGCCCCCCTCTCTTTACTATCTCTCACATACAATCTGTACCTGAAATCCTTGAAAATATAGCTTTCATAGTCAAATTTACCTCACTTTTGCATTTCAACCACACTAGCATCTAGATCTTTGAAATCCCCAACACTGAGATACACATAAACGTGGTGGCCCCCAAAGTCAGGAGTTCGAGACTGGTCTGACCAACACAGTGAAACCCCATCTCTACTAAAATACAAAAATTAGCTGGGCATGGTGGCATGCGCCTGTAATCCTAGCTACTGAGAAGGTTGGGGCAGGAGAATCACTTGAACCTGGAGGCAAAGGTTGCAGTGAGTGGAAATTGCACCTCTGCACTCTACTGGGTGACAGAACAAGACTCTGTCAAAAAAAAAGTAAAGAAAACATTCTTAACTTAAAAAAGGATCTCATAGCCACTATACTCTTTTTAGCTCTTATTTGACTTAGCAGTAAAAAAGTAGTACAGCATGTTAAAAAGATTATGTGTTTTGTATTGGACTTCTCTGAGTTAAATCCCAGCACAATGTGGATTTGTACCTGGGTCTGTGACCTTTGCTAGTTACTTAGGCTCCCTAGGTCTTAGTTTCTTCATATATAAAGCAGTAATGATAATACTATCATAATTCCTCTGCATGTGTTATAAGAATTAATAATTTGTTATTAACACAACAGCAAAATATCTTATACTTTTCAAGCACTCAATAAATATAACTGTTATTATTTATCATCATCATCATGAAGACCTCTACTGCCCTTCATAAAGTTGATAACCTCCTTCTTCTTTAAATTCCTTTCTCCCTACAGTTTATTCCGGCGAGGTTTGCCTGCACATATTTTTCCCTTTGTTCCTTTTCTTCTGCTGCTCATATTTTAAATCCTAGCATCCCCCAGTGTCCTGTTCTTGTCTCAGCTCTTTCCTTATTCTAACTTTTATCACAGGACATGTCCACCCTCTTGTGATTTCCACTGCTGCTAATATATTTCCCAAAGTTATGTGTGAATCCTAGTGCTTTTTTCTGAGCCTAAGACCTGTGTCCCCAAATATCTACTAGGCATCCCCAAGACAAGGTGCTTTAGCAACTCAAACTCAGCTGGCTCAATGTTGAATTAGAAATAACTCCTCCCCTTCCTCCTTTTACTGATAATAAATAAAACGTTCTCTCCTGTATTCTTTATCATCAGGAAAATATCCCATCACCTATCCAGTTACTAAGTCCAACAATCTGGGTAACATCCGAGATTACTCTTCTTGCCAGCCCTCAATCCAATGAATAATTAAGCTCTATTGGTTATATCTCCTCAACATCTCTTATCTTCTGTTCTGCTTCTGTGCTAGCTCAGACCCACCTCATCATTCCCATCCCCTAACCTCCCAGCTGGTTTTCCTGCCTTCAGTGAAGCAACTCCTCCCACAATTCACCCTACTCACTCATGCCAGAATAGCCTTTCCAAAAAGTGTGTGGTAAACTTTTTATGTGCATGTGTGTGTATGTACACAAATATATATATATGCAATAAATATATACATACAATATATTTCATATGTATTTATATGTTGTATATATACTTCTTGTATACATACACAATACAAAATATATTTTTATATACATTATATAAGTATATACATACACACGCAAGTTTTTTACAAACAAAAGTTTATCATTGACATTTTGGAAAGGTTATTTTATACATATGATACTAGTATTATATATAAGATATATTGTCATATCTCATATATATGTGTTCCTCACTTTGTTGTACCATATATACATAAAATAACTTTATATGTAACCTTATATATCATATATACAAAATATGATATTCAAAATATAACTTTACATATCATATATATAATAACCTCATATCTCATATGTATATCATACTACAACAAAGTGAGAAACACATATAGGCAAAATGGGAACATAAAAAATTAAGCCATGTATGTTCAAATGAAATTAGTCAACATACTGCCCAACTGTGGTAGATCCCAAGATTCATGATTTCCCACCTCCCACCCCATTCTGCTGTGTTTATGCCCTTCATAATCCTTGGGACTGTGAATTTGGTGGATTTTACTCTTATGGTTAGGCCATCATATGGCATGTTTGACTTTAAGAAAGAGAGATCATCTGGGTGGATCTTACCTAATCAGAGGAGCCCTTAAAAAAGCAGAGTTTTTTTCTGGCTAGTTGTAGAAGAGGAAGTCAGGTATTTTCAGTTCAAGAAGGATTTTGTGTATCTACTTGCTTGAAGATAAGAGGAGTTCCTGAAGGAATAGGTGCAGTCTCCAGAACCTAAAAGTGGTTGCAAACTGAAAGCCAGGAAAGATGCTAGCACTTCAGTCCTGCAATTTCAAGAAATTGAATTCTACCATACAAGAATAAGCTTTGAAGAGGATTTTTCCCAGAGCTCTACAAAAGTGATATAGTCCCACCAACACCATGATTTTGGCCTTGTGAGACTGATCAAAGAACCTATCTAGGCCATTCCAGACTTCTGAGTTACAAAAATATGAGCTGAAGAATAGATGCTTTCAAGCTCATAAGTTTCTGGTAATTTGTTATGTAGCAATAGAAAACTAATACATCAACTCATAGTTGACACTAGTTTATGTCCATCAATTATTGAGTATTGAAAGAATGGAGGGATGAATGGGGGCTGGATAGAGATTGACATGTGGGTGAGAGAATGAATGTTTTATTCAGATCAATGCCACATTCTGAGAACCTAATCTAGTGTAGGGCATACATTTGGCCCTTGATAAAGATTGCTTGATTTAAACATATGACAGGAGAGAAGAGTATCATACTCTGTGCTTTCAGTGCCAACAAATAATCCATTCCATAAACCAAGTGGGGATGTGGGGTGGAGAGAAGCAGAGAGTGATAGAAGATCAAAAAATAGGCAGGGGCTGAACACCAAAGCTCTCCTATCTGATCTTAAGGAGTATTAGTCCTTCATTTCTGAGTGCAAAAATTCTTTATCTTAATTCTTTTAACATTTACTTTCGATATCCACCCCAGTATGGTTTACTTCTTATTTTGGTTTTATTATTGTTAACTTAGTAGGTTTAAAAAAATTATTATATATAAGACCCTCTTGTTTACTTTTATAATTTAACATTTCTCTTCTCACTACAAAGCAAAAGATTCAGTAATTACCTCTAGCTTTTTATAGTCTTGTATATATTCCTGTCACTCTAACACCATTAGGACTAGTGGCTGGTTTATGATTAGAAAAGTTGATTTAAAAAAAATCATAAAAATGATGCATAAGTACTACATGTACTTTAATTTATTCCCCTTGGGCATAGGGCCAATTCCTGTCCTTGAGAATAGGTCCTCTGTGTGGGTCTCCAGTCTTTGCCCCGATCACCCCATTAAGGCACATGTACGGTTCCCTGCTAGGGTTCTTTAAAATAGCTATAGAATTCAAAGACAATCTGAGTATAGACTCCTGCTAGAGTTTTATGATGCTTTCCACAGTCTTTACATTTGTCTAACCTACCTCTAATTTGAATAGTGTTATCAAAGGATTCTATTTACTTTTCATAGAAACAATTTTCTGCCTTTTATAATTTCCTTTGTATTGATTTATGTAGTATTTAAGCAACGGTTCATTTATGTGTTATCATTAACAAGGACAATCACATTAACAGATGTGGGAATAAACCATATGACTCTTGGAAAGCTTGTCCCATAACTGGTGGGTACAGCAAGGCACAAAAAAAGAGCAACTCATTTGCCAGACTGAGCATTCAGAATGCTGTGGCTCTCTGCCCTGGCATTTTACAGTTGGAGGGTAGTGAGGATTAATCCACTAAGATGGCTAAGTGAAGACCAGTAAGGAGGGATTTTATATTATAACCTCTGCAATTTTGGTCAGGTCACTTAATCTCATGCCTCAGTTTCCTCATTTGCAAAAAAAAATTATCTTAGCACCTATGTTTGTTTATTGGCTAGTCAAGTGGAACAGTGGTACTGGGGAAAGAACAAATAAATTTGTACCTGTTTGTGATCAATTCGTTGTAGAAACTGCTGCACTATGTCTAGCCAACTCCCACTTTAATGAGTGTTTGTGATTATTAAACAAGCAGCACATGAGAAATGCTTAAAAACATGTCTGGCACGTCATAAGCATTCAAAAATTAAAAGAAGGTAAAATAAAATTTAAGCTAAATGCTATTATTTATAAATGCTTGAAACTATTGTATGTTACAATAGTATCAATATTACTGTCACCACTGTTGTCATAATTATGTGAGCACAACTAGCGTTACTGAATCCTTACTATATATATGCCAGGCATGATGAGAAACACTTTGTGTGCGTTAATAGTCGTCCCTCAGTATCAGCAGGGGATTGGACACACCCACCCCATACCAAAATCCTTGAATATTCAAGTCCCACAGTCAGCCCTGCAGAATCTGAGTATGTGAAAAGTTGATTCTCTGTCTTCCTGTATTTCTGCATCTGGCAAATGCTATAATTTTGATCTGCATTTAGGTGCCGATGTAGAACCTGTGGAGATGGCAGGGCGGCCGTACTTATTGAAAAAAGCCCACAAGTAAATGGACCAGAGAAGCTCAAACTCCTGTTGTTAAAGGTCAACTGTATTTTATTTTGTGACTTGCCCAAGGTCATGCAGCTATTAAGTGGTGGAGCCAAAAGAGAAATCCAACCATTTTGATTCCAGAATTTCTGCTCTTTGTCTGTTTATGCTATTCCTTTTACAAAAAGAATTTCAAAGTTAACCCACAAGAATACATTGAACACAGTAACATACCATAAATGAGAAACAACCTTGTGCTACCAGTAAAAACTTAGCTCCTTTTAATACCTTTATACATATATGTATATGAAGTTTTCAGGTTACTGACAATTCCCAAATCTAGTCACCACTAAAGTAAATTTCTATTTTATAATTAGAAGGCATAGTATTTTCTATTACACAAAAATGTCCGAAATCCATAGGTGTCACATTTCTTATCAGGAGGCCAAATACACTACTCAGTCTCATATACCATCAACTGTAATAAAGGCAAAAGTTGCCACAAATACGTGTAGCCATTACGAATGAAGTATAGCCGGGCACAATGGCTCACATTTGTAATCCCAGCACTTTAGGAGGCTGAGGCAGGCAGATCACAAAGTCAGGAGATGAAGCGAATCCTGGCCAACATGGTGAAAACCCGTCTCTACTAAAATACAAAAAATTAGCCGGGAGTGGTGGTGCATGCCTGTAGTCCCAGCTACTCAGGAGGCTGAAGCAGGAGAATTGCTTGAACCTGGGAGGCAGAGACTGCAGTGAGCCGAGATTATGCCACTGCACTCCAGCCTGGCAACAGAGCGAGACTCCATCTCAAAAAAAAAAAAAAAGAGTATAAAGAAAAAGAAAAATCTAGTTCATCACTGTGTTTATTCTTCCTACCATGGAGATTAATCTGAGGAAGCTCTTTAGTTTTGACTCTTGTCTTATCTATCCAACCCTTTATCCAGTGATGACTTTATGTTTTCTGCCTTTTTGTGGATACTACCAGCCTGGGCACCACATCAATATGGAAATTAAACAGGCAATCCAGAACACATTGATTTATGAGGTTGCATTTCTCCCTTACATTTTATAATATTTTTGAGCAATCATAAATTAAACATAAAATCAATTCAAATTAAAAGTTAAGGGGCAGTAGCCCCTCAGGTGGATGCTTAATGGTTTGTTAGTTTTATGGAATATAAAAAATACTAAGTTTTGTTCAGGTGTTATTTTTATTTAATATTTCTTACACACTAACAACATGCCATCAATTTGTATTTACTCAAGACCCAAATTATCTAATTTTTGAGCTAGGTAGCCTGCCCAATTCTATAATTAAACCATTGGCCATTTATTTCATTCTAAATGTTGGCTCTTCAAGATAAAAATGTTAGGAGAAGAAAAATTACATTGTTGTATTTCAGAAGTGCTATTAAAACTTAGAAACAGCCTACTCATTGGGAAATTATTCACTTTCAATTACTCAGGCTTTAAAAGTCCTATGTTTAGAGGACATTTTGTGATAAGAAAATGTTTACCCAACAATATTGTGAGAAAGACTGTGAAACATGTCCATAATTATTTGTTTGAATTATATATCTACTAATTTATTCAACACAAATTCATTGTATGTATAATACATGCATTGCACTAGGAATAAAGCAGAGAAAAGAAAAACAAGTTATGGGCATATCTTCATGACGTCTGCATTCTAGAGAGAGAAAAAGAGGCATAAACTGAATTATTTCACTAAAACTAAATAGGAATACTTTCTGCTGCTTATTGTACAGTAGCTACTATTCTAAATATTCTCTGTACATTAGCTCGTGGTATCCTCCTACCAACCTTGTAAGAATCATACAGTAATTATCTGCATTTTGTAGAGGTGGAAACTGAGGCTCAAGGATGGTAAATAACTTGTCCGTATCTAATAGGTGGGATGTGATGATACTGGGGCTAGGATACAGCAGTCTGGCATTCAGGGGTAGATGCTGGATCCTTTGTTTATTTTGTCTTTCCAGTGTGGTGAATTATTATGAAACAGATGAACTTGCCAGGACACGGGTAGTGTCAGAGGTGTGTGAACCAGAGCAACTCCATTTTAAATAGGAGGTGGGAAAATAGGGTTGAAAACTACTGGGTTGCATCTCCAGATGGTTAAGTCATTCTAAGTCACAGGATGACATAGGAGGTCAACACAAAATATAGATCATAAAGACCTTGCTGATAAAATGGGTTGCAGAAAAGAAGCCGTCTAAAACCCACCAAAACCAAGATGGTCATAAGAGTGACATCTGATCGTCGTCACTCCTACACTCCCTTCACACTATGACAGTTTACTAATGCCATGGCAATGTCAGGAAGTTACCCTCTATGGTCAAAAAAAGGAGGCATGAATAATCCACCCCCTTTTTTTTAGTATAGCATCAAATAATAATCATAAAAATGGGCAATCAGCAGCCCTCAGGGCTGCTCTGTCTATGGTGTAGCCATTCTTTTATTCCTTTACTCTCTTTATAAACTTGCTTTCACTTTGCACTGTGGACTTGCCCTGAATACTTTCTTGTGCAAGATCTATGAGCCCTCTCTTAGGGTCTGGATCATGACTACTTCCTGTAACACATGTCTCATGACTACTTCCTTTAACAGTAGTGTCAGGGAGATTAAGTTAGATTGTCTCTAGGAAATTACAATTGGAATGACATACAAAGCTAAATAGGGATGAACTAGAGATTGATGTAGGCAGGTAGCAGATAGCAGATGCTGACACAGGTCGAAGGACCCAAATGTACAAAGAGGCTAAGTGAGAAGAGTGAGGAGAATTAGAGCAACCAAGAGAAGTCCAGAGTGGCTGAAGTGCAGGTAGTCAGGAGCATGGCTTGGTAGAGCTGGAAAAAAAAAAAAAAAACAGGAAAGGCCCACTGGGTCTGGCTGCCTCTGATTTCATTCTTCATATATTGAGACTCTCATTACATCAATGAATGTTAATCTTGGCTGCAATTAGAATCACCTGGGGAGATTTTACAACAACACCTCACCTAGACCTATTATATCAGAATCCCTGGAGGAGGGACCTAGGCATCAGTAGGTTCTAAACACCCCCACCTATTTCCAGTGTACAGCCAACGTTGAGAACCACTGTTAGATGATCCTCAGACTATTGCCTAAATTAGCAGAAATCTCTAGAGCCAAACATGTGAACAATACTATTATGATGATCAAATGTAGTTTTAAATTTTGAGTACATGTTATTTGGTGAAATAACGTGAAGGAGTATCTAACTGAGGCAAATATCAGTTGCATGAGTCCTCAAACAAAAGGAAGAGCTTCCAGCTTAACTGTGGGGCAACTGGGTGCAGAGTACACATTCTCTGGTTGTGCTGACCTGAGGTCAGAAATGTGATAACTCCCTGGACGAGAGAAGACAAGCCAAAGTCTTAGGATGAAGTGTGCCTTCATTAGGGACCTCCCTTCCCCATAGTGCACCATCCACCCTCTGGGCTAAGGAGTAGAGGTAAGTGGGTGGGGATGGAAGAAAGCAAGCTCCTGAATTTAACCTGAAAGTGTATATTCCAGGGCATCATTGTAAAGAAAAGATCTAGATGAGATGGTGACCTGTCAACAACCTGCCTTGAGGGACAGTTTAGCTCCAGTGGCTGAGTCAGTCAGGAATCTTTGTGAAACAAATTAAGACATTAAGTGTGTGAAAGAACAAAGATTATGGGCCAGGTGCAGTGGCTCATGCCTATAATCCTAGCACTTTGGGAGACTGAGGTGGGAAAACCACTTGGCCTAGGAGACCAAGGCTGTAGTGAGCCATAATAGTGTCACTGTCTGCCAACCTGGGTGACAGGGTGAGACTCTATCTCAAAATAAATAAAAAAAAAAGATTGTGATGGCTCTTTCAAAAATAAATGCAATTTTTGTTTTCTTCAAGGTAACACAAAACTTAAGCATGTGCTAAAGGTATCTTACTACAAGACTCTAAATACTTATTAAGCTGAACTCTTTTTCTCTCCTCTCCCTCCTCCTTTCTCTTTTAAATGCCATTTAGTAATTCAGTAGTATAATAACGCTTCCTAAAGTAACGATGGGATTAAATATGTTTTAAAGGATTTTGAAGAAGGGATTAAAGAAAGGCATAAATGAATATCAAAATATCAGTATGAAGGCTATTTCTGCAGACCAAGCGAAATATGGCAGTAACTTGGAATAGAGCCTAATGGAAGTACAGAAGGAAGAAATGGAAAGAGAGTGAGATTTGACCATAAGCAACAATAATAGTTAAAGCAAAAGGGATGATGACAGATAAGACTATGTTCTAACCCCATGAAAAAAGGTTTGACAAAATGCTAATGGAATAAACAGCTTAGAGAAGAATATAAATGACCTGACGGAGTTGAAAAACATAATATGAGAACATCGAGAAGCAAAGACAAGTTTCAATAGCCGAATTCAATTGAAGATCAACTCAATGAAATAAATGAGAAGGCAAGATTAGAGAAAAAAGAGTGAAAGGAAATAAACAAAACCTCCAAAAAATATGGGATTATATAAAAATACCTAATCTACATTTGATAGGTGTACCTGAATGTGATGAAGAAAATGAATCCAAGCTGGAAAACACTCTTCAGGATATTATCCAGGAGAACTTCCCTAACCTAGCAAGGCAGGCCAATATTCAAGTCCAGGAAATACAGAGAACACCACAAACCTATTCCTCAAGAAGAGCAACCCAAAGGCACATAATTGTCAGTTTCACCAGGGTTGAAATGAAGGAAAAAATGCTAAGGGCAGCCAGAGAGAAAAGTCAGGTTACCCACAAAGGGAAGCCCATCAGATTCACAGTGGATCTCCTGGCAGAAACTCTACAAGCCAGAAGAGGGTGGGGGCCAATATTCACAATATCCTTAAAGAAAAGAACTTTCAACCTAGAATTTCATATCTGGTCAAACTAAGCTTTGTGAATGAAGCAGAAATAAAATCCTTTATGAACAAGCAATTGCTTAGAGATTTCATCACCACCAGGCCTGCCTTATAAGAGCTCCTGAAAGAAGCACTAAACATAGAAAGGAACAACCAGTACCAGCCACTCCAAAACTGTTCCAAATGGTAAAGAGCATTGACACAATGAAGAAACTGCGTCAGGTAACTGGCAAAACAACCAGCAGGCATCAGAATAGCAGGATCAAATTCACACATAACAATATTAACCTTAAATATAAATGGGCTAAATGCTTCAATCAAAAGACACAGACTGGCAAATCGGATAAAAAGTCAAAACCCATCAGTGGGCTTTATCCAGGAAACCCATCTCACATGCAAGGACAAACATAGGCTCAAAATAAAGGGATGAAGGAAGATTTACCAAGTAAATGGAGAACAACAACAACAACAAAAAAGCAGGAGTTGCAATCCTAGTCTCTAATAAAATAGACTTTAAACCAATAAAGATCAAAAGAGACAAAAAAGGGCATTACATAATGGTAAAAGGATCAATCCAACAAGAAGAACTAACTATCCTAAATATATATGCACCCAATACAGAAGCACTCACATACATAAGGCAAGTTCTTAATGACCTACACAGAGACTTAGACTCCCACACAATAATAGTGGGAGACTTTAACACTCCACTGTCAATATTAAACAGATCAATGAGACAGAAAGTTAACAAGGATATCCAGGACTTGAACTCAGATCTGGACCAAGCAAACCTAATAGACATCTACAGAACTCTCCACCTCATATCCATAGAATATACATTCTTCTCAGCACCACATCACACCTACTCTAAAATTGACCACATAAATGGAAGTAAATCACTCCTCAGCAAATGCAAAAGAATGGAAATCATAACAGTCTCTTAGACCACAGTGCAATCAAATTAGAACTCATAACTAACTCAGAGCTGCATAGCTTCATGGAAACTGAACAACTGGCTCTTGAATGTTGACTGGATAAGCAATGAAATGAAGGCAGAAATAAAGATGTTCTTCAAAACCAATGAGAATGAAGACACAATGTACCAGAATGTCTGGGACACATTTAAAGTAGTGTTTAGAGGGAAATTTATAGTAATAAATAAACGCCCACAGTGAAGCAAGGAAAGATCTAAAATTGACACCCTATCATCAAAATTGAGAAAGCTAGAGGAGCAAGATCAAAAAACTCAAAAGCTAGCAGA
Organism: Cebus imitator; assembly: GCF_001604975.1. Classification (NCBI taxonomy): domain Eukaryota; kingdom Metazoa; phylum Chordata; class Mammalia; order Primates; family Cebidae; genus Cebus; species Cebus imitator. Next base: position 883,501 of record NW_016107567.1, read on the forward strand.
AGACAAGAAATAACTAAGATCAGATCACAATAGAAGGAGATAGAGACATCAAAAACCCTTCAAAAAAATCAAGGAAATCCAGGAGCTGGTTTTTTGAAAAGATCAAAAAACCAGCTATCCAGATCAATACAAAAGAAAAGAGGAAAGAATCAAATGGATGCATTAAAAAATGACAGACAAAATAGACAGACCACTATCCAGATCAATACAAAAGAAAAGAGGAAAGAATCAAATGGATGCATTAAAAAACGATAAAGGGGATATCACCACTGATTCCATGGAAATACAAACTACCATCAGAGAATACTACAAACAACTCTATGCATGTAAACCAGTAAACTGGGAAGAAATGGATAAATTCCTGGACACTTGCACCCTACCAAGCCTAAACCAGGAAGAAGCTGAAATCCTGAATAGACCAATAACAAGGGCTGAAGTTGAGTCAGCAATTAATAGCCTACTAACCAAAAAAAGTCCAGGTCCAGATGGTTTCACAGCAGAATTCTACCAGACATACAAGGAGGAGCTGGTACTACTCCTTCTGAAACTATTCCAAACAATCCAAAAAGAGGGAATCCTTCTCAAATCATTTTATGAGGCCAACATCATTCTGATACCCAAACCAGGCAGAGGCTCAACAAGAAAAGAAAACTTCAGGCCAATATCCATGATGAACACAAATGCAAAAATCTTCAATAAAATACTGGCAAACCGATTGCAACAGCACATCAAAAAGCTTATCCATCAAGATCAAGTAGGCTTCATCCCGGCGATGCAAGGCTGGTTAAACATACACAAGTCTATAAATGTAATTCACCACATAAACAGAACCAAAGACAAAAACTACATGAATATCTCAATAGACGCAGAGAAGGCCTTTGAGAAAATTCAACAGCCCTTTATGCAAAAAATTCTCAATAAACTAGGTATTGATGGAATGTATCTCAAAATAATAAAAGCTATTTATGACAAACCCACAGCCAATATAATACTGAATGGGCAAAAACTGGAAGCATTCCCTTTGAAATCTGGCAGTAGACAAGGATGCCCTCTCTCACCACTCCTATTCAATACAGTATTGAAAATTCTAGCCAGAGCAATCAGGCAAGAAAAAGAAATAAAGGATACTCAATTAGGAAAGGAGGAAATCAAATGATCTCTATTTGCAGACAACATGATTGCATATTTAGAAGACCCTATCGTCTCAGCCCAAAATCTCCTGTAACTGAAAAGTAATTTCAACAAAGTCTCAGGATATAAAATCAATGTGCAGAAATCACAAGGATTCCTATACACCAATAACAGACTTAAAGAGAGCCAAATCAAGAACGAACTGCCGTACACAATTGCCACAAAGAGAATAAAATGCTTAAGAATACAACTAAAAAAGTATATAAAGGACCTCTTCAAGGAGAATTACAAACTACTGCTCACGTAAATAAGTGAGGAGACAACCTGATGGAAAAACGTTCCATGCTCTTGGTTAGGAAGAATCAATATTGTGAAAATGGCCATAATTCCCAAAGTAATTTATAGATTGAATGCTATCCCCATCAAGCTACCAATGACCTTCTTCACAGAACTGGAAAAAACCGCCTTAAACTTCATATGGAACAAAAAGAGAGCCTGCATAGACAAGACAGTCCTAAGCAAAAATAACAAAGCTGGAGGCTTCACACTACTTCAAATATACTACAAGTCTACAGTAATCAAAACAGCATAGTACTGGTATCAAAACAGAGATATAGAACAATGGAACAGAACAAAGGCCTTGCAGGCAATGCTACACATCTACAACCATCTGATCTTTGAGAAGCCTGACAAAAACAAGCAATGGGGAAAGGATTCTGTGTTTAATAAATTGTGTTGGAAAAACTGCCTAGCCATGTGCAGAAAGCAGAAACTGGACCCCTTCCTGGCACCTTACACTAAAATTAACTCCAGATGGATTAAAGACTTAAACATAAGACCTAACACCATAAAAACTCCAAGAAGAAAACCTAGGCAAAACCATTCAGGACATAGGCATACGCAAGGACTTCATGACTAAAACACCAAAAGCATTGGCAACAAAAGCTGAAACAGATGCATGGGATCTAATTAAACTCAAGAGCTTCTGCACAGCAAAAGAAACAATCATTAGAGTGAACCAGAAATCAGCAGAATGAGAAAAAGTTTTTGCAACATACCCATCTGACAAAGAAGCTAATATCCAGAATATACAAAGAACTAAAACAGATTTACAAGAATAAAACAAACAAACCCATTCAAAAGTGGGCGAAGGACATGAACAGACATTTTTCAAAAGAAGACATATATGAGGTTAACAAACATATGAAGAAATGCTCATCATCACTGGTCATTAGAGAAATGCAAATCAAAACCACACTGAGATACCATCTCACACCAGTTAGAATGGCAATCATTAAAATATCTGGAGACAACAGATGCTGGAGAGGGTGTGGAGAAATGGGAACACTTTTACACTGTTGGTGGGAGTGTATATTAGTTCCACCATTGTGGAAGACAACGTAGTGATTCCTCAAGGACCTAAAAATAGAAATACCATTCAATCTAGCAATCTCATTACTGGGTATATAACTAAAGGATTATAAATCATTCTATTATAAAGATACATGCACATGTATGTTCATTGTGGCACTGTTTACAATAGCAAAGACTTAGAACCAACCCAAATGCCCATCAATGGTAGACTGAACAAGGAAAATATGGCATATATACACCATGGAATACTATGCAGCCATAAAAAACAATGAGTTCATGTCCTTTGTAGGGACATTGACAAATCTGGACACCATCATTCTCAGCAAACTAACACAAGAACAGAAAATCAAACACTGTATGTCTTCATTCATAGGTGGGTGTTGAACAATGAGAACACATGGACACAGGGAGAGGAGCATCACACACTGGGGTCTGTTGGGGGGAAATAGGGGAGGGACAGAGGGGGTTAGGGTAGTCAGGGAGGGATAACATGGGGAGAAATGCCAGATATAAGTGACTGGCGGATGGAGGCAGAAAATCACATTGCCACGTATGTACCTATGCAACAATCCTGCACGTTCTCCACATGTACTCCAGAACCTAAAGTGTAATTAAATATATATGTATATATATATGAAATAATTATATATATATGAAATAATCATATATATATGTATATATATATGAAATAATCAGTAGAGTTAACAGACAACCCACAGAGTGGGAGAGAATCTTCACAATGTGTACATCCGAAAAAGCACTTATATCCAGATTCGTCAAAGAACTCAAACAAATCATCAAAAACAAACAAATAATTCCATCAAAAAGTCAGGTAAGGGCATGAATAGATAATTCTCAAAAGAAGATATACAAATGGCCAATAAGTATATGGAAAAATGCTCAATGTCACTAGTTATCAGGGAAATGCAAATCAAAACCACAATGCCATACTACCTGACTCCTGCAAGAATGGCCATAATCAAAAAATAATAGATGTTGGTAGGGATGTGGTAAAAATGGAACACTTTTACACTGTTGGTGGGAATGTGAACTAGCACAACCACTATGGGAAACAGGGTGAAGATTCCTTAAAGATCTAGAAGTAGATCTACCACTTGATCTAGCAATCCTACTACTAGGTATTTTCTCAGAGGAAAAGAAGTCATTATATGAAAAAGATACTTGGACATGCATGTTTATAGCAGCACAATTGTAATTGCAAAAATATAGAGCCAGTCCAAATGCCCATCAAATAATACTACTCAGCCACAAAAAGAATGAAACAAGGGCATTCATAGCAACCTGGATGGAATTGGAGACTATTATTCTAAGTGAAGTAACTCAGAAATGGAAAACTTCACATCATATGTTCTCACTCATTTGTGGGAGCTAAGCTATGAGGACACAAAGGCATACAAATAACACATTGAACTTTGGGGACTCAGGGGAAACGGTAGTGGGGTGGCAAGAGATAAAAGACTACACACTGGGTACAGTGTACACTGCTTGGGTGGTGGGCACACCAAAATCTCAGAAATCACTGCTAAAAAACTTATGCATATAACCAAATACCACTGGCTCCCCAAAAACCTATAAAAATAAAACCTTTTAAAAAATAACATATATATATATATGACTAAACAAACCAATGTGAGAATCATCTAAATGCTATGCTTCCAAAATAAAACAGTGAAAATTCAGTCAAAAATATTAAAACAAGTTAAAAAAATTCCTAGAATTTTGAAGAAGAAATGCTGTGAAACTAGAATTTATTAATATTCAATAACCTCCACTCAGCTTCTCCGAATGTGAAGGAGTCAGCAGTGGGGTCAGCTGTTTCCTTGAACCAGAATTCTGGTTCATTTAGAAATGCACCTTCTTTGTGCCTCTCCCAATCAAAAAACTAAGAAAACATAAAGCTGAACAGAGCCTTAAATAAGATTAACTAGGAAATGTATTAGAAAAATCTGTATGTTGCAATTTTTCCTTATGCCATATAAAACACACATAAATAAGGCATAAAAACCCCTCTATACTCTGTAATAACTCCTAGATATTTAGAATTAATTATAAAATGCTTTCAAAAAACACAATGCATGATAAATGTTGTAGATGTATTTGAATCTTAATATGTTTTAAAATGGCACATGTCCAGGGCTTAACAATTTGCAAAGCACTTGTACCTTCCTGATTTCAAACACCATTATGGGCTTGGGGATTATTTTCTCATCAAAGTAAGAAAAATGGCACTCAAAGAGTTAGCAATTTGTCTAAATGTAAAATAAAGATCATTCAGCAGGGAAAATAGGATTAGCACCCAAATATTTTCTTCTTAATCCCCAAGAGTGGATTACATAAATAATGATCCATTAGTAGCTAATATTTATAGCTCCTATGTGCCAAGGACTGTGATTCATATATATGAATCACTACAGTGATTCATATATATGTTAATACACTTAGTCCTCATACAACATCCTAGGAGGTAAATATTATATTTACCCTCATTTTACAGAGAAGAAAATTGATATGGAGGTAGGTGTGCTAATTTGCCAATGGTTGGATAGCTGATAATGACACAGCTGGGATTTCAGCCCTTATAGCCCATCTTTGGAGTGTGTACTCTTGTTTTTGTTTTTGTTTTTTTTTGATACAAAGTCTCGCTCTGTCGCTCAGGCTAGAGTGCAATGGATCGATCTTGGCTCACTGCAACTTCCACCTCCCAGGTTCAAGCAATTCTCCTGCCTCAGCCTCCCAAGTAGCTAGGACTACAGGCACGTCCCACCATGTCCGGCCAATGTTTTGTATTTTTAGTAAAGACAGGGTCTCACCGTGTTAGCCAGGATGGTCTTGATCTCCTGGCCTCATGATCCACCTGCCTTGGCCTCCCAAAGTGCTGAGATTACAGGCATGAGTCACCGTTCCTGGCCTTAGAGTGTGTGCTCCTAAACCACTGTATATAATTCTTCTCCAAGAAAATGAGTAATATTTTTTATTTTTTAATTAATTTTTAAAAATATATTAATGAGGTGCAAGGGCAGTTTTGCTACATTGAAATATTGCATTGTCCTAAAGTCAGGGTCTTCAATGCATCTGTCACGGGAGCAACCAACATTGTACCCTGGGGTCTACAGATCCACTTCTGATGTGTCAGTAGCTCTAACTCCTCCACATTAGTTAGACAGAGACCGCCCCTGCATAGATGATAGTTATATCCCAAGGTGTGAAAGGGGTTGCTATAGATCCTTCTCCAAATGCCTTCTGAAAAGAGGGAATATTGATATGATACCATTATGTTCATGGGACTCTCAACTCAAATTCCAGGGGTCCCCAAAGGCCAAATGAAGTGGCTAAAGATGTATCTATTGATTGCTAAGGAATGATTACCAAGACACTAAATCCATAGCTTCCCAACTTCATAAACTAACTTGGTTTGGTTTCTTCCAAATGTGTCTTGAAAGATTTATCTTAAGGAGAGATGAAAAATGGATAATTGTATTGTGACATGTATGCACCTATTTTGACACTCAGCAGACAGAATATGTATCTGTCATTGCTTTTTATATTTGATTTTTCTAATCTTTAAAAAGGTAAAGGAGGAAAATAATGTTTTAATTTTAAAATGTTTGCTCAGTAATTAACCTGCATTACTTGATAAAGTAATATATGAAATTTAGTTTATCAGGGGTTCTTAGAATTTTGAGGCCCAAGAGCTCTTTTGAGCCTTTAGTGAAAACCATGGGGCATTTCTCCCATAAATGCACAACAAAATAAAATATTTTTTTGTTTCTTTCAATCGGCCAATGATTCTTTCACAGTCCATTAAAATCTATTAAACCTTCAGGTTAAATTTCTCCACTTCATCCCCTATATTCCTTAATTCATCACACGCAGCTAATCAGAGACCTAAATAATATATTTATTATCTATAAATGTCAACAATGGCTATATTACAGCTACAATAGTAATAACTAGCATCTTTATTGAGAGCTTAATGTATGTCATACTTGGTGATCATATGATATATATATATACTGACATAATTGTTTTACATATAATAGAACTGAGATGTGGAGAGGTTGACTTCCTTCAAGTGCCAAAGCCAAGGTTTGAAGTGGGGAGTCTGATTCCTAAGATCATGCTCTTTAGGAAGGCAATTAGCGTATTGTAAATGCTCAATTAACACTAGCTGCTATAATTATTATTTATTACTTGAAGACAAGGATAGTCCTTGTATAAAAATGCTCAGCATGTAAGCAAAATTCTTTTTCTTGATTAAGTGAAAATGGATCTCTTTTCTTTGATTTAACAATTGTCTCCTTTTCCTCTAGGTTCTAATAGTTAGATAATGGATCTTGTCAACCATTATATGTCTTCACCCCCAGCTAGGGACACATAACTTTTATTGTGGTCCATTATGTGGCCATTAGAGGCCACAAGTGTGTCCCTTGACCCTCTACCTCACATTATGCTGAAGAAAAAGAGTAGAAAATGTGGAGGCAGCAGCTTTCCTGACATCAAACGTAAAAGGAGCTCTGGAGCCTCCTATATTGAGACAATTCATTTTCTTCCTGCTATAAAGTCCATCATGCAAGTCCTGTGGATAAAATTTAGTCCTAATGCCACTTCCCAGTCTTTCCTTCTTGCTTTGTCACTCTAAATGTCAACTCTAGCAATCAGCACCTCTACTCTGAATATTCAAATATTCTTTTCAATTGAGCAAGACTACTGAACTGCTCAGAAGTTTTGATAAATGTGTCCAACTTATGAAGATTTTATATGCTTATCACACACAGCACTGATACCCAGACTTCAAGCATTTGTATCATTTAGTGATCGTCTCTTAATGGATTTGTATGGCATATTTTTTGCTTCCAAAATTGGAATGAGCTATAGTTAATTCAAATTTAGAGATTTAGTTTTCAGAATTTCATATTTCTTGAAATAATTGAAAACACTATGGGATGTTATGTAGGAGAAACCTACATAACACAGATATTTGCCAACAGAATCTGTGTAAATCTCTCAGGATCATCCATATTTTCACTCCAACAGGCAGAAAACTCCAAGGATCCACATAGCTCAAAACATATGTTACACGTGTGTCTATAATCTCGGCTACTTGGGAGGCTGAGGCAGGAGGACTACTTGGGCCTAACCTGAGCAACATAGTGAGACCCCTGTGTCAAAAAAAGCAAATAAAAAAGAGACACCCACATATGCCCAGAAAATTGGGCATCGTTGCAAGAGAATTCTTGGCTTTGTCAGTTGTCTCCATGTCCACCTTTTTATTTTGGTGTAAAAGTGAATGACATCAAAAATTCACTCTCGGCCGGGCGCGGTGGCTCAAGCCTGTAATCCCAGCACTTTGGGAGGCCGAGGTGGGTGGATCACGAGGTCAAGAGATCGAGACCATCCTGGTCGACATGGTGAAACCCCGTCTCTACTAAAACTACAAAAAATTAGCTGGGCATGGTAGTGCGTGCCTGTAATCCCAGCTACTCAGGAGGCTGAGGCAGGAGAATTGCCTGAACCCAGGAGGCGGAGGTTGCAGTGAGCCAAGATCGCGCCATTGCACTCCAACCTGGGTAACATGAGTGAAACTCCGTCTCAAAAAAAAAAAAAAAAAAAAAAAAATCCACTCTCATGGTTTTAAGTCTTCTGTTCTACTCACCTCTGTTTTCTTTAAAAGCCTTTTCCTGCCCCTTTTCCAATGTTAGCACATGCTAATTTCATTGCTTGCCTCATGAGTTTGTTCTACTCATGGCAAATTTATAAAGGCATTTAAATCTCTATTTGCATATTATATTTGCCTTTTTAAGCAGAATAGATGTTTTTGAAGGCTGAGCCCTAGTGTTCTAATATGTGATATAAAAAGTTTCCCCACATTTAACAAATTCTAAAATGATGAACTTTGTCCTCCGTTTTCCTGCTTTTCTACCAACATATTCTCTCTTCCAATATCACCGTTTTATTCTTTCTAAAAAGCACACACAAATATGAAAACTAATATATATATTTTTAATGTAAAACCTACATACTTTGATAGCAGAAACATCACTGGAAAGTTCTGTAAAGGTTACTTCTTTTAGGTCTTTCACAGCTTAAAGAAACAGCAGTGAAATGGTCCAGCTGCTTACCTACCGCTTGTGAATTCCACAGTTACAGATATTAACCATTAAAGGTCATCACAGGCTCTATTTAATAAATTGTTATGTGGTGCGATTGAGAAATCACTGCCTATGTCTGATTTCCAAACCCCATGAGAACTGATCTTTTATCCCAAATTTACAAGAAAAATGACTTAAAGTACATATAAAAAATGGAACTACATTCCTTGCTCCTTACCCAGGTAAAAGCAGACAAACGGTAAACTTCTGATGAAGAGAAAATAGAGGGTCTTTTAATTAGTCCCATGTCTCATAAGAGCACTAATTCTGTCTCATGAAACCCCCAAACAGACCAGAGAACTAGAACCTGACATCTAACAGAAGCTAGAAGTTCTTAAGAGGATAAAGATAATGTCCCAAATGATCTAAAGCAAGTAAGAGCCCTATACCAACCAGAGAATTTTAAAGTGAGAACAAGCCCAATGTGTAGCCTGCTCTTTTGAGAATACAGGTCTTTGATCTGCTCTCAAACACCAATAAAGCAACTTCTTTCCCAATAATTATACAAGTTCTGAATTATGAAGATCTTGAATGCCACAATGTCAGCAATGCATTGTTAATAACAGCATTGTAATGATCAGAGCTTTGTTTTAGGAATATTCATCTGATAACAGTGTGTAAAATGAATTTGGAGGAGGAGCAACTTGAGATGAGATGGCTCATCAGAATGACTTTACAGTCTGGCTAGAGAGACATACTAGAGATCAGAACCAAAGCAGTATCAGAATGGATAGAGAAGGGGCAGTGGTTGTAAGCAATATGAGTCAGGTAGAATAGACAAGGCTGGCCCCAGATGTACCAGCAGGAAAGCAACAGCCCTAACACTAAGATTTCTAGTTTAGTTAACCGGAAGAAGGGTAAGTAGAATTAATCATAAATAGTAAACATAAGAAGAACATGTTTGATAGAAAGTGAATGAAATCAGTTTTGAAATATTTATGTTTGAGGTGCCAGCAGAATGTACAGAAAGAAATATAGAGGCAGTTAGAAATGTATACCAGAGCTTTGGGAAAAAGTCATATCTGAGAGAAAAGTCTTTGAGTGTACGATTATCAAGGAAGAGCACACAAAGAAATGACAAAGGCCAAGAATAACTATTTGGGTTGCATCTGCATTTAGGAGAACGAAAACAAAAGGACCCTGAAGATACAAACAGAAGGTCATAGGGCTAGGAGAAAAAATTCTTCATAGAAGCCAAGGAAGAATGGCCTCTTAAGGATTTCTGTAGCATACTTTTGTTTGCAAAATGAAAGTAAACAATGATTATTTTTTGAAATTTATTAGATGTTCAGAACACTCAAGATCATTGAAACTAACGTTCAGTAGTGCAGACAGAAATAGTAAGAACTATGAAAACGCTATTGGATTTCACATGTCATGGTGACCCTTAGAGAGTAATTTTAGTGGCATGCTGACAGGAGCTAGACTACGCGAGAATAATAATTGAGGAGGAAGCAGGGGCATAGAATATAGATTTCTTTCTTCCTTAAAAAATCTATTGGTGGCTTGGCAGTGGCTTAAACAAGAGGAAAGAAAATGACTGCTCAAAAGGGTAACCAAAAGAAAGAGATTTTTACTTACTTGCTTGCTTATGTCAGGATAAGGAAAATTTGAGTAGAGTTGAGGTGGGCAGATGGTGGTCACAGTATTACTGGACAAGAGGTAAAGAAGATAAAAAGAGAGCTTCCTGGGAAAGCAAGGTATTGAGGAACACTGGCAGGGAGTGGTTTAGGCCACAGAGGATCAGCCTTGGAAAGAAGGGTATTATCTGGGGAAAGAGTGCGAAAGAAGAGAAACTCACTCATATGCAAGTGATATGGTTTGGCTCTGTGTTCCTGCCCAAATCTCATCTGAATTGTACTCCCATAATTCCCACATGTTGTGGAAGGAACCTGTTGAGAGAGAATTTGAATCATGGAGGCAGTTTCCCCCATACTGTTCTTGTGGTTCTGAATAAGTCTCACGAGATCTGATGGTTTTGTCAAGGGCTTCTGCTTTTGCGTCCCTCTGGTTTTCTCTTGCCACTACCATGTAAGAAGTGCCTTTCGTCTCCTGCCATGATTCTGAGGCCTCCCCAGCCATGTGGAACTGTAAGTCCAATTAAACCTCTTTTTCTTCCCAGTCTCAGGTGTGTCTTTATCAGCAGCATAAAAACAGACTAATACACCAAGTAAATGACTTTTGAGACAGACTTGAAGGATGTGAGAGAACGAGTCAGATCAGTATCTGAGGGAGGAGGATTCAAGGTTTCAGGAAAGAAAATGAAAATGTTCTAAGACAAAAAGGTGTCTGATGTGTTCAAGGTGGTCAGGGCGTTTGCAGGAGAGAATGTCAGAGAGGTAACGGAGTAAAGAAGATATGAGATCATGTAGGAATTTGTAGATAATGTTAAGGACTTTACCAGTACTGAATTCTGAGACATATATTTTACTTTTGACCTCTTGGAATGGGAGCAAAGTTGAAGATTAGAGCCAAATTTGTATCCCAGCTCGAGTTTTTGTCAAGTACCCTGTGCTAGGCATTTGTGTGTACTGATTTTATCTTTGACTAACTGTACTATTCCACCTTCAACTTGATTCCATTTTAAATACCTTTTGAGTTTTATATAATCTTATTCCAATTCTTTTTGCCACAACAAAAGTTATAAATAATCAAATGAAAACAACTTGAAAGAAAATACAGAAAAGATGTTTATAAAAATTTCAGATGACACAAACAAAGATCTAAAGGAATTTGCTACTAGCATTATAAGATCTCAGAAGGCTGAACGCTGGCCCTAAACCAATAGAACATGGCAAGAATAAACTTCCTTATTTATGTCTGAAAAAGAAATTATATATGAAGAGGTTAGGAGGAGATGACATAAAATTCTTATGTGAAAAAGGGAAGAAATTTTGATACAAGCTAACAGTGTGATACAGCTGCTGAAAAGTGAATATTACCATGGGCTCTACTGGTATTAATAGAAATATCAGATTCAGACCTAAAGAGGAAAAAGTTTTTCTCCTAGACGATTTTGCTATCATCTCTATATCTCTGTGCTTCACCTTCAAAGAAATGTAGAACAATTGTAATGCATGTTGAGAAAAAATGGTCAAGCCATGTTAAGAAGAATTAATATTTAATCTGAAGTAGGAATATAATAAATGCATAATAATTGTTTCAAACACTGAAACTAGAAAATTTATATGAAAAAGGATCACATTTATTTTTGTTGCTTCAATGGTTACAAGAACAAACCACAGATTATGGTCCTAGGAAGGCATATTTCACTGTAATATATGAAAAAGTTTTCTTATGCTCCAATGAGTTCCTTATCTCTAGTAGTGTTATTGCAAAAGCAAGATGACCTTTGTCAGGGATGCTGAGTGTGGAGCCAGATGAAGAGAGAACTAAGTCCTTTCAGTCTCTAAAACTTTATGCTAAGTAAGTTTGTAATGGCGCTCAGCCATGATGTGATAAAGCTCCTTGCAAACTTGAAGATAGGCTTAACTAATCTACCTGAAATAATGTGAACTAGCATCACACCATGAGAAATATTCCCAAATGGAAGTACATACTGAGTCAGTCCTTTTGGGCTTTGACTTAAAATACACAACAGTAGAAATATCAATTTTGTAACATTAAAACAACTGGACTGTTCTGGCAAGTATTAGCTTTAAAAGCATTTTCTCCTTTCTTCAAGCTTAAATCTTCTATGTTCTTCCCATTTGTAAAATTAGAAAAATTCAGAAAATTAGAAAATGTATTGCTGTTTTGCATGCAAAAATGTAAAGTAAGGACAACTGTAGCAATTTGTTGATCAGAAATGACTCTTTTGTATTCGTATTTTTAAAATACTTTAAAAATATAAGTTGAAGTAAGTGGATAAAAGCTAAACATCTTTGAAAGGAAAATGTCAATATTTGCTATCTTCAGAGACCTCAAATATAATACTAAAAGTTTACTTTGGCAATATTTTTATTCAACTTCTAAAAGCTTCATTCTTTCTTTTTGCCCCCTTCCTTCTTTCTCTTTCCAAGTTCTTTCTCTTCTTTTTGTTTCTGCTCTTTCTTTTTTTGGCTTTTCCTCTTTTTTCTTTTTCTTTGCTTTCATTATACACCCTTGTTTCTGACCTTGGATAGTGAGGCTGGTAATACAGAAAATAAATTTGAATACTACAACCCAAAATTAGGAAATTTGATGCTGTAATTTTCCTGTTTCTAATTTCTGGAGAAAAAGATCTTCCTAGAAAAATTTTATGGCACTTATCATGGAACAAACCATTTACCTTATTCATGGAATGTTCTAGGTTTCAAATAGAGAGAAAGCTCTTCCCCCTATCCTCCTTCTTCCAAGCAAAAGAACTTTTGATGGACCTGGCACCCTTTCTGTATAAGACCTTTCACAACAAAAATGGTTCTTGGCCAGGCACGGTGGCTCACGCCTGCCTGTAATTCCAACACTTTGAGATGCTAACGCAGGTGGGTCACCTGAGATCAGGAGTTGAAGACCAGCTGGCCAAAATGGTAAAGCCCTGTGCTACTAAAAATATGAAATTAGCAGAGCCTGGTGGCATGCACCTGTAATCCCCGCTACTCGGAAGCCTGAAGCAGAAGAATCACTGAAACTTGGGAAGCAGAGGTTGCTGTGAGCTGAAATTGTGCCACTGCATTCCAGCCTGGGGGACAGAGTGAAACTGTCTCAAAACAAACAAACAAACAAACAAACACAAAAAAGAAAAGGTTCTCTAATGGCAATCAGTACTTAACACAGCACAAACAAATCTATATTATCTTTTATCTATCCATCCATTTATCAATTTATCCATCCATTCTTCCTTCCATCTATCCATCAATTGATACTTTTGCAAATGATGTAATATGCAAAAACTAAAATCTTTATATTCATAATTTTATTTTCTTTAAATTGAATCTATCAACCATAAGCAAGTTGTTTTCAGCATGGTTAGGGTGGTATCCTTTAGCATTTGATTAAGAAATAAAAATGTAAGCCATATGTTGTGCCTCTGGTTGTCATTGAATAAGTGATATCTACCTAGATGAAATCAACAAAGGCAGGAAGAATCAAGTAAGTTAATAAGAGAGGTTCTAGAGTATCTACAACTTTTATAAAGTGCATATTTGCTCTGTTCTGTTTTGAAAATCTCTTGATGGCTCTATTCAGCCCTCTGGATGAATTAGAAACAGAAAGGCTATAACTGACTCATAGTGAGAATATTGGTTTATTCAGTATATTGCTGTTGGCCCTCTACCTGAAAGAGCACAGAGATCCACAGAGCATCCTATAATATGATTAGTCAAAGTACAGTTTTCTGGTGGGAACTAACGGTGTTGAGATATGGTAAGCTTATTTACAACTCTGTTTCTGATTTAGAAAAAAATTCTGAGAAGCTGATGCCACAACTAACATTCATGGTTCGGAATAAAGGATTTAGTCTGGAATCATTTTCAGAGAATATACAATTCTCCTACCTCTTTAGTTCTATGGTCAATCTAATCACATCTCCTCTTGTTTGTTTTCATACTCTTTCTAGGATTATCTTCCTAGTGAAATTTATCTGCTATAGCCCACAACACTATAGTCTTTTTTTACTAGTTTGACATACTTGTTGTTGGGATTCTGTCCCCATGGCTATAACATAGTACTCCAAGGACTCTTTTCTTTCACTACTTGTAGCTCAGGAGAAACAGATATATTAATTCAATCAGCAGCTACTTATTGTAATTCAGGTATCATCACATACAATTCCTGCAACACTGTAGGAAACTCTTTACAAGTCTACTGGATATTATAATTTTACTTCCTCATTGTCATTCTGATCATGTATGATATCTTGGCTAGCAGGGTCTTGGATGTGTGAGGATGTAGAGTATTCCAACTGGTTGTATTTTATATAAGCTGGTGCATAAGGAGAGTTAGGATATGCCATCCTGGTATGGAAGAAGCAGTGGTGAGTTTGTATTCTCTATTTGGGTGAATGCAAGGAGGGATTTCTGTGTAGAACTTTGCCTTCTATCTGTTTATGCTCAGGACCTGAGTCCCAGCCAGAGCATCTCAGCCAACAAGCAATACAAAAGACAACAAAGCATAAATTCTCTATGACCTGCCACCAGAGTTTAGAAGCTTGCTCAAGGGAGTTATCATTGCTAACCAACTTACTCCCCTTGTATTCTCTTTTCCTCTTTTTTCTTTTTCTGTCCTTCCTTCTCTCCTTCCCTTCTTCCCTCCTTCCCTCTTCCTTCCTTCTTTTCTTTTCCTTCCTTCTTCCCTCCATCCCTCCCTCCCTTTCTCTCTCTCTCTCTCTCTCTCTCTCTCTCTCTCTCTCTCCTCTCTCTCTCTCTCTCTCTTTCTCTCTCTCTCTTTCTTTCTTTCCATAAAAGGTCTTCCTCTGTTGCCCAGGCTGCAGTACTGCAATCACAGCTCACTGTGATAGCCTCCACCTCCTGGAATCAAGTAATCCTCCCACCTCAGCCTCCTGCACCACCACACCCAGCTAATTTTTGTATTTTTTGTAGAGACAGGTTTTAACCCTGTGACCCAGGCCAGTCTAAAACTCCTGGCCTTAAGCAACCCACCTGCCTCAGCATCCCAGTGCTAAAATTACAGAAGTGAGCCATTGCACCTGGCCTCCTTATATTTTCATTTCTTCTCAGGCTCTGGACAATTTTCATTTCTTCTGGAGAAATAAGGCTCCCTATATATTCTTTGGTTTTAAAAATGGTACTTGGTCAATGTTCCAAAAGACATTGCTGAAAGAAAATGGAGAATATAATTTCTTTATTTAGGAAAGTGAGTCCCCTGGGACAATGCATGTGACTCTCATCACCTGGATCCTCATGAGGAATGTAATGCCCCTAAGTCTTGTGTTTTGCCAAATTCCTTAAATCTCAAGGGTAAGATAACATTGACTAAGAAAGATGCATAATTTTCCACAGGTCCTAACACACTGTGTAGACAATGGCTAGCTGGGTTCCATAGCAAGGTAATAGGATGCACACCTCAGCCTGCAGAAAAGCAGATTATTTTAAAGCCCTCTGAAGCATTAGCCTAAAGGCTCAAGACTATCTGGGCCAGAACCTAAGGAGGAGCTCCAGAAGATATACACTCAATGAGTAGAAAACTAGAAGATACTGTAAAACTAAGTAGGCCCAGGTAATTCTAAGAGTTTAACCCCAAATAAAGCAGATATGTGTTGGAATCTAAGTAGGCAGAATCTAGAAGATGGATATTTTTCAGACATAGCACTAGAGTTGGTGGTGGGGATATAAGTTCTTGTCTAAGACAGACACTGTGAAATATAGCAGAAGGGTGATACAATCAGGAGGCAGAAAGGCAGGAAACTTGTGAATCTGATCTTGGGTAAGCCATATAACAAAAATGGAGCATAATCCCCTCGCTACTTTGCTCAGATAGTTACTAAGAGGATCAAATGCATTAATAAAGCATGCTACACATCTTACCTAACAATTGTCTGGTCTCTGCATCCTTTGCATTCAGAAATCATCATGCACTTACTATGTCCAACATCGTATAATGTGTAAGGTATTGTAGAGAAAATCTTTTCTGTATACATCTACAGAGCAGTCTGAAAGCTTCATATCTGGATAGTAATCCGAGGCAATTCAGAGACCTAGAGGTGTACTGCATCAAGGACAGAGCTACTTACATTTTCTCCTCCTTCCTCGAAGCCTACAAAGCTTTTTCTACAACTCTTTTCATTCACCTTTATGGTTTGCAGACTCCTTTCTTTTCAGTACATTTTTTTTTCTTTTCACTGACAGTGATCCTAAATCTTAATGAGATATTAGACTATCTCCACATCTTCTAAGCTACAAATCTGGGAACAATGAATCCACTTTTTGAAAGGTTGACATAAATTTTCAGTAGTTAACTTATATATTGAGCAGCATGTCAGGAGCAAGGCAAGAAAGCAAGAACAGAAGTTCTGGCGCTAAGATGCTACTCTGCTAATACTAAACTAGTTCACTGAATCAGAACTATTCCAAAATGTATAGCTCAGCAGGTTTAGTGATATGTCTGAAACAATGGAATAAATTTGGTCTCCTAACTTTAGTCTGACAGCTTTTTTAAAAAATAATAGTACAGTCATTGCATTCAAAAACTATTGGGAACTTTCTCCATTCAAAGCATTGTGATAGGTAGTATAGCAAAAACAAAGATAGATACAATATTCCCTTCTTTCCTTTCTTCCTTCACTCAGCACGTATATATTGAGCACTTACTGGGACAGGCTTTCAAGGTGAGTGTGAGAAAGCATCATCTCCACTATTATAGGGCATATGGTCCTTTGAATGTAACAGATACTAATCAAACAACACACAAACAAATATAGAATTGTCACAGTGATAAGTGCTACATAAGAGCACTACATAGAATTGTGAGAGTATATATTAAGATTTTGCTTCATTGTGGGAGTCAGAGAAGCCTGTTCTTGGAAAATATAGCTTGAGCTGAGACATAATGAATGACAGTTATCAGACAAAATGGAGATGAAAGAATATTTCAGGCATATAGAACAGCATATGCAAGGGTCCTGTGGTGGGAGAAACCACACTGAGTATAAAGGTCTGAAGGAAAGCCAGAGACTACAGAGAGCAAGGGGGAATGTGGTGGGAGAAAGTTGAAGATGTTAGGAGGAGCTCAGGCCACAAAGAGCATTACATGCCATTGAAGGGCAGTGGGGAAAACATATGAGAAAGAGAGGAGGGGAAGTAGGAGAGGAGGCAGGGTAGGTGTATCACGTCGACCAGTTAAGGGACTATTGTGATGAAGAGAGAAACAATTTTAATTGTAACTGGATTAGCTGGTGATAATAGAAGAGATAGGGAAAAGTGTTTGGATTTGAGAGCTATCTATGAAGTAAAATCTACCTGTTAGGTGATGGATTGATTCTCCACTAGGGAGAGGCAATATGAAGAACAACCGTTGGGTTTCTCGTACAGCTGGGTGGATTCGTGGTGATAGAGAAGTGTGAAATAAGACCTAATTTGGGCTGGGGAAGGAATTACATCTTTTAAACTTTCTTAGTGTCTTCATGACTACTGGTAGTTATAGGGTGGTTTGATTATCCATTTAGCCAACAAATCTTTGTTGACTATCAATTGTTTCCAGAGTTATGGTAAGTGATGTTGACAAGTGCAAAGACAAATAAAATCCAGTTCTCCTCTCAAGAATCCCACAGGTTGTGCAGGTTCTGTGTCCTCCAGTCCCACTAAAACAGCGTCCTGGGCAGGGTTCTGTTTGCACAGAAGCAGGAAGACTTTTATTAAATTTGCTCAAAAGTGGCTTGTTAATGACACCTGGCTATTTTTTACTTAATAAAGACCAACTTCTTCCTTGGTCTGATGGCCTGAATGAGTCTTTTCTCATCAATAGGGAGCTCAGGGATTTGGACTACATGGCTTGTGACTGCTCTGATTTCTGTGAAGTTGTAACATAGGATATGCTGTACCGTTCTATAATAGAAGGAAGATGCTATGAAAGAGCAGCCACTAGGGCACAAATTTCTGGTTACTCACTCCTGCATTCATCCCTCTCCTCACTTAGTAAAGGGAGGGGAAATACATTTATTTCAGGTCAGCAAATTGCTCTGTCATTTGCCTGGCTTCACACGCACCAGAGGGTGTGGCCAGGGGGCCGAGTTGTAGCCAATGAGAAGCAAGCAAAGATGTGGGCCTTTAAGGGGAAAACTGCAAACCCTCTATGGTTCTTTTTCCTTCCTGCTACCTTGAGTGCAGATGAAATCAGGAGAGCAGACCTTTTACACCCACCGTGAGATCACTTTGAAAACTATGGCCCTTTGATAAGAGGGTGAAAGAGCAAGAACGAAGAGCCAGAAATCCTGACCCTTTGGAGCCACCATATCTGTCCTGCACTGTAACTCTGGGCTTTACTACGTGAGAAAGAAAACAAGCTCCTATTCTGTAAAATAAGCTACAGTTATTTTGCGTTTTATGTCACACGCAAGTGAACCTAATTCTAATGGATTTTTAAGCTATGTCAGCTACAGCTATCAATAAATCTGAAATTCACCAGAGCTTAGCATAAAGTCACTGGAAATGTTTCTTTGTTTATCCAATTGACTTTCTTCCTATAAAATTCTAAGAACCTTAAGAGGAGAGAAAATATAAAAATCTTTATTGAGCAGAGTACTCTAAAAGGGCTATATTTTATATGTTAATATATAGAGAGTGTTTGCAAAGTGACTTTTAGATTCAGAGCATATGACAAATGATAATGACTTGTCTTGCTTTAGACAACTTGGAAATTTTTTTTCTGGTCTTTGATAAAAATGCAGTCTCCCAAGATGAGCCATCTCCAGGACTCTTCCAAGAAATAGCAATTTATAAATAAAAAATTCCCACCTAAATTGCAGAACAAACGCTCAACACCTTAATAAGAGAATGTGGAGAGCAAATAAGTCAATCAATCACATCTAGAAAACATTTACTGGGAGTTTAAAACTTAAAGGATCAATTAGAAATAAAAAGATATAAAGATATAAGGACAAATTCTGATGTTTGGTGCTTGATTTATTTCAGTCATTATATAATAAGGGTTGTTTATTGATTGGTATCTAGTCTCTTTTTTCCTTTATATTTTCACTAGAGTCTTGAATGGTTGAGTGTCACTTCTCGATGCATGGAATTAGTTGGGGCACTACTTACGTGGGGAGGTGATAAGACTGAGAAATGCAGGGATCAGGTAGGGCAGGAAAGAAGAGAGTAGCCAGAGTGAAATTTGAACGGAAGTTCCGAAAGAAGCAATGATAATGGCTTAAGAGATGGCACCAAGTGTTAAGTCCAAGAGAGCAGGCAAAGGGAAATGAGCCAGAAGCCAAGGGAATCAGTGGTGAGGGAGAGCTCCTGGTGAGCTGGGGCAAGAAGTTAAAAGAAGCATATAGGCCAACTGCAGTATGACTTTAGTTTCTAGCCTTGAAACTGGCACTTATACTGCCTAAAGAGAACAAATATCATCACGCCCAGAAACATTTCCCATGGTAAGCTTTGCTATCCCCAGTGGCATTTTTCTGTGGTACAATATTTCCTGATGTCTCCATAAGAAACTCACCAAGCCTTGGGTTTTAGAGCCTTGCAAGCTACCGGTGCAGGTTTTCCTATCAGGAGTTTGTAAGAGAGATGAGCTCTTGCAAACCTTTACTTAATTATTTTAAAATCTCCCCATCACTGAGATGTGCCATGCAAATAAGAGATATCCATAACTGTCTGTTACGAATGCATACATATATGAGAACATTAATGAATGCACAAATAAATGTATGAGTGAAGAAAAACTATATGCCCTGTTAAAGCTAACTATATTTAATACTTATTTGAAGTTGAAAATTTGACAGTCACTGACAAATTTGCCACCTATCAATAAGCAAAAATAAATCTAGAACAGCTGTATATACTGATATTTATATAATGGAGGTAACGCTACTGGCTCTGCCACACTGACAATTTCCTACTTTATTGAAAATTGATTCTAGAAATAAATTGCTCCATCTTTGTATAGCTCATCAGAATATTAAGCTTCTTTGTTAACATTTTATCACGAAAACATGATGTTATTTCTAAAAGTAGCTCCATTGTTCCAAAGGTTTCCTTTCTCAGATAATCTATGTGCCTCACACTTTATAATTTAATTATAGATCATTTAAAATATAGCAAAATTAGAATAGGAAGGATTTTAGTTAGTTTCCAGAATGTAGTGCCTGAAAGTAGGATTGTTAAAAATAATGTAGATTCAGGGCAGTCTTATAAGAAGAGATGAGGTGAGAATTTGGGTTTATATCACCTCTTTTCTCTTTCTTCCTCTTCTTTTTATTCTTACTCCCTCTCTTTCTTATTTTAAACTAAATTTATATATGCTAATAATAGCCTAAATACAAAATAATTCTGCAATCCACCCAAATTACAAAAAAAAAAAAAAAAAAAAAAAAATTAGTTGGGCATGGTGGCACGTGCCTGTAGTCCTAGCTACTCAAAAAATGAAATTACAAAAAAAAAAAAAAGCACCTTCTCCTCATTCACCAGCTTTGTTACTAACTTTCAGATGGATAGTCAGTAAAAACTGACTTTTAAAATGCTTTTCTAAATGGTATCATTCTGTCTTGGCCTGTAGGACAAAGCCATTTTATAATTAATCAATGAAGATTGATATTTGACAAAATCCAGAAAAGAAAAAAACTACAAAAAAGTAAAAATAATAGAATAAAACCAGGGTCTCAAATACATTTCAGTTTATTTTGTGTTGTGTACAAACAGTTGCAAATGGGTGCAACACATTTTTCTCACAACACACCTCTTGACCAAAATCTTCCAAACCATCTATGTGTTACAGTATATGCTAACATTAGTTATTGTCCCTTGAAGCCACCTCATTTTCTGATCTTTGCACAGAACATTCTGATGATTACGAGATTCACGTCATGACAATTTTTTTAAAACATTGGACTGTTAGTGTGTCATACGATGGATTTCATCATCATAATGAAAAGGCCAGTTCAATCAACTGCATCAAAATAGAGTGAACAATTTGACCTAAACAAAGTGCTTAAATGTGTGGGGATGATTATGTGTGTACATGCTTACATATTTCTACACTCACTTCAAGTCTTACCATAAACTGTATTTCTCTCCTCTTCCATTGTTGGATCCCAATATTCAATAAAGACATTTCACTCACTGTATTGCAAAGAAAATCATCAGTAGTGCCACAAAAACAGTTGCAAAGCAAATAAAGATGCTAAGTGCTCTCAATTTCAGGTATGAGTGAATTTTATGTGTGCCATGTTACAAATTGGGATAATATCATAAAAGAAAGTAAGCTGTTTTGGATAGCTTCAGCCTTTACCAGCATTTCTCAAAGAACCTTCTTTGTACCTTTTTCTTCCTTCACAAAAAACTCCTTTGATCTGAATGTGATTTTTGCCTAAGGCTTAATAAAATTCAATAGCTGTTAAACTTTACTTTTTCTGCCTTGTGTGCATTCTTTATTAAATTATTGAAGATTTCATTCTGGGTTAAAAGTAATCAACATATGTAATATATCAGTTACTGCCATGATTCTTAAACATAAAACATAAATGTGAAACAAAGGAATAGAATTTGTGCCATTATTTATTATATTTTATTTTCTAAAATTGAGGGTGTTTTGTTACTGTTGTTATTGTTTAAAAGAGCATCCTGATTTCATTTATTTATCAGGTGGTTGTTTAATTCTTACTGCTGGTAAAGCACTCTATTGATATTTGGAATAAAAAGTTGAATAAGGCATTTTTCCTTGTCTTAACGAGCAAGAAGTGAGAATGGGTAGGAAGATTCATATATAAATAATTCAAAATTGTGAGAGGATAAAGGCAAGGACAGAGTGAAGGAGAGAAAAGAGGCAAAGAGAAAAGAAGCAAAGATGAGCCATGTAGTGTGGACTATGCAGTGGTGGAATGCCTGGCCTCATTGCCTTACTGCCTATGAAACTCTTAATCTGCTTTTCCAAATAGAACCACTGATATTATCCTGTGGGAATACATATAATGCTCATCACTCAATCAATAATAATTCCCAACTGGTAAGCTGTATGTCTCCGGCATTATCTCATTTTACTATCATCAGCCACTTTAAGAGAGGTGATATCAACCCCATTTTGTTAAGGAAAATGCACCCCAAAAGACAGATCAATCTGTGTATGGTCATATACGTGTATTCCTCCAGCCAACAAGTGGAGGAACATAAATGAATCTGACATCAGCTTGATGCTGGAGCTGATGTTCTATGCACTATCCCCTCACATCTCAGCAGTGCAAGTCAGTAGAGGGGTTTTTTTGCCTTTGAGATGGGAAAACAGACTGAATGGGAGTGAATGTTCTTAAATCTCATCTTAACAGTGTGGTTCAGGGTCAGAGGGCTCCTCTATCTAGGGTAGGTGGATATTATAGCATAACACGTAACACCATTTCATGATGTATCTCCTTTTATGCAGTACATAGTTCATGCTAGTTAAAGAAATTATCTTTGGATATGCTTAGCTAAATGATACAGTCTTACTTTTTTTATTCTCACCTAAGTATAAAATTTGGAAGCAGGATGACTTTGATACTGGCAGGCTAGACTGACAAACAAATTATCTGAAGTCTTTGAATGTCTCATCATTGGCAAAATGGGGGAAATATTCACTTGAAATGTAGTTCTGACAATTTAAACAGATAATATAGGAAGTATAGTCAGCCATACTTAAAGTATTTGTGCTAGCAAAGTATCTAAGGAATATTAGGTACCCACTCTATAAAAACTATTATTAGCAATTGGTCTTATTAACACTTATATCTGTGGTTTCTTTCCAAATTTATATTTTAGCCCTTATTTCTAATGACATTAGTTAAAATTAAAGCACTTTAAATCTGGAAAATTTTCAACATCACACAGAGAAGGCAACTAATTTTGTGGCCCATTTATTAAACAAAGCTCCCTAAATTCAGGCCAAAGCAGCTCTTGCTCTGTTTACAGTGATTCCACATTAAACACAGATCTAATTTGCAAATTATTATCACTCTTAGACTCTAGATTTCTTTTATTCCCCTGCCTGGAAAGAATTTATATCATTTTTTCCTCATGTAGTCATTTACATTTTTGAAGGCCAAGTTTCTTTTTATGTAGACAGTTCTAACTTTGTTGGATTATGTTTCTGGGGTCCCTGGTGTTTGATACTCCTCCCAAGGTAGGATCATCTTAAAATTTTATGAGTATGTTTTGAGATCTGCATCTTCCCTCAACACATTAATAAAAATGTTGAATTAGAAAGAACCTCACACATATCCCTTATGATAACCTCACTTACTACATCTTACCAATTCAACACAGATTTCACAAAGCTTCACCCAATTCATTTTTACAGACATTTATGAGAGCCTCTCTGCTATAGCAGGAGCTGGAAGTGAAGAGGTGGATAAGCTCATATTCCTGTTTTCAAATACTTCACATGTGAATTACCCATGAGAAACCCATTTCTCATCTGAGAGCTATCTTATAACTTCTTTGTCAGTGCAAAGGTGAGGAAAGAATATCTCACTCATTTTGATCCAGCACAGTTTAAAAAGCTGAGTTACTACTAATTTGTTAAATATGAGTACTAATGGGTAAAGGCTATGTATTATATCATTGTGTATTATTCTCAGACTCATTCATAGTTGAAGACGCAAATAGTTTTTTGGGGTTGAAAGACACTGGAGAGATTACTGGCTGTGGTACATCAAAATCCTAGAGAGAGTGCAACTGTTTGAACAGGATCTCAAAATGAGTTAGCAAAACAAGTGGTAATGTTGTATCATCTTTGTCCACTGGTCTGAATTGCCTTGGTAAATTATATCCATGTTGTGTATGTCATCTTCTCTTAGAAAGTAAGCTCCTCAAAGACTGGATTTCTATCAAACATAGATGTTGTGTTGATGCTACCATGTTTTGAGCATTAAATTGAACTAACAGTGTATTTATAATTTGATATTTAATATTACATATTAGACAACAGTTGTGTGTGTGTTTTGAATGTGTGGCAGAAGGGTGCAGAGAATAGAAAATTTCAAAAAACAATGGAAGTGATAGATGGTGTTACATGTGTCTGATGATAGGAAGACTAATTTTAAAGTTTTATGGGGGAATATTAGGAATGATTCATTAGAGGCACACAGAAAAATAACAAAAGAAAAGATTAGGCTATTATTACTTCTAGGGAAATGTGTAGAAGACTAGAAAATACTCAGCCTCAAATAATATTTGAATGATATTTTTACAATAATATAAACAATTCTGATTTAATCAAAACCTGTGATATAGTTTATAGGAAGAATTGAGGCAAGGTAAATAGTTACAATTTCACCTTTCATAGGAAAACAAGATAGATGATATCAAAAGCTTAAAAATCAAGCAATGACTCCCTAACCATTTAGAAATATGGAAGTAAGTATCAGAAGGTAACAGCTAAAGGAGTTAAAAATAGCTGCTTCTGTTGGCAAATCACTGAAGTGAGGAGAAGCTGCATGAGAGCTCAAGGCCACAAATCAGGAAAATTTGAGTCAATCAGAATGTTATCTATTAGAAGACTAACAATGTGGGTCTGTTTTCCATAATTACTGCATGAATAGGCAAAGAGAATTCTAAATAAGACAATGACAATTACTCTGTAGTGAGAACTTCACATCAATATTTCACTTTCATGAGTAAAATACAATGCATTTTATTTTTCCCAATCCTTTCATATATCCCAGAATGCACATGATTAAAAAGAGAAAAATATATTTACAGATATCCACGTAAGTTTTCTAGTTACATTGATATCTTGATTTATTGATTTGCTACATGTTTATTTTCAAAACTAATGTTTGTATACTTTTTTGATGAGATTTTTTAAAAACATCTGGACCTTTTTCTACTTGTTTAAATAATCTCCCAAACTATGGACAAGTTAGTTTGCATCATTGAACCATTTCCTAATATTGGAAAAATCACTGGAAAAACATATTACATGCCCAGTTCAGTGCTTGAGAAATAGTGGGCACCCCCCAGAAATCACGATTATTATTTTTTATAATTATTCTTATCTTCCATATTTCTTGATAGGACAACACAACATAGTCCAACAAAAAGAATGATTCTTTATGGTACTGCTCATTAGATATCTGAGGATTCCCTTTCCAAATGTCCCTAGAGCTCTTATAAAAGCATTTACAACAATCTAGTAGACACCCTCTTCAAAAATTAGCAAAAACAAAACAAAACAAAACAAAACAAAACAAAGACCTCTACTTTGTGAGGAGATCTATATTTTCAGTAGCCTATTTCATTTTGTCACTTCTGCAATAGCCTAAGAATTGTCAGAGTTAAGAGCCAAGCCCTAGTCATACGCAGCTGATGGATAAGGCAGCCAGACTGTGCATACAATTGCTGCAGGAGTAGCTCAATGCCATCTGGAGCATGTCCCTGGCGAATCATGCCCTATATGTAGCTGAGAGCTGCCAACTCATAAGTGCTGGAGAAAATTGGAAGAAGTAAGTTAGAAAGGAAACTAGAGATGTACAGTTTTTGAATAACCAGCAAGCACCTACAATTCTTAAAATTCTGCTCACATGCTAACAGCTTTATATGTATTTGTGATATTCATAAAAATAAATCTATTTAATTTGACATAAAGTAGGATTTATTCATAAATTATGTGTTTCTATGGTTTTTTATAAAGTAGTTTTTGCTGATTTCCTAAGGATTATTCACAAATTATAAAGTGTTTCTTAATTTAACATGTCCACTGTGTAATTATGACCAGGTTGAAAAATTTGTAGTGTATCTACATATATATCAGAAGTTAAGGTGTTTTTGCTAAAAATAATCAAACAGACTGGTTTTTGCATATCAACTAAAATCTTTCTCAATAAAAGCATACCATTAGTTTTGGAGTGTTTGTCAAACAAGGCAATGTTTTTTTTTTTTCTGTTTTTCTAGCAGTTTTTATTGCAACTTTTATTTCTGGGCTCAGCTGCATTCTACTGTGGTTCTACAATATTTCAAAAAACTCTATTCATATTCTTACTTATCTAAGAAGTTACCCATGCATCTGCATTTATTGAGTTGTATCATATATGACAACACTCTGCTTTACAGTCAACTGTTCTAAGCTACAGTTTTTTTCTCCCAGATTTTATTTCTCTTAGCACTTTGTCTATAATGTATGCTGGGTTTCCTCCACTTAGGTATCATTCTCTTTCTGAGTTTAAAGGCCCCATATCTTTTACAATGCCAGGTTAGTCCTATTACTAACAAGTTTAGTTTGATGTCATACACTAGTATTTAACACCTATTTATTTCCTTGTAAGTAGTTTCAAAGATAGTATATTTGTCTTTTGAAAAAGAACAAACTCAATTCTCTAATGCAGTTACCTCTCCAGCTCAACATATCCTGAGGCTGTACTGGCAAATGGTTGTAAAAGATTGGTATTGATATTCTGCACCAGTCACATTGTCAAGTTTCCAACAGGAGGAAGAGCATTTAGAAAATCTGGCCATGTGGTAACTAATTACACTATTATAAACTAAATTTACAACAGGTGACTTGTAGGCTATGAATTGACAAAGAGCACATAAACTCTTCTTCAATTATTTTTCCATAAATTGGGAAACAAAAGTAGCATTCTTTATGTGGTACATCAATGCAGATATCTTAAACATAATGGCAGAAATCCTACACAATTTTTGTCATCTCACATACACCTTCTTGGTGCTTATTTTCATTATTTTCTTGCAATTTATATTTAGTGGGTTCTTTGTGTTCTTGTCGGATTTTTAAACTGGAGACTCATTCTAGTCATTAGAAGAAAACCAAGGGAGATGTCACATACTAACACAACACTAAAAGACTCTTAGAGCTTTCTTCAGTGAAACTCTCTATACTTCTAAGTGTGGAATACATAACTGGTCTTTAAATATGAAGTATGCTTTGCATCTTTTAGTCCTTTAAAACTTATTAAGTGTCTAGGGAAACATGTGCTTTGTATTCAGGCATGATCCATGTGTCACTGAAGGCAATGATCCAATGTGCTATGGAAATTTCCTGGGGCATATTAGAAACTATTGTTTGCCATCTTGGCTAGATAATCCTGCCTCATTTATTGGAGGGCCATTTCAGCTGCACTGTCAACAGCGGAGGAGGTTCAGGTCACCTTTGCCTAGAATATCGTGTAAAAGCTGTCAAATGTTCAGGATTGTAGGCACATTAAATGTTTGTTAAGATTTCAGTCATATTACTATTGCTGAAGATTTAATGGGGAGTTTGTCATAATTCTGCCTTGGATTTCTTCACTTTTGTGCTAAAATCTTGTAATAGTGTGACCAAAATTTTATCATAGATGGTTCTTTGTACAAGAGGAACCTTGTCATAAACCTGCCATTGGCAGGTTTATCTGCTTATTTTTATGAATGTTAGAACAAGCACATTTTTAAAATAAAAAATGACCTAATCTGTCTTATTATCATTCAGAATTAAATATGCACTCCCTTTATTTTCTCTGTCATACAGCCTCAGTATATCAACACAGACTTTTCATATTTGGAGAACCAGCTTATTAAAAGCTACAATAAATTTAATAAGAATTTTTTATTATGGTATCCATTATAAAAAGCACAGCTTCTAGGTAAGACTAGAACAATTCATTTTGGAATGTATTTACTTTTTACATTGTCAACATTTTAGTATAGTATTAAGAGATGATTGCTCGTACTGCACAATGTAAATGCAGTGGGCATTCATAGACAAACTGACATTGGCAGTCAGCAAACACTTCAAAATAATAAATTGTATTTTTGAAAGGTATTACAAGGTTAGCATGTTTCATTGATGACTCGTGTTGAGTTATTGTTATAGGAAAGTTCCTATATTTATTGGATCAGGTCTAGAACAATCCATATTTATTGAATCTAGCTCCAGGTCATCGAGAAGTCTCCATGATGAATTCTGCCCTTGATATTGCAAGAACCCATTGCAACCCTTCTTCCTGGGTTCCAGGCCTGCCATCCTTTCTTTCATCCTCTAACTTCCCACCCCTATGATCATCTACATCCATAGAATTCTTTATATTTAAGGCACCTGAACATTTACTATGTCACCGGAAGTATCCCAGTTTTAATCTTAATATTTTACTAGTCACATCCTTCCTGGGAATATGTAAACCTACATAGTTACATTCTTCATTCTAAGTTTCAGTTTACATAATAACATAGAAGGAAAAACGGGTCTGGAATCAAGGTCTGGTTAATTCCTTGCTTTTATCTCAGTCCTTTTATTTTAATGCTTATTTTTTTATTGCAATCAGCAGCTCTATTTACAATATGAGTTACAGAGTTGGTGCAATACACTTTGCTCTGGTAGGGACCTTCTTCAAGTGCAAGTGCAACTCAATACCAATAAAGGAACTGGGATACATTCTAAATTCCCAGATACATATTTTAAATGCTCAAAAGATCAACTGTTAAAAACAAAACTATCAACAATCAATTTTTCCCAGCATAGGAATATTTTAAAATACAACCCATTTGCTTATATATATTTTAACATCTAGATTTTCATTTTGGGGAGAATTGTTTAAGGCATGAAGAATGTATTTCTCCAGATTGGAGCAGAGCCTTGAGAAGATGGTGGCTTGGCTAATGCAGGAGAGAGGGAAAAATAATTCCAGAAGGTGTGTCATATCTCAGGCAGCACAGTCCAGGATGAGGGCAATGATTAGAGGACTGGGCACAGGAAGAGGTGGGGAGAACATCACATCATCATATAATCTGTCATACAATTATATTTCCCTTTTTTCCACTCAGTTCCTGTCCTTGAATGTGTATTCTCTAACAAGCTACTTTTATTATAGTAAGTAGGAGAGCAAAGTTGCCTTTTTAAACACATCATTTTAAATCCAGGCTATAAGACTATCTTTTGGTGTTGGATACAGAGCATTGGTCTGGAAGTAAGGAGAGCTTTGTCTTATCTTGTCCTTTGGGGTCTGAGAGTGATGCGACCCAAGTTCTCTGATCTTCTGTTGCCTCCTACAGAAACAGAGAGGCAGAACAAAGACCTGGAGGTGCTAGGGCATCTATGATCCATGCTTCATGGTGTCCTAAAAACAGCATGCTCATTAATTGACTCTAAGTTGAAACGCCTTTCTTGAGTGTTTTAAAATTCAAATCTGAGATCTTTTTAAAAGTATAACCATCCCACATAATTTTGCTACAATTATACCCTAATTTCTTTAACAACATTCGACAAATGTATTACTGATATCTAATGAATTAAGAGCCATCACTCCATCCCAGTAAATGAAAATCTTCACTTGGCCTAGAATGTTGGAGTTCCTAGTTCACTCATTACCTAGATTGGGAAATTTCATACCCTCCTTTTGGAAAATGATTAATTATTTAGAGTGCAAGAAAATCTTTAACTCCCTTTCCCTTGAACCCACAGGATATAGATGCAGAAAAAAATGCAATGGTAATTTTGGTTGTGATAATTAATAAACCCAGCATGATGACAGTGCCTCATGAACAACAGAGAGAAGTTAGAAGCTCACATACCCCTCCAGATTGTTGGAGTCATCTAGTGTAGTTACTCTTCATCAGAACTATTTATGGCTATAAATTGCTTTTGCTTTTCATACAGTTGTCTTACGATTCTCCTGGATTGATGTCAGATATGATAATAAAACTAAGCTTGTACTCCCGTAGGCAAGAGGCTTTGGGATTCTTGCTGGCTTGAGAGATGTGTGGGCTTTTTTAAAGTGTCTTTTGTAGTTGTTTTTTCAGTGCCAGCCGGCCAAGGCCTTCCCTGGAGCTCTGAAAGAAGCTTGCCCCCTGGACAGACGGTGGTAACCTCACAAGGTCAGCCTTGTGAAATTGGAAGAAAATGGTTTCCCTGGCAGTGCTGACGGTTCATTGTGGTTATAAAAGGGCCAAAATCAGAAGAAATTTCCCACATCTGAGCCCACTTAACTGCTCAGCAAGAGAGAAATCAGAGCATTCATCACAGCAAAGAAATGCCTGCTTGATTTTATCATGAGGAGAGTAGCTTTAGTAGGTGGATTTTTTCACATCTTAGTGAACCTTTGTATCTCATTTTCTCCCCTAGGCTTCCATTTTTCTTCTCTTAAGTCCGCAGTTTCTCTTTCTTTGTTCAAACTGTTTTCTGAAACACCCCCATAAATGCAATGCAAGAAAACACTTGGACAACTTTCATTTCGTACTCTGAC
This sequence comes from Cebus imitator, assembly GCF_001604975.1. Classification (NCBI taxonomy): domain Eukaryota; kingdom Metazoa; phylum Chordata; class Mammalia; order Primates; family Cebidae; genus Cebus; species Cebus imitator. The sequence continues at coordinate 913,969 of NW_016107567.1, forward strand.
AAAAGTTAAAAGAGTGGAAGAAAGCAAGTCTTTTTTTTTTAATGTAAATATCAGAAAGAGTTCATATGTTAATCTTTGATATTCAAAACCCAGATTAAAAATTAGAAAGTAGAAAGTCATGTGAGGTTTTGCCATTTGGTTTATCAGCCACTGTCATGGAAATCTGAGTATCCAGAACCATTGGCAGAGCCCCTTCTCTGTGCCCTCCTCAAGCCAGGTAATACTGCTGCTACCTCTACCACTACCATAACTAGTAGCTAGGAATATTCAAGGAATTATATTGCATATATAGTAGCTAGCTCTTATATAGTGCTATGCATAACAATTCCTTGCATATTCCTTGCATATAAAGGATAGAAGCTAGCAAGGAATATGCAAGGAATTGTTATATATAGCACCATATAACGGCTAGCTCTTATATAATGTTAGCACTCTTATATAGTGCTATATGTAACAATTCCTTGAATATTCACCATCATTACTAGTAGAGCTAGACCTTATATGGTGGAATATGCAAGGAATTGTTATATATAGCACTATCTAAGAACTAGCTCTATTAGTAATGATGGTAGCTAGCTGTTATATAGTGCTATATGCAAGGAATTGTTTTAAGTGCTCATTTAACCCCCATAGCACTATGGGAGGGATACTATATTTAGTCTTACTTTACAGAAAAAAAAACTGAGATACAGAGAGATTACATGATTTGCCCAAGCTCACACAGCAAGCAGAGCCAGAATATAACAAAAACTGTGTCTTCACTCTTTAGCACTATGTTCAGGTTTCATCTGCATGTCTTCATTTATTTTTTTCATCTGAAATCCTTAAAACTAGTAACCGTGCCCAAGCATCTGAAAATTGCAAAGATCTCAAGGAGTAATTCCCTGATCTCTATCATTTAAAATGAAGACTTATAACATTGCTCACCCCTCGTTGTTTGAAACAGTTCTGGTTTATACCTGCCACCTCTGGCCTATTTTATTCTCAAAAGTGTACTGGCTTGTATGTTAGAGAATAAAAAATAATAACACTTTATAATAAAATAATACATTTTATAATTACTCTAAATGGAAACAAAAACCATATTTGGAAGAATAGAGTGAATTACTGCTTTAATCAATGGATTTATTTTGTTCAGAAATGGGACAGCTTTGTACTTCATCAATACAGACTCTGAATTCTGGTTTGGAGCCAAACACACTTCTCTCATGTGGAATGGGTGTATTCTTAAAAGAGTGTTGGAGGTGAGGTGATTGCCATGTTCCCTGTGGAGAATTGGATGTTTTATTTGTGCTGATTTTGATGTAGGGAAGCTTATAAAAGGGTGAAAGTACTTTTGTTCTTGTAATGTCTTACTGCTTAAGGAAGGATGGGTTGTTGACTGAGGTGAAGGAAGTGCCTTAACAGCAAAAAACCAGAGAGTTGGCTCCAAAACGAATAGGACATTGAAGCAAAGCAACATAATATTGGAAATATACAAGGAAGAGGGCAGGAAAGAAATTTCATGTGAATGATTTGTATTTACTACAAAGAGAAAGAAGTTTGGGGAAAATTTTGAAGAAAATGAGAGAAGTCAGATGAGGAGATTGGAAAAGTCACTGGTCAGAAGTATTTAAAATATATTAGGGGAGGGAAAGCTTGAAGTTGAAGGGCCAGAAAGGTCAGAAATATGGACATCTTTATAAATTTATGTGTTGTATTTCCACAATTAATTAAACTGTTAGTAGACTCTGAATGAAGAGATGAGAATGAATGAATGGCTAGAGCAAAACCCAGATTAAAAATTAAGTTGCAGAATTTGATGAAAGACAGACATTGATAATACTCTCAAAAGGTAATAAATCATAAGGTCAAAGGATTGGAGATCATTGAATATGCTTCCAGGATAAAACTTTAGATGTAATTAAGCTCAGAGTAAACTAGTGGTCTCTCTGGGGTGATAAACTAATGGACTTAAACTATTTTCTCACTTTTAGATTTTCTGTCTTCCTGATTGAAGTTGTAACTTGTAATGGGTAAAAGACTCTGAGAGCTTAGATAAGTATTTTTAAAAGGTTTTTTTTGCATATTTTAAGTAGCCTTCACCTCCTTTTGCAATCTTTGTTGATCAATACCTTCCACACCTCCAAATCTACCCCCATCCTCACCCTTGCAAATCAAATTGACCACTGTTTTAGCCTAGTTTTCCTAAAGAACAAAGATTGTGGCAAGACTACATTGCCAATGCTTTATAGGGAAATGAAATTTCAGAGCAAAGGTGAGGGAAAAGGAAATGAATCACAGGGGGATGGAAGCAAATGCAAGGTGAGGTGTTACGGTGCTGGTCAGATAATGCTTCAGGAGGTTTCCAAACAAGATGAACGGAAAAGCCATGACTCAGAATAGTACACTACAAGAAATTTATCTAGTATATTATCCTAGACTTCTCTCCCATTAGTCTATTTGCAGCATGAGCTGTCTACTTTCCTGAGTTTTTTCATTGTATCACTTGGGCCCCTTTGGAAGTGGTGTGGGGCTTTGTCTAGTCCAAAATTGGTTGGAAGAGCCAAAGCCTGTAGACCAGGCTTGTAGTAAACTATCTCAGTCACCAGGATCTGTAAACCCACAGGTAGTCTGTGACCTTGATGTCAGCTATGTTGGGCAGCTGTCCAAGGCCTAGGAGGTAAATGAGGCTGAGAGAATCTGAGGAAGCATTAACCACATGTTGGATGCAACCGCACATTCATATCTCCACCTGCCTACTGTAGATTCTACAATAGTACCTATAGTGTTTTCTTATGTATTTGTTTCTTTTTGCAGATCTATAAGCTGATCAGAGCACAAATGCTGAGCTTTAGTACTTGTAGGCCTTGGCACAATATATTGTACATAAAAACAGTTAATGAATATTTACAGAATAAAAGAATGAAGTTATATATCGTTCTGCTCAAAAAACAAAATTCCAATCCCACAAATAAGGTATCTAAATTCTTATGACATTCTGTTTACCATCTACCTAGACAGCAGAAATTCGCACCTAAAACAGTAGCCACTGAGTTTCTATAAATTCTCTGAAAATTTAAGCACATTTAAAAAAATCACACATGTTTTCTGAAAAGTCAAACTAAGCTCTAGGTATATATTATAAACTATGCATAGGAATGAAAAAGCACTTCTCTGGCATGCTATGCTAAAAAAGTACCTGCTTTCTTTCAATTTCATTACAAATGACATTTTAACATTTAACATTTGGTGGTAACAACCGTTACTTTTTAAAACAGGTTTATTGTTTTCACTAATTTTTACACTGTTCCTTGCAGATGAATATTTTTTCAAAAAATAAAGGTTAAATAGTTCGCCCAAGGATACAATAGTAGAGATGGGGAAGGTCTCATCAGATTTTTATTAATTAGCATCTTTTCTACAAAATCACATGCTGACTACCAGATGAAGATAAATTCACCACATTATCATACTTTCTGTTACCTAATACCGCAATAAGAATCTGTAAAACACTGTGTTAAAACAATCATGGGAAATAATGAATTTAGAAAATGTTAGTGATTGGTTGGAGAAACTGTCTAAAGGGATTGGTTTAAAGAAAACTATCACAGATAAAAAATGGAAGAAATAACGTAAATATAGGTAGAAATTTTGCTTCAAGCATGGCTTGTCTCATATCACATAAAGTAGCTTAAAATATAAGCCCCAATGTTATCTTTGTAGTTTTTCTACATAAATGCAGAGCTTAAAATTAGCCTTTATGTTTTTGAGAAAACAAATACTAATCCATGGTCAAAATACTTGCTTCAAAAAGATGGACAACTGTAGTAGGTTTTGAAAGCGAATACTTGTTTTTGGGTCTGAAATGATACCCACTATGTAGAGATAATTCATTTTAGAAATTTACATATCCAAATCATGGTGTAAATTAATACTAAAATAGAGAAAAATAAAGACAAATGTTTCAAATACTACTGGAAAATACATTCAGAATCAGACGCTGCTTGCAAACAGATATTTTACATAGAACAGTGTTTTAAGAAAAGAGATGATAGGTTTTCAAGGATTCAGTTGTCATTGGAAATAGGCATTTGCCTTTTGTGTGTATTTAAGAATATGCTTTCTTATTCTGTTCTGAGCAGAAGATCTTTTTCCAGCACAATGATAAAGCACATGGTGCATTTTGGTCACAGAAATGTATGCAGTGAGGTCATTATCAACCCCAGACTAGTTTCTGTCTTCAATGCACATTAATTCACATGTCATCAGACATGAAAACTAAAGTGCTTAGAACCTATGTTCTTTTGCTTTTTGTCTTTCTGGTGTCATCAAAAGGAAAAAAAAAAAGCACCACCTTAGAGTATATCAATGAACAGGAAATAAACATAATAATAATAAAAATTCAAATCATGTCCAAATTAAATTAAAGAAAATTAATCATAGAAGTTTTAAACAGAACATCCACTTGCAAGTAAATGAATTCCAAATTTGGGCAAAGTTTTTTGGAGTTTTAGACTATTTGCATGTAGTCACAGTGACACTTTGTGTTCATTGTTAGGGAATGCACTCTAGGAAAGTGCTAGATGAATGGATACCATGATGCATTGTGCTGGGAACACTGCTATAGAATTCATCCTTGGGAAATCCAAGAGAGAAAATGAGAAACAGAATGAATCAAAATGAAATGTGTAAACTCAGAGGAGTGGACATATGAATGTGGAGTATTATTAACACAAGGATAATGTACCTCCAAATTAAATAATATTCCTTATATTGCATTGTCTAACACAGCATACTTTCTCTCCTTTTTTAATAACTGACCTAGCCTCTAGATCTAAAATATTTGTCCTATGTCATTTATTGAGAGACGCTATTATAAGTTATTTTAATTGTTACTTGACATCTCAGTGGATAATTAGGCTTATAATTCTCTGAAATAAAATCAGACAGAAACTTATTTAGATTTAAAAGTTGAATTTTTTCCTGAGATGATGCAATTCTACTCTCATCCAATGAAATAAATGGCAATATATTTCAATTATTACTAGTGAAAGAGAGAACAGCGTGAATCCAAGTATCCAAATATATAATTTTACAATATCGGGTTAAAGAAGGATATTTATATTCTTTTACGTAAAGGGTATGTTTTATTCTAATACTGCTATTATCTTTATAGGGGTTGTATAATACAGATTTAGAGAAAAAATTTTAAATAAAAATATAATAGTTGGATTTATTAAAATATTTATATGATATCCAGATAGCTAACTAGGGATATTTGAGAACTCTTGATAGAAATTTTGAATATGTCTGATGATATAGATATATACGTTCATACATACAAATATGTATAGACACATATACACAAACATACATGTATATATTTAAATACAATTTATGCATATGAGATTTTAGATTAATTTGTATCTATGTAGATTAAGTCAGTTGTAGACTTTTGCAGAAATGGCATATTAAAAGTAAAAGAACAAAGCTTTGGAGGGCTGGAAAATATGTAGATCAGCAATTTTGTATTCATTCAGATAATTTATTGCCTAATTTCTCCTTTTGTTTGCATTTGTAGATAAACTTAAAAAAAAAAAATACTGGCTGGGCATTGTGGCTCACACCTGTAATCCCAGCACTTTGGGAGGCCGAGGCTTTCAAGACCAGCGTCACCAGCATGGTGAAACCCGTCTCTGCTGAAAATACAAAAACTAGCTGGGCGTGGTGGTGTATGCCTGTAATCCCAGATACACAGGAGGCTGTGGCAAGAGAATTGCTTGAACCCAGAAGGCGGAGGTTTCAGTGAGCTGAGAATGCGCCACAGCACTCCATCCTGGGCAACAGAGCAAGACTCTGTCTCAAAAAAAAAAAAAAAAAAGTAAGTAAAACTCAAATAATTTAGAAAGCTTACCCCAAACACAGTAACTAATAAGAGGCAGAGCAAACATTTGTGCCCAAAGCCAGGGGGCTGACTCTTCCAGGACCCTACTGGTGTGCATCTTAATTTACTTAATAGATTTGAATCTAAGAAGCTGTGTACAATCAATGTTTTATAAACTCTGTCCTTGCCAGTGAATTCCCTTGAATTTGGAAGAATCCTTGTGTAGTCCCTTAATTTACATAGTTTCTAATCTTAAATATTCATGGATTCACTGAGATTTGCCAGGAAAGGGATATTTGTTATTATTTGAATGTTTTCCTTCATATCAAGTAATCAGTAAGTGTAAAATTGTAAAACAAACTGCAGTTAAAAAAACACTGTCACTAAAACTATAGTTATATCTTGATAAAGTCAGCAACGCTGGACCTCTTAGCAAGAAGTGAAATGTTTAGGAGGCTCTGCCATTGGTAGAACCTGTCTCATTTTGAGGGTGAAAGGAGTTTGATCAACAATTACATCAGGGCAGCTGGAGTCAATATAGACAGCCTCAGGAAAACCGATCACTCTATTAGGGAGGGCAACTCGAGTGATAATTTCATTCTGCACATTATTGATACTGTCCATTTATATTTACATATACGTTTTAAAAATCAGAATTGTAGATGTATCAAAATTGCTATAGAGTTGTCCCTCAGTATCCAGAGGGAACTGGTTCCAGGATCCCTGGTGGATACCGAAATCTGAGGATGCTCAAGTCACTTATATAAAATGGCATACTATTTACACATAACCTATGGATATTCTCCCATATAGTTTAATCTACAGATTATAAGTAATCTCTAGATTACTTATAATACCAAATACAATGTAAATGCAATGGAAATAGTTATTATACTGAATTTCCAAAAATTTGGACTTTTTTGTTTTATTATTTCATATTTTGATTTATGGCTGGTTGAATATGATACAGAATTCACAAATATGGAAAACTGGCTAATTTTATAAGCAAAACCATATAGTCAAGCAGAAAACAAAAAATCCAAGATACTCCTAATCTTGTAAGATAATAAAGAGACACAAAATGAAAATGATACATTTGTTTTAAAGTATTGCTGTTGGTTGGTGAAGGGAGAAAGCTCTAGATAAATACAAGCCAAATAAAAATAAACACCACCATGATTGCTACTATCACCACCCCAATCCCTAGTCATCTATACCAGTGAATACTACCATGTACCAGGAACTGTTGTGTGTTTCACAGACACTATCTCATATAGCTATTAGAATAATTATATAAGCAAAATATATTATCCATAATTTGCCTAAGAGTAAACTGATGCTCAGAGAAAGTAAGTATTTTTTCCAATATTAGCTTGGAAATGGCACTCATGAGATTTGAGTAAGTAACTTTTTTTTTCTCCAGTGCCTATGCTTTTTACTGAAATGTCTAGAGAAAAACATCTTAGGAGTGTAAGTGATAACTGACTCATGTGATCAAATAAATTACCGTTAGTGAGATTAAAGGTGATATTTGATATATGATTAAAAGTAGATGATGTGCTTTAGATCATTAGGTTAACAATCAGAATATAAAAGTCCAGTTCTGGTTTTTGTTTCACTACTTATATAGTGCTCAGCAAGTTCCTGGTTCTCTCTGGGCTCCCTTTTCTTATCTACAAAATTAGTTACTTCACTCAATACCCATTTATTGAGCACATTTTTAAATGCAAGATTCCATTTCTAGTATTTCGTGGAACCCAGAAATAAATCAAATACAACTCTAAGTCTACATTAAAATTGCATTTGAAATAGCTGTGACTTCATAATTATTTGAATGGTTTTCATGGATAAGATAATCTTTTTATAAGGAAATACAAGAATTCTGGAAAACTAATACTGACCTGAAGTATACTAGTATTTCTTGAGTGCTTAAAATCTGTCATATATTACCTAATTTAATGTAAATGTCCTATGAAATAGATACTATTAACTTTACATTACAGATGAGGAAACAGACTCAGATTAAATTACTTTCTCAAGGTAACATAGCTAAGAAGTAAATCAAAATCAAATATAGATCTACCTTAATCACAGATCTACGTTTTCCATTCATTCCCTTATTGAGGGATAATACGTGCCAGGCAGTGTGTTAAATGCTTAGAAAAGAGATCAGATCTCTGCCCATATAGAATTTACAATCTACTGGAGAAATCATATATTAAGCCAATAAAGATAATAAATATAGTCATATACATTGTTACATTTGTGAAGGAAAATTACAGGGTGCTATGAGAATAAATAAGTGGGAGGACAATTCAAAATTGGGTGGTCAAGAAATTCTCCTTTAAGGAAATGAGGTTTTTCTTCTTTTTTCTTTTCTTTTTTTTCTTTCTTTTCTTTCTTTCTTTCTCTTTCTTTCTTTTCTTTCTTTCTTTCCTTCCTTCCTTCTTTCTTTTTCTTTCTTTTCTTCTTTCCTTCCTATCCTTTCTTTCTTTTCTTTCTTTCTCTCTCTCCTTCCATCCTCTTTCTTTCTCTCTTTTTCTCCTTCCTTCTTTTCCTTTTCTTCTTCTTTTCTTTTAGAAAATGAAACTTAATATATAAAGGATTTATCTTGGCTAAAAGGGAAAAAGGAGCATTCCAGGCAGAAGAAATAGTGCAAAAGCCCCGAGGAAATGGCTTGAACACGCTGTGCCAGGGGAAGCATAGCTAAAGGCGAAGATGATGACTTATGTGCAACCCAGAGATTCACATTTTATTCTAGATTCAATAGGACCCCTTAAGAGTTTTATGCAAGGGAGTGATATGGTCAAAGGTTTATTCTTCTATTTTGGCATGTCACTGGTAAACTAATGTCACACACAAAAAAAGAATGCAGCAAATTGAACTGCATAATTGAGTCAATGTTGAAGAAAAAAATGCAGAATACCATCAACGTAGTGCTCAGTTTAAAGCTCTCTAAGAAAGAAGGGAGCCACATTGACTTTTAAGAGAAACTAGGCCAGGCACGGTGGCTCATGCCTGTAATCCCAGCACTTTGGGAGGCCAAGGTGAGTGGATCACCTGAGGTCAGGAGTTCCAGACCACCCTGGCCAATGTGGTGAAACCCCGTCTATACTAAAAATATAAAAATTTGCCAGGTGTGGTGGTGGGCACCTGTAATCCCAGCTACTAAGGAGGCTGAAGCAGGTTAATCTCTTGAACCTGGGAGGTGGAGGCTGCAGTGAGCTGAGATAGCCCCACCGCACTCCAGCCTGGTGACAGAACGAGAAACTATCTCAAAAACAAAAACAAAGAAGAGAGAGAGAGACTAACCACAGCTTAACCAGTAGTCAATTCTAATTGCTGGGATGTGGCAGGGTGGGGAGTATGGATGAGAAGGTGAACAGGATATCAAGAAACATTTCAAAGAGGTAAAATCTACGTAAATGCAAATACCTCATGAAATCCTAGTGCCAGGGCATTTTTCTGGTGATATTAATCAGAGTAGTTGGATAATCTATACTTGATTTGAAAAAAAAAAAAGCCATTTTAGAAATTGAGGCATGAGATGATGATGGCTGGATCCATGACTGAGATCCTAAATGACAGATGATTGGTTGGATGACTAGTGACTCTGGGAGGCTCTTACCATAGGTGATCTTTTAATGCATGTTTTCATTGTACCTTGCTCAGAGAAAGCAGAGATTTCATTGGCCAAAGAGACACTAGGTGACTGTCACTTTCCTTCATAAATGAGATAAATTCAGTCTGAACCACAAGAAAGAGCTTAAACTCTGGGATAATCTAGACTTTAGCGTGAGCATCACTTCAGCCTTATGGCAGTCCATTAGTTTAAGCAAACCCTGTATAATATGGTCAATTCAATAACATTAGGTCAATGGTAAGGTTTAGGAGATGCAGTTATATGTACATTAGCATATACTCTCTTACCTGTGCAATAGCAGGGAACCTAATGGACATGTGAAAGTGCTTTGGATATGACGGATGTGGAGGGGAGGAATGGAGAGAAAGGAGAAGGTCATAATTCCAAATAGTCAATTTACTGGTTGATATTTCCTGCTTCCTATACCTTTAGAGTCAGACATTGCAATCCTCACCTGTGTGATGAATTGTTACTTTCCACACGTGGGGTTTAGTTTTCTCCTTCTTGTCCCATCATCTTTGCAAATCTGCTTGCCTGATAGCAGGGTTCTGAGGGTTAATCATTTATTTAGTGTGTAGAAAAGTACTTTGGGCATCTCAGAAGAAATGTCTTATATAGAGAATAAATAATACAACAATAACAAGCTGGCGAATTTTAGTTTGTGTGCACCTATCATCTCAAGTCCTGCCTGGACCCTAGCCGTTCTTCATCTGTGGGTGGGCAGGGTGGCTTAATGAAGTAAAACACACACAATATTCCTGGATCACAAAATAAGTCCAATAGATAACAGGAGAAGGGCCCCTAAGAGTTGATCTGAAGAGGGAAAGATAAACAGAACAGAAGCTAATCTAAAGAGTGGATGCTCAACCTTTTTATTATTCAAGAAGACCTTTCTACGACTTCATGGGGGTTATATGGGGTATTGTGGAATCCATTTCTTGTTTATGTGCTCTGTCTGACCCCACCCCTGATTTACTTTTGAATATGCACTGGTGGCCTGCTGGATGTCTTTTAAGAGATAAAAATGTAAAAACGTTTTCTCCCCCAATGGACTTAAAAAACATTAATATGTAATCATCAAATACAGATTCATAAACAAAAAAAAATTCTCAGTCTGCATAGATCAATACAAAACTAATAGAAACTAAAACTTTTCTTCTTCACACAGTTGTGAGCATTACTCCCCTCAATCTTCATCTACAAGAAGAGAACCCTGCTACATGAGTGCATAGTCACACAAAATGGAGAAGCCCCTCACAGAGATGAATCAGATATGAAGTAAGTTCAGCTAGGGACTCTGGAAACTTCCATTCCACTAACAGCTCTGTTTTCTGACTTTGTTCACATTCCACAGAGGCAAAGCCTGTGATCAGTTAGGTCAATTCATATGAGGGTTAAACTGATGCAAACCCAGAGTCACTTATAATCACTTTCTTTGTGTGGGATGCTCTACCGAGCTGCAAACAGAGAAGGTCATCCACAATCTTGAAGGAATTAGTTCAGTCAGTAAGCTTGCTTCCTTCTTAACTCGACTAGAGCTCACCCTCACCTGACAAGTAGGATTTTGATAGAAGAAGAGGAGAAGGAGGAAAGGTAATTTTTGGAACAGGGCAGTTTGAGAAAGTGAATAGAAAGCTTAGCTCTCTTGAGTCGCTTTTTATGTAGTCAGATCCTCTCCTAATTACAACACAGAGTTAGAGTCTGATCCAAAGGCAACATAAAGTGATTAGGCATTTGCCAGACAGATGAGAAGTTACTGTGAAGTGCTGGAGAGGGAAGTGTGAAGTCTTCAATGGCAATGTTGGCAGGGTTTGAAATTGTCTCTGGAATCCTTTTTTTTTTTTCTGAATCCCAGACCAAATTAATGAATGAGCTATAGACATTGGGTTACACAATTTTAAGGGCAATTCTAGTAGTATCGATCAGCAGTTTGCTTTCATTTTCTGTTCATGGTTTTGAGCCACTTAGAGAAGATGAGTACACTTCTAATGACTTGCTGGTATTTGCATGCCATTTTAGAGTTGTCAAGGTGCTTTCATGCAGAACCTTCTCAATAACTTGGAAACCAGATGGAAGGACTTCACTCAATGCCCCCCAGAAATAAGTGCTGCTCCACCTGTTCTGGAATGAACTTTTCCTAAATTTTTATTTAACTCTTGCCACACATCCTACCACTGTCCCTTTAGTATCCTGCCCTGCAGAAAGAGTGGAGGCTAGTAGATACCAGGGAGGAAGGAGTGACCCAGCTTCTGAACTCCTGGAACTTCAGCCTTCTGTGCTCAGAGAAGCAAACCAGCTATCTGCATATTCAGTTGTTTGGTAACTAGGCAGGCTGCTCAGGGGCAGGCCCAAGGTGAATTGAGTGGCAGCAACAAAGAGAAGTTCTGCAGGAAGGTTTCTAATGCCACTGGAGGTTGGGTAGGGATGCTCCTTGGAGGAGAACCAGCTTGGGCAACACCTTGTAGATGTAGCAGAGTACAGCTCTGCTAGACAGCAAAGCCGAGGATAGACTTTTTTTTTTTTTGACAGAGTCTCGTCATGTCACTCAGGCTGTAATACAGTGACACTGCAACCCCCACCTCCGGGATTCAAGCAGTTCTCCTGCCTCAGCGTCCCGAGTAGCTAGGACTACAGGCACATGCCACCGTGCCTAGCTAATTTTTTGTATTTTTAGTAGAGACGGGGTTTCACCATGTTGGCCAGGATGGTCTCGATCTCTTGACCTCGTGATCCGCCCACCTCAGCTTCCCAAAGCACTGGGATTACATGTGTGATCCCAGAGAGGATCGATTTTTATGGCCAGGCCTCTGGAATAATTTGGGGCAGAGATGAAAATGAGAGGAAGTGAATCTTGTTTTCTTGTATACCTGGAAACAGGATATCACGTGTTCCCTGAACGCTGGGAGGAGAGGAGCGTTATCTCCAGGCCCGGTTGCCCACAGAAGCTTGACTGTCTTTGGCTCACTCTGTTCAGCAGGGAGGAGGCTGCTCACCCTCTTGAGGGCCTAAGGAGATGTAGACGTGTGACAATATCCCTTGATTTCTGCTGTCCATCTTTCATGGCAGCATCATTCACCCCATGCTTTTGGGGCTGGGATGTGTTCTTCAAGATGCTCTGTCCAGGTTTCGAACGCTAGCTGCTCCTCCTTCCCTTACCTCCCACTTTTCTACAGTCTACTCTTCTTCACATTTGGCAGCTACCCACAAAATCATTGGATCTGATTCTCTCTCGTGATACAAAATTATAAACTCTGCTGTTCTCTTTCAGGTAGAAAAGAAAGCAGCTCTCCATTCCATAAAGTAAATGTGTATTTGGGACGAGGGTTGGGTGATGTAACATTTATCAGTTGGAAAAATCAATAATCCAAGTATTAGCAGGCCTCATATCCTCTTAATAGCCTCATGTTCAATACTCCTTACTCCAGAAAAAACTTTCACTTCCTTTGGTGGGAAATCTCCATGTGTAAGGAATATGGATCCCATGCCTGAGGCAAAGACTACATGATTCTATATTCGAAATAGTTTGTGGTGGTACAAAATAAACTGTTTAATTCCCAATATTGAAAAATATTGATTTTCAATAGTGCTGTTTACTTTTTACCATCAAACATAGTTGCTTATTTAATCATTTAAAGCAATATATTGGTGGATAAGCAATTTTAATATTTCAGTACAATGTACTATTCAACTTTTTCACTCATGTGTATTCCAATAATGTATTAGAAATAGAGTCTCCAGGAAAATGACCAAAACTTCATTAAGGTATGAAAGAAAGGACTTGTTTCTTTGTTCTCACCACATTTCCTTGGAATTCCAGGCCAAATGAATGAATGAGTTATGTAAATTGGTTTGCACAAATGTTAAGGGCAGTTCTAACAGTATGTATCACCAGTTTCATTTCATTTTCTGTTCATAGTTTGAGCTACTTGTAGAGAATGAGCAAACTTCTAACGAACCCCTGGTGTTTGCATGCCATGTTAAGAGTTGTCAAAGTGCTTTTGTAAATCTAATTGTTTGTGTCCTCAGAAGAACTCTCTTAAGTTGACAGAACATCTACGTAAAGGTAATACAAGCATTCCCATTTTACAGGTGAGGAAATTGAAATCCAGAGATGAAAGGATACTCAGATCAAACAAGATAGAGGTTACCTTTTCCGAATTATTTTAAGCATAATTAGGTGGCTGTTTTTCTTTTTCTTTTTGTTAATCATAGGCATAAGTTGAAACAAAACTTATTTTGTCACTGTTGAAAGAAAGAAGTCTTAATCTGTCTGACCTGTTAGGATGCTGACTTTGACTGGCTTCCAGCTCTAGTCCTCCCTGGTATCTGCTCTCTCTAAGTAACGTGATTCTAATCAATTTGGGCTTCACTTGCTGTCGTACAGTCCCCAGTGAGGCGTCAACATTCTGGCCACAAATTTGAAAATAAGTTTAGAAAACAATGATAAAAAGTAGATTTTTCTACCAGAACTAATAGGTATTCCCGGGCAGTTCCTTCCGTATTTTATTTTTGCACAGCACACACTGTTCATAAATAATGTCAGAAGTGGGCCTTCGCTCCTTTAGTAAGGTGGTCATTTAATGTAAGTAAATCCACATTAAATATTGAAGATCAGAAAAAAGCAGCCTCTTCAAAGAGGTCACATTTAAGTGAAGAAAAAAAACAAAACAATGTGTGGGGAGAGGGCCAGCTTGGTGCTGGATGGCACAGAGTTAATGGCTCAGAGAGAGCATATCCATGTTTTTTAAAGATGTTTTATTACTTACAAAAGGAAGTAGTCTTGAGAGACTGGATACATAAACTGGCTCCAGCCAGCTGCGGCTGTCGGACTAGGAAGGATCCTGTTCAATTAGTGTTGTAAAATAAAATACTTTGTAAAGGAAATAAACACGATGTGAGCTAAGATTCATGCTTTCAAATATACACAAGGTTTGAATTTTTAATTAGGGCTGCTAATTACAGTCATCAGAAAGCAGAACAGAATAGATTTTACCTTACATTTAGCAGACAAGCCTTCAACCCCAGTGTATTTTTCAATTTCATTAATATTTTATGAAAATGGCCCTTGCAGCTTCAGCCTATTCCAGTCTCCTACAAAACTGCCCCATATTATGAATGCCAATGCCTTTAAGCCATGTACATTAGTGTGATGACAAAATGCAAAACAGCATCTTGTCAACCATTGCATCAATTGATTCTATTAGATAGTGTAAAAACAGTTGGGTGTGAGTTATAATCTCAGTGACACTAATGATGAAGCAAGACACTGGCTGAGAGCAGCCATTAGCTATAAGCCAGAAATTAATGATTCTAATATTTTTGAACAAATTAACCTTAATGAACTGGTCTTGCAAATACTGTATTATCTACAGATAAGTCAGTGGAGCAACACTGTTACATGTACACGTGGTGAACATATATAAATATGGGCATTAAGCAAACACCAAATCTATGTGTAGGGGCTTTATATGTTTATCCATCTCTCATGCCTGTTTGTACCTCATATACAATATGGATACAACTAGTCACTGCCTTGATTGTAATGTAATTGGTGGTAATTTAGTATTTTATAAAATTGCCTGTAACATAGTAGGAGCATAAATAAAACATTCCCCCCAAATTAGAGGGTAACTGACTGTTAGAAAATAGAATTTTTATATTTAATATACAGAAGACTCTCCTAAATGTAAAGTGAATTTTTTTTGTAAAATAATTACTTCCATTATTGTGAAGAATATCATCTCCTCCCCATCTTGTTCATCTATTTTGTTAGGTTTGGAGTTTTGTAAGTAGGGTTTTCATAAACTAAGTCATGCCTGCAGTAGTCCCTGAAATGAAGCATACTGTTACCCTCTATAAATACTCTGGAAAAGTTCATACAGTGATCTCAAACTGTGCATTGATGGAATAGCTTTGAAAGTGAAAAAAATCATGTCAAAAGCACTTTTTGTTCACAGTTTCTGCACAAGAGCAAAATACTCTACAACAGTTTTTACCCATTCTTTCATTCCCTCTAGTTGTTAATGTGGCAAAGTCAATGGAACTCAGTTAGCTATAATATATTTGACAGGCATCTCAAATGTAATATGCCACCCTAAAACAGTTCACTGCCAAATTCAACTGCAGTTGAATGTTAATGATATTTCACAGTGGTTTGGCTTGTTGGTTTCCCATGTGTTTCCCCAACACAATGCTACTTGAGTTTTTCTCTCTTCATCTCAAATTCTGCACTCATGTGGCCACACATTTCATCACAGAGGACCTCCACTTTTTAAAAAAAAGTGCTTTAGTATCCACTGAAATCTGTGGTCCCAGATCCTAGAAATGTATTCACAAATACTGTACAAAACCCAAATGGCTAATTTGAGGAAGAGGAAACAAAAGTAAGGCACTTGCCAAGAACAGTTTGTTGGCTTAACTTTGACTTGCTTTCCTGGGAAGGAAGAAAACAGAATTTTCAATGTGAACTGTCAGCCCTAGTTATGACAGAAGCTCACTAGTGAGAGATCCAGAGTCAGTCTCTCCTCCATTGGCAGAGAGAAGCAAAGAAACCTTCCAAACAGAATTCTTTCAAGTTTCCTCTACAACTCCACTTAAATAATTTACTTTTTATTTTTTCTCAGACTATTCTTTTTAAAGTTGGCTGACATGTGCGTTGACAAGCATGCTTTACTGCACAAGAAGACTTGTGTATTTGGAAATGGGAAAAAAAATCACAAAAATTCCTTCAACTCTGAGAATAATAGAACTACTATATTTACTCTGGGGAAATACAGTTAGCCTGTATTCTGTCTTAAGCCAAGGAGACTAAATATAAATTAATATAAGTAAAATGGCTGCTTCTGAGAAAGACTGTTCACTAATTTAAGAATCAAACCAGTGGCTGTGTATTTAATTCAGCAAACTCTAACTGGCTATAAAACTGTTCAATTTAGGCAGAAAGGCATTAAATCTGTTTGTTATAACATAATACATTAATCTGTGAAAACAAATTTAAAATGCATCATTTTGAAGTTCTGACAGTTACTGGGAAGTATAGTAGATGAATAAAATGATGTGCAAATAATGTCTTAAGTATAGCTACTGATTTTATAGATCCTTGGTTTCACATTTCAGTATTTATGATGATGCTTAGTGTCAAAAATAGAAGGTAGAAAGACAACAGGGCTATTTAGGTCTTTTTTCGACTTTTGGATCATAAATGGAATGACTGACCTATGCTGGCTGAGTACCCTTACATTAACATTAATACAAAAGGCTCTTTTCCATTTATCAAACTGTACCAGGATTAAAACCAACTTTTTTTACGGAGAGAAACATTTTATACATTTATTTTTAAAAGGTTGTATTTTCTAAGCCATAATAAAATATTCTTTAAATTTTTTTCTCCTCCTCTACCTCTAAAATGTTTTTATGTAGTAGAGCCTTTTAAAGTGGCTCACAGAATTTTAACTAATAATGCAGTTTTGTATCATATAGAGCAAATGTTATAATATATGCTATTTAAGATGTTTTAAAATTTCTCCTTCATATCCTTTTCCTCATTTATAAATCTTGCAATTGTTACTAAGGAGAAAAAACCTGACATAGAGGATGTTGCTTGGCCACAGGTGTATGACGTTAACCACTTCCAAATCTATGAGGTTTTTGCTATTGGATGGGAACATGGTTCTTTATTACCAGACCTACGGTTATATTCAGACCAAAGCAGCAAGTTGCATAATTGCCCTAGGATAAATTGCTCTGAAACATACTTTCAACTTTCCATGAGAAATCTACCTAAAATTACTTTGAGATTCTAGTAAATACTGAGGATGGGCCAGCCCAATTTTTCCTAATGGCATACAAAGCACTTATTTCTTAACAACAGATTTTTAAACTTTGTAATTAATGACTATTTTGGAGTTTAGGTGCAAATAGTTGGTAGATAAAATTTGATTTGCTAATTATCCAAGTAAAAGACACTGTAAAGTTTACTTGATTAGAAATTTAACATGCTGGTCTGCAGCATCCCATCTACCCAACAAACATATACTATAAATTTTGTTTCCTAATGGAAACATATATTTCCATTAGGAAAAATTGGGCTGGCCCATCCTCAGTATTTACTAGAACCTAATTCTAGGTAGATTTCTCATGAAAAATTGAAAGTATATATAACACACATGCATATGTATATATAGCATATTTATGTACTATATATACATAAAACATTGGTAGTTTATAATCTCCATCTATGTAGTAAGCTCAAAGTGATTACTTTTTATATCTAACATTCACTCATTCATTCACTCATGTATTTTTTTCTTTTATTCTTATAGCATGTATGAATTGATCATCTATACATGTGCTGTACTATGGCCACATATGTCTCTCAGATACTTGAATTGGACTAGTCTGAGTTGAAGTATGCTGTAACTGAAAAATAAACACCAGATTTCTCATTAATACAAAATTTCAATTGATTATGGGTTGACATGATAATTTTTTGGTCTGTTAAGTCAATTATATTATTACATTTAACTTCACTGTTTTTTTTTTTAATGTGACTATTAGAAAATTTAAAGTTACACATGTGACTCATTATTTTCTATTGGACACTGCTAATCTACAAGGTAGTAAATACAGTGATAAGCTCTGAGTATTCTAAGATGAAAACAACAGTGACTTGGCCTTTAAGAAGCTTAGTTTAGTGCCAACATCTAAAGTGTGGAGTAGAAATTGTAACTATATTATTTTTTAGTGGCTTGACATCCAAAGCTAAGTGCATTTTCATATTGCTTGTTCTTTTGAGTCAGTATTCATAATATATAGAAGTCATTTAACACTTAGAATGTTCTGAAGAACTTGTGCTTTTTTCAGATTACCCTTGCACTGGGTTAAAACAACTTGGATGCTAAGTCGAATTGGCCTATTATGTTAACGTTTTACTTCAGGAAGACTTCAGTCACTATGCAATACCTCAGCCTCATGGAGAGAAGGAGCCTGCTGCCAAAACTCCAAAACAGGCATTGGAGCAGGTTTCCCAGAGATGGGTGTTTTGGCAATTGGCATTCCACAGCCCTACTTAGCTTAGGGGTGATGACACCATTCAGGGATAGGACAGTCAGCTGTCTTCTCTGGGAATAGGGTTTTTCTCTGTAGCTGTGACTTTGGCCTCATGAGCGCCATACTCCCACCACTGTTGATCTGGCTCAAGCGGCAAATAGTGAAATATACCACCCTTGGAAAAGAGACGTTATAGGGGGAGATTTTGCTCCATGAAAGCAAACCTACCTCACTCATATGATATCCATGACAGTGCTGGACCACATTAATTATTTTCCAGTACCACGGACAGTTGTTTAGCTTCCCAACAAACAGTTTTATTTCTGCCCTGGCCAGATGCTCTCCTTGTCTCCACAACAAAATCTTTAAATGATTATAAGCAGTTCTATTTTTCACATTGTGCTCAGAGTGGCTTTTATTAAAGTCAGTTCATTTATGCTTGCACATACACAAAACTTAATTTCAAGGAGGAGTAAAAGGAATTTTTGCCATCCCAGCAATGGCATTTTCTTTATGACAGTTCCAAAATGTTTTGCCTGTGGGGAAAAGAGGTGGAGTTAGTGACTTGGCAGTCATTAAGGCGAATGTGGCCTTGTTAGGATAGACAAATCCACTTGCTCCTCGCTTTACTCCCTAATCGAGGCTCCCTCGCTTACCACCTGACTGGATAATGGTGGGAATTGACTGACAAACATAACAAAGGCCACAGGACCATGCTTTGTGGCTGGAATTGATGGCTCTGTAAATACAGTTTTTTGCCTTCAATACATTTAAACACCCAATGGTTAACCTAAAGTACCTCAGATTTGCTTCTATTCTTATATACCCCCTCTTTACAACTGAATTAAAGTCCTGAAAGACAAGAGTACTGACTGCAAACATTTTTATTGTTCAGATGGTTAACTAAGATCTTTATTTCTGCAAACTATGTTTTTAATTTTCCACATTGCACTGACCTATATTTCTGTAAACTTTTGATTAAGAATGTTCATGTGATAGTTTATTAAAATATATAATTGGGTCTCTGACTCCACAATAGATAGCCAATTCTCTCACATTATATAACCTATCATCAACGTAATATGTTTCGTTTTCACAAATACCATTAAGAATAATTGCTATAAAATTAACTAGAACAAAATAATATTAAGCCCTTCCCTAGTTTAGCTTATGGAATAATATGTTACTTACTTTGGGTCATTTTCTAGTAAATCAAATAATAACCTTTGAAGGTAAGTCTTATTATAATGGTAAACAGAATGAAATTTCATTGCTCAGGATGACATATTTTAAATAAAATGTCTGATGTTAAGTGTTTAAAAATTAAAATATTGCATCTTCCTTTTGATATATTGTAATACATAATAAAAAAATAGTTGAGCTAGCCATATTTCATAGACAGATAAAGCACAGTCTTAGCTGAAAGTTTTAGTTGACACACGCAAAAGCCCTTTTGATTATCTTTTATATTCTGGTTGGAATAACATTTATTGCAATTATTTTAAGAAAATTAGTTACCTAGAAATTCTACAATTGCCTTCATTCAACTTGGAGCCAATTTTAGATTAAAGATTATTTTGATCAACTTGAAAAAGAAAAACTTAAATGTTTGACATATATAAAAATAAATGGGTTATGGGAAAGCCATATCAGATTGCATCTTAGGAGTATTTTACGGTTTAAGTAAATTTATACTTGTATAAAATAGCACTTTGACAATAAGCAAAACATGAAAGCAGTAAGGTTAGGTTGAAAATCAACCTAACTACCATGCTATTTTGGTGGTTAATAGAAGCAAAATTCTTATATCTTGATTAGAAAATATGTCAAATAGTTAATTAATTACATGAATACAGAAGCACTTAATATTATAGTTATCGCTAGGTACATTAAAGGATGAATTACTAATATTTTCTACTGTTAATACATGGTTAATTAATGATTAAACAGTGTTTTACTGCTCATTCATTAATGATTTATTACAGTTACTTAAACAGTTTTCCAGATTTGAGTGCCTTAAATAGACATCTTAACATTACTTTCCAGGTTTAACTTCTTTCCACTGTATTGGTTAGTGTGTTCCACTGTATTATTCTAATCTCCTTTTAACGATGAATAGCAAATATCTTAATTACCTGGTCAGTGAGAGTTAATCCATTGGCTTGCACAAATTTGCCTACTAGAGTTGAATATGAAAAGGGGCATGCATCTTTTTGTGTCAGTTTAGCTCTGCTCTCTGCCCATGGGTAGGTGTTCTTAAACTATTAGTGGGAGAAGGAACTATGAGACATTAAACCCAATGAACCCAAATGGCAACCTGTCTTAAAATGTGTTTCCCTGTTCGGGTACCTAAAGTGTTTTCAGGCTGATTCCAGTTCTGTCTGAGGTGAATGTACTTTGCAGGTCTGCTTAAATAGGGATATCTTCTCTTGTGGTGGCCAGTTATGGGATTGCACAGACCTTCTCTTGGTCATGTGGCCTGTGACTCAGGTCAGCACATCTGTGCATTTCCAGGCATTCTATTGTTGAGACAGCATCTTTCACCTCTCACAGTGCAGTTCATTTGGAGATGGCCCATACCAGCAGCTATAACAGTGATGGAACTTATACTTGCTGGAAACTGATTCTTTATATACATGTGCTTGTCATTGCGTCTGGATTTGCCTAGAGTCTTCTGGAATGCAATTATATCTTCTGATATGCCCCTGACAACCAGATTGAGGTGTTTTTCTTCCCATTTTGGGAAACTACATGGAAATAGCTTCTGGGGTATGACACTGCAATCTTAATGCTTGTCTTTATGTATCTATTTGTCCTTATCAGGGGAGTCTGTGGCTGCTAGGAGACTGTGCTTATTTGGTTTAACAATGACAGTAATGCTCTGAAAATAGCTTTTCTTTTCTAAAAAATGACAGGCATGTGGTAAGGGTGAAACTACTAAAATTAACTCTCTTCTCCCACCTTTTTAAAAAATAGAGCTTTTAAATATATACTGTCAGATGGAATGCAGTGGTTTTACATCAGCTAGTGAAAGACCAAAGTCAAATTATTTCAATAGTCTTAAAAATACTGATAAGGCTTATCTGATGGAAACTTAACTATGTTCTTGCACTGTGAACCATTTTGCAATTATTTGCATTTTCTGCTAAATATCGAATTCTAAGTAGAATTCATGTCACACGAAAATTATTTTATGTCTATTTTAAAAAATAATTTAATGTACATTTAAGGTAATATGACACTTTTGTGTCTCTAGAAATAGAAAACAAAAGTCAGATCATAAATGCAAACTTGAATGGAGAGTATGTTGTGACGTTGTTTCTTTCCTCCGTGGAGAGAAAACTGATAAATTTGAAGATTGTCTAAAATACAGGAGAAAAATTGGTTAAGTATTGCTGATTAATGTTGTTTATTAACCACAATTGTAGTTTATAAAGACTAACCCTAGTTACATATTTGGATCAAGGAACAATAATCTTAGAATTACAAAATGTTATAGTATAGGTCAATATATTGATGAATAAGAATTATGTAACTATATGTGATAGAACAAAAAGTAGTTTTGATGTGCATTTCTAGAAATTATTAGAAAAAATCATATTTGCCTTTACAATTCAAGTAACATTTGGTGTTAGAATTTTGAAATTATTTTTATATCACCCATTGCCAGTGAAGTTTTGCTGGAGGTAAGTTTTAAAAATTCATTTTCATTTTGTTAAGTGTCAACCTCTCATGAGGTAGGAATTGAATACTTAAAAACTTAAGGAAACTTTAAATAAAAAACAGAGCTATTTAAATGTTTTACAAATTTTCTACATTCTTAAAGAAAATTAATATTAATCTATGATAAGTTTTGAAGGTTGCTGTTGATACTTTTATCTTCGTTAATGAGTGGAAGTTTCTATTATCCACTTATATTGTCTCTTGACTGTAGAATCAGGTCTCATTCATTCACTCACTCATTCACCATTCAGTCACTGAATTTTGTTAAGTATATGACTAGCACTGGACCGAGGAAGCACAGGGAACCCAATGTGAAAATGAAACCATTAGTCTCATGCGCAATTACAATATTGTGGTATTCTAGACAGAGTTGAATGACTCATTATCAAAACAAAATATCAGTAGTCAAATGTCTATTTTTTTACTTTGATCTTAGTAATGATTTACTATGGATCTGATCAAAATTATTTTAGATATTGGCAGGCCCATCATCCAAAGAAACTTTGCACCTGGTTGCAGCTTCCGCTATCCGGGCACTAGTCAAGAATAAATTATCTTATAGTAACCTCAGAGAATAAAAGTTCTTTCCACATAATTTAAGAACAAAAATGAACTAAATTCTAGAGAATGCAGATCTTCATGTTAAAAACGAAGAGGTCTCATTTCCATTTTCAAATATCTAGTCCTTTTTTTGTATTGCTCTTTATAGAACTACTGTGTGCTTTCTGTGAGAATCATTTCATTAGGGAAGGAACAACACCTTTGACTGTCATCAAGGGTAAGCCATGACCAAGTGACCAGATGTGATCAAAGAGAAAGGGGGTGAGGCAGTATGTTGCTTAGGCTCCTTTATGCCTTTATTCTGATCAAAAGGAGTTTTTATAGACGCACAAGGTGACTTTGGAGCCAAATTATGTTCTCAACACGAATGATGTAGACAGGAATGGAGGAGTTTTTTAACCTGTAGGCCCTGAAACCATATGGATAGGCTAAGTAGACTGGGGACTCCTTTATACTGTAGGCAAACTTTTAAGAGCATAGAAATTTTTTAAGAAAGAATCTCTAACATTCATATGATTTTTCAAGAGTCTATATCCCAAAAAGGAAGAATTATTGCCTTCAAAAATCATTTGAGTGACAATACTATTGCATCAATATATATTCTTTTAATTCTGGAATTTGAAGCTTTTATCATGAGACTGTTTTCATCAAGTCAAAACTATGCAAAGTTGTGAGAATGGAAAGCTAACTTTCATTATTTTCCATTACACAAGTTCATTTCTATATTCTGCTTTAGACTGGGTATGTAGACATGACCAGAAAGTATATCCTACTACAAGAAAAGAAGGTTTTAGAAAAATAATTTTTGTCACATTGATAGGCTTCATAACCTAAAATAACTTCTTTGGCTTTATATATGTACTTGTCATAGAGATTTTTATATCACTTTCTAAATCTTAGAGGAGTTGTAATTTTTCTTGGGTAACTGACCTCAAAAGAGTTTCTATTTTCAATCAGGGATAAAATAACTTAATATATTTATGTCTCCTAATTATGGATAACTGTAGTTTGTTTCCTACCAGTGTATTTTTGTGACCTCAGTCTTCACACTTGAAAACTTTGCACAGTAATACTTTATTCTATCCCAAAGCCACCATATGTCATTTTCTACCTTCCTAAGATAGACACCAGGTGTCAGAAAACGGTAAGCTCTCAGTAAACAAGGTTGAAGGTAATAGTCCTTGGCATGTCTAAATGCACTTGAAAAAAGTTTTTCTATGAATAAAAGATGTGGAATACTCAGTTATGCTAAGATACCATTTCTAAGCACATAATCATTAGAATAATGAAAATTTTCTTATAAAAGTACTTTGATTTTATTTAGTCAGAGATATTATAAACAAATTAATATATTCAATCAACTTAAACTTATATAAATTTAAAAAGCCAAGAATAAACAAATACCACTACCACCAAGGCAATCAATAAATTATCTTTACTTAAACCAGATGTGATGGCATGTATTCATTCTGGCATTGAGCTCTAACAAGTCTGTTAAGCATAAATGTTCTAGCGAAGGAAAGAGAAAGTATATTTATTCCAGTCTAAATTGTGTCCTTAGATAACATGGTCTAAATTTATGATATCCACCTAGGAAATTTCCATTTAGGATGCCGAATATAAGCAAAAAGTTCAAATTACTTATAGGTACAATATTTCAACTTGGGAAGTCCAGATGGAACTTTTATAGAATCACAAATAGCCTGGCTCACTGTACTAGAATATTAGGTTCAAGTGGCAGGTCCCTTTTGAAGTTACAGTTTAGAGTAAAACAAATTTATTAATAATCAGTGCACTCATATAACCAAAAATGTTATCAGCTGATCCAAGATGGAAAACAACAGGAAACAAGCCAAAAATCATTTTATTTTTGCCCTTCTTACTATATGCTTTGGATAAGAACCCCATTGGCCCTTTTTTAGCTAGTAATGTCTAATGCAGGAAGACAGGAATAAGCAGAGTAGAAAGTACCTGTCAGCTCTATTTCCCACTCTCCTTGATTAGCATGAAACATTAATAGGGCTTTCAGAAATTCTGGCCTGAAATGGGCTTTGCCTGAGAACGTGTCTGTCTTTACTGCACAAAAGCCACTGTCATTAAAAAAAAGGGCAGATAACTAAAGAAGACTCTTTCTTGAAATTTATACCTTTTCTCATACAATGACAAATTATTTTAATAATGGGAATCACACACACTGCCATTTGTATAATGTTTCCCATAAAATTTCCCCATTAAATTTGCTCCTTTACTTGACTCATCTCTTTTCTTAAAAAATAATGACACACATAAAATGATACATCATGCTTTCTTATAAAGAACTGAAAATGAACATACAGTAATGGGTTAACATACATTTTAATAAAATTTTCATTGTTGTGCATTTCGCTTTTCGATTCTGAAAACCAAGGATGTTGCAGTAACCTCAGGCAATGCCTAAGGATAAAACAAATCATATGGTGGTGAACTATTTTCACCTATTTATTCTTCTACAGAAAAAAAATATTCGTAAATACCAAAGAATATCAAATATGCACCAAAATAATTATACCTGGTCTTAGGATCCCTTTCTGCATACTACATGTAACCATATGATGAAAATAAAATGAAGACATGCTTTTGGGGTTTCTGGAATTTTGGAGGGGATGGTATATTGCCTATTTTTATTTAACATGAGTGTCAGATTGATTTTAATTCTCCAAGATGAACACAAAAGTGAAAATATATAGTGGGGTGCAAGTAAGAAGGTCATGGATCATAAAATATAGCTTTCAGTTCCTTAGAAAGCTGTACCCAAATTAATAATTTTATGGTTAAGTTTTTACATATAGAAACTTTTGATTTAAGTTGAGTGCTTGTTATATTTATGTACGCAGTTAGTTTACAAAGAAATATGCATGTTATTGAATCTGTCCTTACAGACAACATGTCAGCCAGCATGCTCAATGTCATTGTGGATGATTTCCTAAGAGGGCAAACACAGCAGAGAACTGCCCTAGGTAAAATGAGGTGTCTTCCAGAATTTTATTTAAAAGTACAGTTTGTGAAAAACAATAGCAATTGCCCCATTTTCACCACTTGGCTCTAATGGGGCTGCCCAGATGAAATGAGGTGCGAATTGCGCGTGTATCCAATTTCTTTCTGATGATTTTATAAGTGTAAAACTCCTACAACATTTTATAGGCAGATTCAGTAGGCACCAGTGATAAGGAAGGTTGAAAAAAATGGTTTTCTGTTTCTTTAGTGAAGAAAAGCTGTTATTTAAAATATTGCAAGTGCTTTCTATCCCATTAAGAAAATAAAATTGTATTAGTTATCAGAAGAATGCTACTGATAGCGCTGCTCTCAAAGCAAGAAGAAAGGATGAAGAAGCAAAGTGGAATGCAGCTTAAAATCAGAATGCTAGAAAAGCCAAATCTTATCAAATGAAATTGTTCAGCCAGTCCCAGCGACCTGCCTCATGGTGGTAAACTTATAATGACTGTTAAACGCACCCTAAAAGGACGTTTAAATTCTATAGTATTTATTTCCTTACAATAAATGTTTTGTTTCATGAATTAAAAAGAAAATATGTAAAGGATATACATCTAATCTTTGCATTCTTTTAAAACAGTTCTATGTTCAAGACACATAAAACACAACCTATAAAGCGAGACACACCCTTCATTGACACTGACAACTGAAATTGACTTTCTGAGCTGGGACCCTGAGGAGGAACTATTTCAGTTATAAGTCCTGATGAGTCTCTGGGTGACATTACCTGGTGCCCTAATTGTTAGGAAGGCAAGTTAAGATTTTTCAACACAACATTAAATCCTTACCAGTCCTAAGGAGGCAAATGAAAACCCCATGTATTTGAAATACTAACATGAAAACAGGCTGTAAATAATGGCTGAGGGACTTCAAATTGTTATTATAGAGAGAGAGGGAACCATG
This sequence comes from Cebus imitator, assembly GCF_001604975.1. NCBI lineage: Eukaryota > Metazoa > Chordata > Mammalia > Primates > Cebidae > Cebus > Cebus imitator. The sequence goes on from NW_016107567.1 coordinate 940,743, forward strand.
AATAGGCACATGTACATCTCCAGCTAAATGCTAATCAATAGGTCTATAGAAACATAAAGCTTAATTCCAGAACTATTAATGTGGAGCGCTAGAATAAAAGGAATAATGCATATTCACTGCCCAAGCTGCGTTTTCTAGTAAAAATGCATTGCACTCTGCTAGCTTGTCAATCTTTAATAGAAACTCATCAATTATTTGTAGGCAGGAGATTGAAACGGCTAATAGCTCGAATATATTCCTCCATTTCACTGCATCAGTAGCTCTAAATTAATGCCTGTATTTTTTCTTTAAGTTTTTAAAAAATAAAATGGAAATACGTGCTTTACTTGAGCATACATTTAGCATACAGGTAAATAGGTACATTAGTAAACATTTGTTAATTGTCCCTTGACGATTGAAAAAGAGAAACAAAGATTTATTTTTTGTAAGCAGATGAATGTTCCAAAAGGAAAGATAAAAACTAACATTTGTGCTTTTTGACATTAAAATTGTCATAGCAATTCAGCTTCACTAAAATTTCATGAAATAAACACAGCATACACAATGCTTAAAACTTACTTTGTTGCTTTCATATGACTTACATCATCTGATAACTTGCACTACACAACGTATATATCAAAATACGTAGTTGAAATGCAGAGCGTTCCACATATAACAAAGTCTACTCGATTCTCCCTAATTAAAAATGAAGCTTCTCTGACATTAATAGGCAGTAAAGCAAATTTATAGGCAGACACAGAATATTTCAGTCAAAAAGTTAGCCTACAACTTGAGAGAAGGCAGGTTTTGCCAATCACATGCCAAGAATCTACCCTCCGTGACCCCAGTCATCTCTCAGACACTGGCATTCTTTGCACATCAGAAATACGCCAGCGGAGACCATTCATGAGGGAAATAGGAAAGCAAGTCACATTTGAGCAGACAACAAATGCTCCCAAACCTTGACCCACTACATGCAACAGTAAGTGAGCCGCGCACCCAGCACCCAGCAACATGAGAATGAGCAGGCACTGCAGGTACTCTGACCTAGTCCCTGTCCTGCTGCAGGATGCTCTACTCCCTGCACAGAGCAGGTCTTTAAAAAAATAATAAAAGGAGATTTGCATTATCATTATAAGCTAGTACCCACACAACAGCACAGAACAGATGACACACTTACTGTAATGTCCCATGAAGCAAAGTTCCCATCTAGAGAGAGGCACTGTTTGCATTATTCCACTCCCTGAAAAAGGGTTAACCATTATGAAGAAACCTTATGCCAGACATTAGCAGACAGCCTACTTAGAGATTACATTTTTCCATACATGATAAATCCTGGGTAAACCTGTTTTTCTTTTTAAACACCTTGCAGAGTGAAGCCTAGCACTGCATCTAGTTGCCAAAGCACAATCAATATGGAAGGAGCGGTATTTTATGATTGGAGAAGTTGTTGTGTTTTTGGTGGTGAAATTCATTATTTAGTATCTGAACCCTCAGCATTTCAGTATCATTTATTCATAAAGTCCCTTTTTGCCAGGAGGAAATGGATACAGCTGTAGAGAGAGAGAGAGAGTGCGTGAGAGAGAGAGAGAGAGGGAGAGGGAGTGAGACGGATTGATGATATTGATCAGGTACCATCTTGAAACAAAGGCTAGGTGCTCTGTTTTAGTTGACAACTGTGACACATAAAAAACAAGCAAGGGGGGGAAGGCTAGGGCCTTGAACATCACAGGCTTTAAAAAACGTTTGAAGAAACCATTATGACAAGCAGGTCTAGGGAAGCTGCTGCAAAAATGTATTCAGAAGAGTCATTAAAAAATGATGCTTTGTTTGCCTTGTGAATATGAGGTTTCTAGCTTGCTGCAGTGCTTGCTCCTACAGAGGAAATGAGGAGGTCTGCATACTACAGATACCTTGCTTTCTTTCTTGGGGACAGGGTAAGGGGATAGTCGAGGGGGTGGATGAGGTTATAGAGGAAGAATCCAACATTTTTTTCTCCTTAATCCGAAATGTATTTCCCTTGATTGTGATTCTCTATATTTTCTTTATCACTAATGACCCTCAAAAAAGTTGACCATTTTGATATTTGAACTATTTTTCTCACGAAGTAGTTGAATAATGTAAATACCTTCAGAGTTAACTAACATTACGGCTTCCTTGTACGATTTTAGTACAGAGAGTGTAAGAAAGAAATGTTATTTGAGCAGCATGCAGCTCCTGGCATCAGATCACAGACAGTATTTTTTCCTGCCTAATCATTCACATGGTTCTATGCCATGGGGACTAATTGAAATTAGGCAGGGATTCATTATTTGCTCCATCTGAAAAGAAGCCTGGAGATCTGACTGGCTTCTGAACTCCAGGAGCGTATGTTCTTCTGCAGGTTTTGTGGATATCTCTGCAGACATTTGTGTATATTTTTAAAAAGAAAACGTCCTGGAAACTCTCCAAGTCAGCCTAGCAAGGGCCTTCTTTGGAGTTCAGGTTAAAAAAAAAAAAAAAGTCTTTTAGTAGAAAGATCATAATAGCACCGATTGCTTCTGGGAAACTGTACCCAATGAAGATGCTCCTAGTTCTTCTCTGATGACCACCTGCAACAGCAATAACTCATGGAAGCAAGAAATGTTTGGGTATCAGGGACCAAAATGATTTTGCATAATGTGACTTACCCTAGAAGTGAGGTGACCATGAAGGAGAGGAAAGGTCATTTTTTTCCACTCTCTTCTATATCTACCTTCCAAGTATTTGCCTAAATTAAATTATGATGGTTAAATACAGGTTTATCTTATAGATTGGCATTTCTGTGTGACCTTGGGGAAGTTCCTTAACTTCTCTGAACCTCAATTCCTTGGGTTTAACTGGGAAATAATATAGTCTTTGTTGCCAGAATTAAATAAAATGTGTATGGTAAGTAGCCAGGATGGTGCTTTGTGCATTCGTTTCCTCTAGCCACCATGCATTGTGTATTAACAGCAGTAAAAAAGCTTCTTTTTATTGTTATTCTTAAAAGGTAATTCTTCATATTGTTCTTCTATTTAAATAAAAACACATGGAAGAGGGAGATGGCTATCTGGCATTTAGTTCAGCAGCAGTGTGGGGAACAGTTCCCATGAGAAAAATTAACAATAAATAAGGACAATAAGATGCTGTCTAAACACACAAACAGATTTTCTGATTTCTATTGTTTCTTCTTAAGCTGTATTCAGTAAAATAACAGTAATATTTAAATAACCAGTTTGTCGAATCGTTTCCTTTTGTTGTGATTTTCTTTCAAAATCAAAACACAATTTGAATGAAAACTACATCATCACATCACTTGTATATATTTTCAAAGTTCCCAGAGTTTATTTAACTTGTTAGATCCAAAAAACACTGAAATAGGAATGCAGATCATTTTTATCCTAGTTTTTGAGATTTAAAAAAAATCTCATGTGCATGAAAAAAATGAGCAAAGTGTAGAACTTAGATGTTTTGTGCTTTTATGCCACTATATTTAGTCATCAATTCATCCCTCCATCCATGCAAAAAGCACTTATTTGATCTTATTGTAAGATACACACTGGGTTATGCATTATGACAATATGAAAGGTAATTATAATTCTTGAGAATGCCACTAAATCCTCAAGATGGATGTTATCTCCAGCAGTCACTTAATATAATATAAAAAAGGTCTCCTTGTAGAAAGATTATAAAGCACTGACTGCTTCTAGGAAAGGTGCTATATCTAGGTGAAAGGCACTAAGGTGGTTGCTGTATTTCCATTCTCAATGATATCCAAAAGATATTTTGCAGTTTCTGAATAGCATGCCTCCTGTATAAGCAAGTGGAGTAAGTATAGCTTCATAAGATAAATAAATACCTTAAGTTTTACTTATTAGGGACAGAAGAGACATAATTATTTATGGACAGGGACTCCCCTCAAGTAGAAGGAAAATGCAAATGCAAAACTTACCAGCCAATAAATTACTATGTTTTCCCAGGTTCAGAGTGAGTAAAGAAGTAAGGTTAGGCAAGAACATTTGAAGAAAATCTATTCTCATGGAAAACAGGGGTGTGGAAATGGGATTCTCCTTAAGAATAGTCAATGCAATTCCTATCAAAATACCAGTAACATTCTTCACAGAAATAGGAAAAAAAAATCTTAAAATTTACATGGAATCACAAAAGACCCAGAATAGCCAAACCAACCCTCAGCAAAAAGAAGAAAAATGGTGGCATCACATTGCCTGACTGTAAATTATACTACAGAGCTACTGTAACCAACACAGCATGATACTGGCATAAAAACAGGCACATAGACAAATGGAACCAAATAGAGAACTCAGAAATAAATTTACTCACAATTAACTCATTTTTGACAAAGGTACCAAGAACATACTTTGGGGAAAGGACAGTTTCATCAATAAATGGTGCTGGAAATATAGTTTTATTCTTCTGCATATCGACAACTGGATGTTGATATGCAGAAGAACAAAACTATATTTCCATCTTTCACCATATATCAAAATCAATTCAAAATGATTAGATTTAAACCCAAGTCCTGAAATTATGAATCTACTGGAAGAAAACATTGGAGAAACATTCCTGGTAACTGGTCTAGGCAAAGATATCTTGAGTAATGCCTCAAAAGCAGATAATCAAAGCAAAAAATAGACAAATGAGATCACACCAAACAAATCTTTTTCTCCACATCAAAGGAAACAATAGACAAAGTGAAGAATATGGGATAGAATACTCATAAACTACCCATCTGACGAAGGATTAATATGATTAATAATCAGAATATAAAAGAAGCTCAAATAAGTTAATTGGGGAAAAAATCTGATTAAAATTTGGCCAAAGATCTGGATAGACATTTCTCAGGAGAAGACATTCAAATGGCCAGAGGTGTATGAAAAAAGGCTCAGCATCACTAATTATCAGATGAATGCAATTTAAAACTACAGTTTTAAATCAATCTCACTCCAATTAAAATGGCTTTTATCCAAAAGATAGGCAATAACAAATGCTGGCTGAGATGTGGAGGAAGGGAAACCATTGTGTACACTATTGGTGGAAATATAAATTAGTACAGCCACTATGAAGAACAATATGATGGCCTCAAAAAATAAGAAGTAAAACAACCCTACTGTATTAGTTCATTCTCACATTCCTGTAAGAAATTTCTGAGACTGGGTAATTTATAAAGGAAAGAGGTTTAATTCACTCACAGTTTCATATGGCTTGGGAGGGCTCAGGAAACTTACAATCATAGCAAAAGGTAAAGGGGAGGAAAGAGAATTGCTACAGAAGAAACTACCAAATGCTTATAAAACCATCAGATCTCATAAGAATTCACTCATTATTATGAGAATAGCATGAGGTAAACTGATCCCATGATTCAATTACCGTACCTCCACCTGATCTCTCCTTGACACGTGGGGAATAGGTGGATTATAATTCAAGATGAAATTAGGGTGGTGGGACAAAGCCTAACTATAACAGTCTGCCACTGGCCCCTCTATAATTTCATCTTCTTTTCAAATTTCAAAACCAATCATATATTCCCAACAGTCCCTCAAAGTCTTAATTCACTCCAGCATTAACTCAAAGTTCCAAGTCCAAAGTCTCATCTGAGACAAGGCAAGTCTCTTCCACCTAGGAGCCTGTAAAATCACAAACAAGTTAGTTACTTCCAAGATACAATGAGGGTATAGGCATTGAATAAATGCTCTCATACAAAACAGGAGAAATTGGCCGAAATGAAGGGGCTACAGGCCCCACGCAAGTTGGAAATCCAATGAGGATTAAATCTTAAAGCTCCAAAATAATTATTTTGACTCCATGTCTCACATCCAGGTCACACTGATGCAAGAAGTGGGCTACCACAGCTTTGGGCAGTTCCACTACTGTAGCTTTGTAGAGAACAGCCCCACTCCTGGCTGCTTTTAAAGGCTGATGTTAAATGTCTGTGGCTTTTCCAGGTGTGTGGTGCAATTTGTTGGTGGATCTACCATTCTGGGGTCTGGAGGAGGGTGGTCCTCTTCTCACAGCTCCACTAGTCACTGCCCCAGTGGGGACTCTGTGTGTGGGCTCCAATCTCACATTTGCCTTCTGCACTGCCCAGCAGAGGTTCTTCATGAGGGCTCCACCCCTGTAGCAAACTTCTACCTGGACCTCCAGGCATTGCCATAAATCCTGTGAAATCTGGGCAGAGGTTTCCAAAACTCAATTCTTGACTTTTGTGCACCCCACACTCTCAGCACTACATGGAAGACACAAAGGCTTAGAGCTTCTATCCTCTGAAGCAATAGCCTGAGCTGATGTTGGTCTCTGTACTCGATGCAATGGCTAGAATGCAGGGCACCAAATCCTGAGACTGCACAAAACAGAAAGGCCTTGAGCCTGTCCCACAAAATCATTTTTTTCTTCTATGTCTTTGGGTCTGTCATGGGATGGGCTGCCACAAAAGTCTCCGATATGCCCTGTTCCCATTGTGGTGATTCACATTTGACTCCTCATTATTTATGCAAATTTCTGCAGCTGGCTTGAATTTCTCCTCAGAATGTTTTTTTTTTCTTTTTTATCACATCATCAGGCTGCAAATTTTCCAATCTTTTATGCTCTACTTCCCTTTTAAACGTAAGTTCCAGTTCCAAACCATCTCTTTGTGAATGCATAAAACTGAATGGTTTTAAGACCACCCAAGTCACCTCTTGAATGCTTTGGTGCACAGAAACTTCTGTCAGATATCCTAAATCATCTGTCTCAAGTTCCCAGTTCCACACATCTCTAGGGGCAAGGGCAAAATGCTACCAATCTTTTTTCTAAAGTATAGCAAGATATACATTTCTTCCAGTTCTCAAAATATTTCTCATCTCCATCTGCAACTGCCTCAGCCTGGACTTCATTATTCATATCACTATTAGCATTTTGGTCAAAGCCATTCAACAAGTCTCTAGGAAGTTTCAAACTTTACCACATCTGCCTGTCTTCTTCTGAGGCCTCCTAATTATTTCAACCTCTGCCTGCTACCCAGTTCTAAGTTGCTTCCATATTTTCAGATATCTTTATGGCAGCACCCCAGTCCTGGCACCATTTACTGTATTCGTTCATTCTCACATTGCTATAAGAATTTTATGAAAATGAGTAATTCATAAAAGAAAGATTTAATTGACTCACAGTTTAGTATGTCCGGGGAAGCCTCAGGAAACTTACAATCATGGCAGAAGGTGAAGGGGAAGCATGCACTTTCTTCACAAGGTGTCAGGAGAAAGAATGACCATAGGAGGAAATACCAAACACTTATAAAACCATTAGATTTCATGATTACTCACTCACTATTATGAGAAGAGCATAAGGGAAACTGCCACCATGACTAAATTACTTCCACCTGGTCTCTCCCTTGAGACATGGAGACTATGGGGATTACAGGGATGATAATTCAAGATAAGACTTGGGTATGGACACAAAGCCTAACTATATCACCTATCATCCAGCAGTCCTACTATGGACTTTTATCCAGAAGAAAGGAAATCAGTTTGTCAAAGCAATATCTGAAACCTCATGTTCATTGCAGCACTATTCACAATAGCCAAGAAATCAAAGCAACCTAAGTGTCCATCAACAAATGAATGGGTAGAGAAAATGAGGTACATACATACCATAGAATGTTACTCAGTCATAAAAAAGAATGAAATTCTGTTATTTGTAACACCATAGACAGATTAGGAGGACATTATGTTAAGTGAAATAAGCCAGGCACAGAAAGGCAAATACTGCATGTTCTCACCAATATGTAGAAGTTAAAAAAGAAAACTGAAATCATTTATATAGAGAGTAGAATGATGGTTATCACAGACTGGGAAGGGTAGTAGGGAGAAAGGAATAAAGAGGAGATGGTTAACAAGTATAAATATACAATTAGATAGAAGAAATAAGATCTAGTATTTGGTAGCAAAATAGGACAACTATAGTTAACAATAATTTATAGTATATTTCAAAATAACTAAAAGAATAGATTTAGAATGTTTCTAACATAAAGAAATGATAAACGTTTGAGGTGATGGATATGTCAATTACCCTGATTTGATCACTGCACATTGTATGCTTATATCAAAATATCATATGTACCCCCCAAATATGTAAATCTATTCTGTATCATAACAATTAAAAGTATTTTTTAAAAAGGAGAATTGTCAATATTTGAGACACTTAAATATTAAATTCTAGCAATTTCTAGTGAAAAATCATTTTCTACCAAACTTCAACACCTGTAGAAACATCTGGTTTTAGATGGTATGTTGAACATATGATAATTTTAGTCTATTATCCAACAAGCCATAAGATGTATATTGAAAAGCAAACTAATAAATATACAGATATATTTGAAAACAATAAAGGGAACTCTTGTTTAAGAATCAACAGCTTAATATGTATCTAAAAGAGGGAAGCTGATATGAAGAACTAATAATGAGCTAAGAGTATAACCATAGGCAAAGGCCTTCCCCAAACAGGCATATACCAAAATCTGAGAAGTTTAAAAGAGGTATTTATCGTAAAAGGTCAAAGTGTAATGAGGTATCAGTTAATCTTTCAGGAGGGCCAACAGTGTGAGAGAATAATAAAAATTCCCCAAAATAAAAGAATTAGCATATATAGCAGGATATTAATAGAACAATTAGAAGAAACTTCAGAGAAGTATGCTTCATATAGTCAGAGAGATAAAGAAGTAATGGTGTATATTACATATTTATAGATATACATGTATATTCCTATTTTTCATGATTAGTTTATCTTGATTTATAAAAATTTTCATAAATTTTCATGAAAATTTTCATTTATAAAAATTTTCATAAATTTTCATGAAATTTTTCATAAATCAAGACAAACTAATCATGAAAAATAGGGATATACATGTATATCTATAAATATGTAATATACAATTACTCAAATACTACTCAATAAACAATAAAATATTTCATCTTTAAGTTTAATAAAGTCGTGAGGCAAAAGCAATGGTAAGTGAAATATGAAAGACAAATAAAAATATATATAAGAGATCACTAAAAGGTCCAAACCTTAAATTTCAGAGGACAGAATTGAAAGAAGAAAAAGGAAATATTTAAGTCAATTATGGCCAAGAATTTCCCAGAACTAAAGAAACATACATGTTCTGAGGTTTGTGGCAAAAAATTCACACTACTGGTATGAGAACTCTCTAAAAGAAAACTAAGCTTAAAATGGTAAGCATTGCACAGAAGCAAACACAAATTATCTTCAGAGAACTAAACTTCAAATATAGGGCTTAAAGAATTCTCACAATAAAATTCCAAGGAATATGATCCCAATATAAAAATCACAGAACATTGTAAGAAACAAATCATTATCAGTAAGTCAACAAAGCAAGAAACCACTGAATCAGATCTGGAAAAAATGTCAATATTAAAATAATCAGATTCAAAATAAGCAAACTCAATATGCTTCAAAATTAAGAAGTGAAATGAAAACATAAAGAAATTATCAAAAATATTAAGGTGGTTTTAAAAGCATATGAACTGAACATACATTGAAAAATATTGTAATTCTACTTAGAAGTTCAATAGATAGCATCAGATAGACACCATTAAAGAAAGAATAAGAGAACTGAGTGATAGATCTAAAAGAATTACCCTAAAATTATTAAAGAGAGTTGAAGACATGAAAAATAAGAAAAAGAGCTAAGAGGCATGAAAGACAGAGGAAGGCCTTGCATCTGTTTAGTTTCAGAAGGAGAGGAAAGATAAGGAATGAGGCAGAACTTTGGGAAACAATTTGTAAGTATCTCAACATGTTAAACATAGATTTATTATATCACCCAGCAATTACATTCCTAAGTATCTATCCAAGAGAAATGAAAACATGTGCCTATACAAATAATACAGGCATTATTCATAATAGCCAAATAAACAACCCAAATGTCCATCAACAAATGGGTCAATGAACAAGCACAATATGGTATATAATGAAATTTCATGTGGCAATTAAGTACTGAAACCAACTACAACATGGATGGACCTTGTAAATATAGTAATCACTGAAAGAGGCCAGTCACAAAGCTCCATATATGACATGATACCATTTATATGAAATTTAAGAATAGGCAAATCTGTGAAAACAGAAAGAAGATTTCTGGTTGCCAGGGTATGAAGAAGAATGTTGTGGGGAGAAGGAGTAAAGACAATGGAGAGTGACTGCTAGTAGGTACAAAGTTTTCTTGTGTGTTTAAAAAAAAGTTCTAAGGCCAGGCGTAATGACTCACACCTGTAATCCCAACACTTTGAGAAACTGGGGTGGGTGGATTGCTTGAGCTGGGAAACACAGTGAAACCCCATTTCTACTAAAATATAAAAAATTAGCCACGCATGGTAGTGTGTGCCTGTAATCCCAGCTACTCAGGAGGCTGAGGCAGAAGAATTGCTTGAACCCAGGAGGCAGAGGTTGCAGTGAGCCAAGATCACACCACTGCACTCCAGCCTGGGTGACAGAGCAAGATTCTGTCTCAAAAAATAAAAAAATAAAGTTCTAAAATAAGGCAAGGCATGGTGGCTCACACCTGTAATCCCAGCACATTGGGAGGCTGAGGCAGGTGGATCACTTGAGGTCAGGAGTTCAAGACCAGCCTGGCCAACATGGTGAAACCCCGTCTCTACTAAAAACACAAAAATTAGCCAGGCATGGGGGCATGTGCTTGTGGTCCCAGCTTCTTGGGAGGCTAAGGCAGAAGAATCGCTTGAACCTGGGAGGCAGAGGTTGCAATGAGCCGAGACCACACCACTACACTCCAGCCCGAGACTCTGTCTTAAAAAAAAAAAGTTAAAGTGAGATTATACTTATAATTGCAGAACTATTAAAATCTTCGAATCTGCTGAAAACCATTGAACTTATGCACCATAAAGCCTACTGTAAATGGGTGAACTTTATGATGTGTAAATTATATCTCAATAAATAGGTAAAAAGAAAAGTGATGAAACATAAAAAGTAATGGACTAGGGGCAACAATTTAAAATATTAGTAACTGGGAATTTTTCAAAACTAATAAAAATCACCAATCCTTAGGTTCAAAACTTTGACTGAATCCCTAGCAGAATAAAAACATTCTTAAAAATTAACATTTGGTCAAATGGTATTTCTTTTTCTATTTCTAGAAAAAGAAATCGCCACACTGTCTTCCACAATGGTTGCACTAATTTACCCTTCCACCAACAGTGTAAAAGCATTCCTATTTCTTCATATCGTCTCCAGCATCTGTTTTGTCTAGATTTTTTAATGATCACCATTCTAACTGGCATGAGATGGTATCCCATTACTGGGTATATACCCAAAGGATTATAAATCATTCTATTATAAAGATAAATGCACAAGTATGTTCATTGCAGCACTGTTTACAATAACAAAGACTTGGAACCAACCCAATGCCCATCAATGATAGACTGAATAAAGAATGTGGCACATATACACCATGGAATACTATGCAGCCATACAAAAGGATGAGTTCATGTCCTTTGCAGGGACATGGATGAATCTGGAAACCATCATTCTCAGCAAACTGACACAAGAACAGAAAACCAAACACCGCATGTTCTCACTTATAAGTGGGTGCTGAACAATGAGAACGCATGGGACACAGGGAGGGGGAACATCACACACTGGGGTCTGTTGTGGGGTGGAGGGGCTAGAGGAGTGATAGCAGGGTGTGGGGAGGTTAGGGAGGGATAACATTAGGAGAAATACCTAATGTAGGTGAATGGGGGATGGAGGTAGCAAACAACCATGTCATGTATATACTTATGTAACAATCCTACAAGATCTGCACATGTATCCAAAAACTTAAAGTAAAAAAAAAAAAAAAATCCACATTTAGACAAATCAAAATGAATAGCAAAACAAGAATGTTTCTAAATTTGGTTTAACTTTTATTTCCTCCTGATTAGGTTAAAGTGGGCATTCTGAGGGGAATATCACAGAAGTGACCTGGTGCTTTTCTCCCTGTTTTCCATCTGTTGATGCACAATGTTGACTTGTCCCATCATTGGTGATGTTCATTTTGATCACTTGAGTAGAGTGGGCTTTGCCTAGTTTCTCCATTGAAAAGGTTACTATTTTTCCCTTGATGGCAAGCATTTTTCGAGGAGCTAGTCTGAGACTATGTGAATATCTCATTCTTCAATGCATTCTCACCCAGTAATTTTAGCCCAATGAAACTTTTTTATTCTATTGTTCCTTCCCTACCTTTTGGTGATATTTTACTATAAGAAAGTGTTTTTTTTATCCTAACTGGTTTTTTCTTTTATTTGTCTATTTACATTAGTAAAGAATCATGTACCATTTTACTTAATGAGATAATCTATTACTATCATTATTAATTTTGACACTCAAATTGTTCCATATTTGTCTAGTGAAAGCCATTGCAAGCTTTTGACATCTCACCATAATTCTTTTAGAGCTTCTTTACTGTATGTCACAACATAATAGTATGGTTAACTTTATATATTTTCTGCCTAGCTCTAGAATCAGGCATTTCTCCAAGAATCCCTAGCTCTCTTTATCAAAGAATAGTACGTAAATACAAGATTTGGGCACCAGGTATGCTCATTGTCACCGGGGTTTTGCTATTCCCAGGTCCATTCAGTAGATACAGCCAGGAGATATTTTTCTGTATACAGATACCTACACATACACATACACAAGTATGAAAGCACAACTATACATTTACATCTATATCTACTTCTATACCTATTCCTATATTGAAAACCATCAGCTCACAGCACTGCCTCCAATTCCAATCTGACACCATAGCGTTCATTGCGTTTTTCTCCTTTTTCACATTGGTGACTCCCTTCTTTGAGAATGAGAAAACTGCCGGGCGCGGTGGCTCATGCCTGTAATCCCAGCACTTTGGGAGGCCGAGGCGGGTGGATCACGAGGTCAAGAGATCAAGACCATCCTGGTCAACATGGTGAAACCCCGTCTCTACTAAAACTACAAAAAATTAGCTGAGCATGGTGGTGCATGCCTGTAATCCCAGCTACTCAGGAGGCTGAGGCAGGAGAATTGCCTGAACCCAGGAGGCGGAGGTTGCGGTGAGCCAAGATCGCGCCATTGCACTCCAGCCTGGGTAACAAGAGCGAAACTCTGTCTCAAAAAAAAAAAAAAAAAAAAAAAGAGAATGAGAAAACTGACTTCCATTATCCCCAATATTTTCTCCATGCCCCAAATTGTAACCAATCTCCTAACTGAAGCAGAGTTGTAATTTTGCTTATTCATCTTTTTGAAGGCCCTGACAGTGGAAGCTGACTTCCTTAGATCTTTCAGTGTTGGTTCTAGTCTTTGCCCACTGCCTTTCTCACTCGGGCCTAATGGCTTTCTTTTTAAGTTATTTTTATACTTTTTTTTTTTCTGAGACAGGGTTTTGGTCTGTTACCCAGGCTGGAGTGCAGTGGTGCTAGAACAGCTCACAGCAGGGCAGCCTGGAACTCCTGGACTTAAGTGATCCTTCCACCTTAGCCTTCTGAGTAGCTGAATCTACAGGTGTCTGCCAGCACACCTCGCTAATTTTGTTTGTTTGTATTTTTTTGTAGAGTCACGGTCTTACTATGTTACCCAGGAATGTCTTGAACTCCTGGGCTCAATGATCCTCCCTCCTTGGCTTCCCAAAGTGCTGAGTTTACAGGCCTGCACCACCCTTCCCTGCCCACTTTTCTGTTTTAATAGAGTAACATTTGAATATTTACAGACATTTAAGGAAAAAGGTAAAGCAGCATGAGCAATTGAAAGCACAACTATGCCAACTTAATTTGGTTCTTAAAGTTCCAACTGTAATTGTAATATACTTCTAGATAAAAACTATTAAATTATATTTTACTATAGTCACTCTGTTGTGCTACCAAATACTAGGTCATATTCATTCTTTCTCTCTATATATATTTGCATCCATTGACCATTCTCAATTCCTCTTAACCCTCTCCTACCCTTCTCAGCCTCTGGTAGCCATCCTTCTACTCTCTATCTCCATGAGTTCAATTGTTTTAATTTTTAGCTCCCATAGATAAGCGAGTACATGTGATGTTTGTCTTTCTGTGCCTGGCTTATTTCACTGAACATAATGACCTCCAGTTCCATCCATGTTGTTGCAAATGACAGGATCTCATTTTTTTTATGACTGAATAATACGCCATCGTGTATATGGACCACATGTCCTTTATCCATTCATCAGTCAATATGGGAAAACCTTATTTTGTAAAACAATTTTCTTTTTCTGATCCATTTTTTTTCTGCATCCTAGGTGTCTGAGAGCAGATTCCTTTGGAGAAGCCTTAAATTGCAAAAGAAGGTAGTATTTTTCTTGGGAGCTTATATTCTAGTTCAATTTCAATTAGCTAGCTGCTTCTTGAGTCAAATCTAGAGCCTGCTCAAGAATAGTTGTCCAAAAGAGAAAAGACATTAGGCAGCCAGAACCTCTTCTTTGATAAAGGGTCAGTCCTTGGATGAGGGATCATCTTTGATTTTCCTTGAGACAGGACAAACAATATCCCCTTTTCTTCAGTATTCTACAGTTTGTATGATAACTAGGATATCTTATGTGTATCCTATGGGTCTACACATAAGATAATCTTGTACTGAAGATTCTAAAACAGAATTAGGAACAGTATCAAGAAAATTCCACTGCATCTCCTGTGCAACTCTTGCATCATTAACATCAGGCTCCAGGCTTTAGCCTTCTGCACAATCACCTTACAATTAGAAAAGTAGCAAGCTGTCCTCTTTTTTTAGAAAATATTCCCAAACCTCAAACCCTACCCAGGACACACTTCGCAATTTTCTTGATTTTTTGATTCTTTTTGGCCTTGAATGAACTGGAAATCAGGAAAAAGGGTAAGTCTTCTTGTTAGGTATTTGGACCTCAGAAAATACATCAACCACTTCCCACCTCCCTTTGGCTGTTCTGCCAAGGCCCTGTACTGAGGAGAGCTTCAGGCTTGCTTGGATTCTGCCTTTTGGGAGGCAATGGTTCACTTCCAAAGACTTAGCAAAGTGCACACTAGGAAAGCCTAAGAGTCATTTGCATACAAAAAGGCCCCCTTCAGGTCAGCTGACAAGCTGATATAACACATTGGGTTATATAAGGCTTCCCAGGTCCAAGAGACATAGAATGAGACAGGTTAGTCCCCCAAGGCCCACTGATGACAGGACCTTTGCACTTCCTATTTGCACTGTCTGATGTGCTCTAGGAAGCCATACAGCCATCTTCTATTCTCCATCAAGACTTTTCTTTTAAGAAAAGTCACTTAAATGATATTTTTTTATGGAGGCTACTCTACTTATGAGAGTAGAGTTCAAAAATTTATGAGAACTATAATTTTTTAAGTATATAATTTAAAAATCATAGATTTTTAAACTATAAAATATATAATTAAAAATTATAGATTTTTAAACTATAAAATATATAATTTTTAAACTATATATTTTAAAATTATAGTTCTGACCCCTATATTTTATCTCTCCTTGACTTCTTTGCTTTATTTTATAGCATGAGAAATAATCATGGAATACATTATTTTATTTTGTATGTTATTTTATTTTGCATGTTTTTGTTTGTTTTATTTTGTACATTTCAATGTTTTCTTCCTACTAGAATCTACACCAGAATGTATGATTACAAAGACAAGAGTTTTTGTTTCTTTTGACCATGGCTGTATCCCCAGTTCCTGGCCCATAAGAGGATTGTAAAATGAAATAAATGAACTCAGAATTACCTCCATGTGTTTTTTTTTTTTGCAAGGGGGATGATTCTTCAACTGTGTTTTTCTTAGGTCTTTGATACCTTAACATCTCTTCTCTCTTTTACCTCTCCTATCTTTCCCTCATTTTCTCATCCCAGTCCACTGACAAACATACTTACCTACTCACTCATTCCTTTAACCCTAATTCCTCATCCTACTCACGTCTCAAATTTCATTCTCTGCTAAAATTCATGAACATGCATGCTGCGTTGTCTGCTTCCACTCTTTCCATTTATCCCACCACTCACTGTAGTCTCTATTCCATCCAATCATTTTGTTTAGTTCTCATATTGCTGATATTTCTGCAACTTTTTACTGTGCTGATTATTTTTGTTTTATTTTAATTGTCCTCCCTGGAACTTGTAACATTTCTCCTCATTCTTGCCTCTGTGTAAATTCCTTCTTTTCTGTGATTGGTTTCTGTTCTTCTGACCATCCCTTAAATTGCTTTTTTGCTTTTCTCCAAGATGCCATCTGCATTTCTTTTACCTGTTTACTCTAAAAATTATATTTAGTGATGTTAACAAATATCTAGCTTTAATCATCAACTGCAATACACAATTGTTACATTTATGTCCACTGTCTTTTTTCTAAATTCTAATATCATATTTTTAACGAGTGTGCTAACTAGCTAAGGAAGAAGAGTGTGGCACAGAGGACAAACTCATTTACTGACCACTTTATTACAATGTGATTAGTGCTGTTGTAAAATGAAAACAGGCTGCAATGGGTTCTTCCACTTATTAGCTATGAGACTTGGAAACGTTACGTGAGTTCTCTCTGTCTTCTCCTTTGTAAAATGAGCATGACATGTGGTATCTACCTGATGTGGCTGTAGACAGAAGTAGATGAAGTAATCCAAGTATAGAATGTAGAATCATATCTAGAACTAAATTATTATTATTGTTTTAAGTTTTTAGTACATGGGGAAGGCCTAGTGATCATTTAGGCTTTTTGGAAGAGGTTATATGCATGCTGAATTCCAAAGAATGAGGAGTAGATGAACCAGTTAAAGAAGGGTAGGAAGGATATTTCAAGCACATAAATAATGATACATAATGTATTGTGTAATGTGTCATTATTTATGTATTCACGTGCTTAAAGCAACATGAATAATGACACATATTATGGAAGCATAAGCTATGTGAGAGAACAAGCAGATATTAGATATTTCTAGAGTATCAATTTCAAAGTGCAGAATTTTCAGAGGTAAAATTAGAAAATTAAACAGAGGCCAGGTCATGGAATACCATACTAAAAAATGTGGTTGTAGTCTACAGGTAGTCAAAAATTTAAATTTTAAACATGGAAATAATTAAATAATCTTTTAAATTCTAGGTAGAATTACACTGGCAGCAATGTGTAGCATGCCATAAAAATAAAAGAATGTAGTGAAAAAAACTGAGAAAAAATTATGTCCATAATCTCACATGAGACAGCTCTTAGGAGCGCCCCAAAATAGCGATAGTTTCAAGGGATGATGGAGATGCTATACTCATTGTCTGGGGAAGAGTCTGGAAAATATTGATTGTGATAGTTCACAAGGCTGGATCAACCGCAGGTCACACAATTAAGTCTAATGTGCCAAAAACTAGTAGGTCTGATCATAGAAATATAAGTAAACTAGAGTGGGGACAAAAAGAATTAATTTAGAGAGATAGAAATAAACATTATGAAGGTGTTTAATTCCAAGTGATACACAAGGAACATACATGTGGAATATGGAGTTATCTAAATTGAAGTTTAAAGCACATCTTGGGGGTAGACTGCAAAAGGCATTAAGTATTTGGTCAGCAATTTTTAGTGTTATAAAAGTTCAGAAATTATTTTTACCATATTTATTAGTTTCTGAATGTGTTTTACTTATTGTCATGGAAAAATGAAATTAAAAAAATAAAACCTCCATGGAGATACACAAAATTAGATGCAGGGCAATATATTTAATTCATTTCTACATTTTATGATTACATGTATTAGGTAGTAGATTTAAAATCTTCACTTCAGGAAATAGGTGAAAGAGAATACAGATCACATGAGAACTGAGGTCTTAATATTAAAATGTGTTTTACAATATATTCATTACATTTGTAACTGACCCATATAATGGACTGACCATGTTCATTGCAGTTATTAATTCAGAATGTCTACAGCATTAGGGTGGAGTACGATGTCAAAAGAATTTTGTGAAGTCTATATTCTGATTAAGAATATGAGTGCTGAGTTGTTCATTCATTCAAAGTAATCACAATCATCTTATGTTTATATACTATATTAAATCACAAGAGTCCAGAGCATTCTATAAATTGAAATTACTCTAGTGTTCAGCTACAGCAATAATAGTACAATGTGAAATCAGATAATACAAGCTACAGGAACCTACCAGAATTTGAAATATGCCCATGTTACAAGACATGTTTTAAAATAAGTCCTATGAGTTCAAATTAATAATCTTGTTTATATACAGAATAGCATCTTAGAATCGCAGCATCTTAATAAAGTAAGAAGAGACCTTGACGATCACCTTTTCCAACCATTTCATTTCACAGATGAGGAAACTAATTTCTACAGTTTTGATTTCTTGCTGGTTCCTACTAAATTGCAACATTACCTTCATGCTATTGCTTGCAAAAGTAATATTATATTATTTACTGAATATAAATATGAAAAATATGTATTACCACTACCACCCAATTCAGAAATTTAAATCCTAAAAGTTCCATGTATAAGCTACTCAAGATGGTGTCAAGTTCATTGCCAGAAAGTTCTCATAACTGGGAGCCAGAAATGGTTAAATTAAGGAGTGATGTTATTGTGTAAAACGGAATGTTCTTTCCCTCACCCCATGCCCGATTCCCATGTTTCCTCCCTAAATGTGCAAACCTGTCTGCCACTGTTTAATCTATGAAAAGAGCAGATGGCAAGCCTTTGTCATCATTTGGAGGGTCCAGACAAATACATAATACCTGTAGATTTTCCAGACATTTAAATCAGGGGTGATTTTTAACACTCTGCTGTGTTAATAGCAGTCCCTGAAGTTCTGAGAACTATCCAACTACACTGGCTAATTTAGGCAACATCCTGACCCTACAACCCACCATATTGCTTTTTTCACTGAAAGTATTTATTCAAACTACTCTATGAGCTTCCAGCTATGTTTTGGGTTCTATCTTCTCTTGATCATTTAGTTGTACTTTTTGACCCTTCCTCTTCTAAAAGTCCCAGCCTACCAGTCCTCTCTTTTCTCGACCTTCCCAGAACTCTTCAATCAAAAGAACATGGTGAAAATGACATTCTGGGCCTTCTGAGCCCAGTTTTTAAGAAGTGTATCAGCTTCTGCAGTCTCATTGTTGGCAAACTCCATCTTGGGCAGTAGCCACCATGTTGTGAGGAAGCCCAATCTAGGAGAGTAAATAAGTGGAGGCCACCTGCAAAGAAGCCCTGGAGAATGAGTAACCCACCCATAGTCCTGTTCCAACTATGCACCCAGTTGAATGAACTCACATAAGTGATCCCAGTCAACATCATATGGAGAAAAAGAACTGTCCATTAAGGCGTTTAGCATCCCTTAATTTCTTACCCACAGAATATTAAGAAAAGATAAATAGTTACTTCAAGCCACTACATTTGTGCATTCCTTTTTACATATCAATTGATATTCAAAAAACTCCCCACACGTAAACATTATATCCAACTTCTGTTTTAAAAAGAAGCATTGGTATCCGTCGAAGCAGAACTTAGGCTTTCTCAAGTTCAGTGAGACCTTGAGGGTGTGTCATATATTGTACAATGTGGGAGGATTTACAGCCTTGGGGACCGTCAGGCATTGTACCCTATAGGATACTCCAGAGGCAAGAGCAGCAGTGGGAGCAGAAAAGGGCCTCCCTGGGATGACCTTCCAGTAGGCAACTGCCACAGGAAAGCCTATGTAGGGTTAAAGGAGCACAATTGTCCCTGATCACATGGAAGCCTTCTCCAGATGCTGCCACAAAGAGTGGGAAGGGGTCTTGGAGCAGAGGTTGAGGATCTGTGAAAAGTGCAGTGACAAGCTAGTAAGTGTTGTAAATATGACTGTGCAATGAATCAACCCGCAAAAAATGAGAAACCAAGATTCAAAGAAGCAACTCTAATTGGTTCAGCTTAGAATAGGCCCCCGCCTTCGGACCAATTAAAAATAGGAAGATTTTATTGTATGAATATAAATACTACCGGCTAGGCCATGGTACTACATGGATGGGAGGAGTGGGCGGAGTACATAACTGTTGCTAGTTCCATTGCGTGTATCTATTAGAGCTTATTTTCTGAATTGCAATGATGTATTAACTGACCTTTTATGGAAGATTGGGATTATCATTACATCCCTAGAGCACAGGAAGCCCCCCATACTAGAGCCATTCAATAAATATTAGTTCTGTTTTTCCCACACTTAACTGGTACATTCCATACCTGGCACTGCCCCTGTTTCTAGCAATATGGCCATGTGATGTAGATTATTAGTGATGGTGAGGGAGGTGTATTTAGCACTTGAACATTTTTCAAAGTACTTTCACATAGGTATAGGATTTATCTCTATGCAGTAATGTAGGCAACATAATTTTGTTTTTCTTTTTTAAGATATAGTTTCACTCTTATCACTTAGGCTGGAGTGCAGTGGTGCCATTTTGGCTCACTGCAACCTCCATCTCCTGGGTTCAAGCAATTCTCCTGCCTCAGCCTCCCAAGTAGCTGGGATTAAAGGTACCTGCCACTGCACCAGGCTAATTTTTTTGTATTTTCAGTAGAGACAGGGTTTCATCATGTTGGACAGGCTGGCTTGAAGTCCTGATCTAAGGTGATCCACCTGCCTCGGCCTCCCAAAGTGCTGGGATTACAGGTGTGAGCCACCGCATCTGGCTAGGCAATATAATTTTAACCTCTCAACAGAAAAAGAAGATTCAAAGAATTTGTGTATCTTGTGTATGGATTTTCTGAAGGTCATAGGGAGCTGGATCACTGTGTAACATCCTTGTACAGGAAGTAGGAGTACTGGGTAAGGCAGGGTCCAAAACAGAATCACACATAAAGGGAGTTCAGGTTGGCTCTGGCAAGTTTCCAAGGTGTAAGGTGAGGTGAATAAGCAGCAGATTCAGTGATTCTGAGAGTGGGAAGCAGAACTGGCCACATGAACCATGCTGGTTGCTTTGAGTAGATGAAGTATTTTGTTATTAGCAGTGCTGCCCCACTTAAAACAGTTCCCAGCTGGAGTTTTCAGAAGAAGAATGTGCAGCTACTTAAGGAAGTCTGACAGTACGGTAAGGCCTAGCATAGTGTTTGAGACTCAGAAGGCCCTAAACTCTGGGCAGTTCTTTCAATCCTCATGATCTGTAATTATCCCAGTTCATGTCATCTCACCACAACTACAGATGTGCTTTGCCTGTTAGTCCAGGCTGTGGCTTGTTAACTGTAAACCCTGGGCCACTTTCTTCACCCTTCTGATACCTAGCTTCTTCCCTTGTAACATGCTGTCTTTCTCAAGAGTGAAAGGCGACTAAATCAACTAAGACTTAAAGCATTGATCCTAGTGCCTCATAAGAGGAAGACATTCTATATTTTACCTCCCCAGTCTCTTCAGTGGCAGTAGTAAAAGACTTCAAATCCCTCTTAGTCTTATTACTTTATTAATAATGGAAAATGTTGAACTAGAAAACAATTTTTCCTCCTTCTTCCCCCTGAAGACTCTGGGCCTCTTGGAATATTTATTTTAGAATGAAGCTGTTGCAGCAATACATCGCACACATCACATCTTGACTTGGGAAAGTGACTTAGCCTTTTTAAGCCAGTTTTTTTCATCTTTGAAATGGGTATAATAATAACACCTCTCTCCTAAAGTTGTAAGGATTCAATGTGCACTTAGCATTGATGTAAATGTAAAGCACTGAGCACAGTGCCCATTGCATAGTAAGCATGCGATAATTGTTAACTAGCATTATGATTAACCTTCAGTTTACTCACCTACAGATGGGGTATTGAAATGTCTACTTTGAAGAGTATTTTGAGAATTAAAGTGGAGATTGTTTATAGAAATATGTAGAGATTAATAACTGGTACATCGTAAACACACAGCCAAAGATTATTCATCTCTTCTTTTTATAAAATAATTATAAGATTATTCATCGCTTCTTGTAAAATACCTTAATTAAAATAGGTGCTCAAACAAATGCAAACCTTTACTGTTCATAAGTACCAGTATTTATTTCCAATGGAAGAAACTTCCTGTCACCTAGAAATTAGGAGATAAGAATCCTTGGTTTTGTGGAGAAGGGGAAGGTTATTTAAGGAAAGGTGAAGCGATTTAAGGATTTTAATATGCAAGGTCAAATTCTCAACTGTGAAAAGAAATTTAAAATTACTCTCTGCCAATAAATACATAGTAGGCTTTAAGGTGATGCTATAAAACAACTGTTATAGGCTCTGATACCCCAGCCATATCCACACAAGTGCACACCAACAAGCCAATTTACACCATTTGGTTGTAATCTTGTTCCATTTCCCTACATTTCTGAGAAGAAAGGAATTATTAATTGTTGTTTACTTTGATACTTCACTACATTAGTGAGCTAGGCTACACCATAAGTTCTGGCCTGAGTTCAAAGATTAGCAAAAACAATTTGGCTTAAGGTGTTTTCGATTTGATTTTCTACCAAATCAGCAATATAAAAACTATACAAATGAAGAAATCAATGAGAAAACAAACTTCTTGATCCTTTTCACAAGTGAGATGATCAACCATGTGGATGCAGGAGCTGAGTTCTATTAATCTAGAAAATGGGCTTGTCAATATTCAAAGGTCTAACTTCATTAAATGCGTCCCTTTTTGCTATGCGACAGTTACATGCTTTAGTGTTCTTATTGCTTCATCTAGATTTCAAAAATACTTGGTTATGCATGGCCTGACAAAATATGTTATTATCCACTTTGTAGCACAACAACTTGCATTAGACTTTGATTGTTAGCTTGCAGTAATCATTTTTGAGTAGTTACACACCTTTATATAAAGAATTGCAGAATAAGCATTATTCTTGTTATGAATCTTCTACACAGAAAGTACCCAAGAGGTAAAATATTGGCATCTAAAGTTAAAGGAATAAAAAATGCATAAGCTGTTTAATGTATAGATAAAGGAGAATTCAGTGTTTTCTTCATAAGGAATTCATTTTCTAAGAAATAGCTTTAATTAAAAATCTCTGATAAAACAGAGAATTTTAAAGCATTTTTGACAAAAGATTTAATAATTTAAAGACATTTTATTTTCATTTGAAAGAATGTAAAAATGTAAATCTCATTTACTTAAATGTAGAATTGTCTTTAAAATGAATAAAATCCCCGTGGTTATTTTATCGAACAAGACTAGGGACTTTACAGTAAAGAGAAATGAAATCTAAAGTACTGTAAAACAAAATCAGGAATATGATTGAAAGATAAATTTGTAAGAAGATTTTCTAATGCTAATGAAGTATAATTTAGAAAAAATTCTATAATCTTAGAAATTCTGTAACTTTGTGCAGATATAGATAGAGGAGTACTAAAAATGTAAAGCCTCAAACCAAGAGGTGAAATTGGAGAAAAACTAAAAGTAATTCAAAGAAATGTAAAAGAAAATTGTTTAATTTGGAAGAAATATCTTCTGTGAAGTGGACGTCCTGATAGGCAGTGAAGTTTTGCCAATGTGGTTATGTATTCCCATTTAAACATTTTTAACTTTGTAGTTAATAGACTAGGCAAATGTTTAACCCTCACTCCATTCTGCGGTCAAAAAGAAGTTTGCAGTTAATATGTATCAGTTTGTAACATACTCTATGCTCTCATTTGTACTTGGAAATAGGAAAAGAGAAGAAAGATCGTTGATTCTTTCTTCCTATTGCCAGAAGTTTTTCTTTTACTGTACCTGATTGTGTCTTATACAGAAGAAGTACTGTAGTAGTTCAGAAAGAGGATGGGGCAGTAAGAAATGTTTGAAATGACTGAGGATAAGCATCTACCAGTATATTTGTCATGCTCCTTGATCTGATAACATCAAGGAAGTTTCAAGAAATAGTTCTGGCTCCAAGAGTTGCTCAATTATATTGTAAGAACTTTCCTCAACCACAAGGATGAGTGTGGATAATAATAATAATGATAGTAGCCTATACCAAAAATTGGTCTATAAATACTTATTGCTTATCAATTCTCACACCAAAAGTCTGAATTTCTGCTGAAATACCATTTACTATATTCAAAATGTGCCACAAAATAATAAAACATTAATTATTTATATTGAATGTTTATTAGGAAACCCTTGTTAATGTAGAACATCATCTAGTCATCACGTTTTGTTTCGTTCTTAAATAATCTGAAGAAAATAAGAGATTAAAACAAAATATTGTTAAAAAAATTCTCCTACATCTTTTTCATTCATTCTGTACATAAGAAATAACTCCTGAGAATGGAGCAAGTAGTACATAGTTTGTATAAACAAAATTCTATTCTTAAATTGATTTCAAGATAGCCCAGGACAACTGATTCAATGCTCTTGGATGGTCTTAGCTCAGAGGAGACTTTCTACATGAGATGTAGAATCTCACAGGACTTCCCTATTATTTATTATCAAATTACTTTCTTATTATCAAATTACTTCAGTTCTTTATACTCTTTTCTCTGTTTAGACAAAGTCTTGGGAAATTGGCATTTCACCATCACCTTTTGTCTTGTGGAAGTGTACATAAATAAATGTACACTTTTTAGGTATAAATAAAATAAATTGGCTTCATTTGATTAATTTTCATATTGACACAAATATCTTCCTTTGAGCAGCTGAAAACATTTCCCTCTGCAGTTTAAAAATGTGCTTTATAAAAATTCATCTTCCCTTTTGGACAAGGTTCCAAAATTTTTAAGAACAACAACAGTGACAGGGACACTTTCAGCGCCATGTTAACTATTTATGCATGTGTGCACACACAACCACATATGGATGTAGAGGATATCAGATTATCATCATGCATATAACCATGATTCCAAAGGGTCTCAGAAGGAAGTATTCAAATTGTTTTTATAATTATGGGCTGAATTTTCTGTGTTCTACTCTCCATTTCTGGCTAATAGTGATTTCAGTGTTTGACATGAAGTCTTAAAATATGTCTCTCAGACACCCTTGCCATGACCATGAAGCATTAATAAACTGAGAAACAGAAGTTACAATGTATGAGAAATTAATTTATTTAGTGGTGCTACATCAAGAGTCACTGATGGATATTGAGGGGCAAAAGGAGAAATATCTGGAGTCTAGGCTCTGAGTCCTCCACACTTCACCCAGAGTAGCCATACATATATTTGCTCTGTGAATTGGGGTCATACGCAAGATTTCCTTTGCTTTAAACAAGTGGTTGGCTGCTGAAGAACTATTTAAGTAACATTTGTTTTTTAGAAATTAGTTTTTAAAGAGAAAATATGGCTTAAAGAGGATAAGGGATTGACCCAAAATAACACAGCTATTTAGAAACAAACTCTCTTGCTTATGTTTATTCCACTCTAACCTTAGTGTTTTTACAGAGATGACTCTGCATACCTTGAATAGATTCCAAGCCCTACTCTGATGGTTCTGCAGTGTTGTCTAACATGCTTCAAAGCTCAGCTTAAACTATCTTTCTATGATGGAGCCTTCTAGTGCTCACACATATCTAATTCTCCTCTTCTGAGCTTATCGGTGGGTTAAACATTCTCACTCCTTTGCAGTTAGGTGGAGCCATGTAACAGCAGAATACATTGTGAGTTGAAGTGATGTGAGTTACTTCAGTGCTAAACCATCCAAGCCAATGTGAGACCCTCTGGTACTCTGTCCTCTATTTAGGTAACTAAGAAAGCTATGTGTTTCTAATATGGTGATGCCTGTTTCAGCCTGAGCTTTGGGAGATTAGGTGGAGCTGATACTCCTTCAACTCACAATAGATTGTACAATGAGCTAGAAGTAAACTGTTGGTATGGTAAGCCACTGGGATACCACAGTCAACTAATTACTGAAACATAACCTACCCTGTCTAATTAATGCTTGTTAGCAGGATTTGCTGAATGACAATTGAAGCTTGAATTCTGCCTGCAAAAATTTCTAACAGGCATTGCCAATGCCACATTCATACATGAAGAGCCCCGAACCAGTGTTATCATCATTAGTTTCTATCAAAAGTGAAGAAATGCACAAAAGAAGGGCATAAACCAAGGTCATTAACGACGATTTCTCATGAAAATAATAAAGGATTCTTGAAGAAATAGCAGGTTTGGGGCAGGAATGATACAGGTGAATTTGAGACATTTTATGTCAGAAAGAGAGGAAGCTATTAGGCTATTGAAGATACGTCAAAACAGGCAGGAGTCTATTTTAAAAGCTCCCAAGTTGATTAGGGTAAAAAGAATAATGTCTACATTATTGATTGAAAAAATATGTCATATTTTAAATTTATTTCAGACATTATTCTTTTTATCCCAATTGACTTCTTCAATCCAGAAGTTCATAATTATACTGACAAAACTCTCACTGATCACCACTAAGGTTTCTATGATACCAACTTGTTATTCTAAAAGGTGCCCAAGAAAAAAGGTGGAGACAGATAAAGAAATGAGATATATGTTAACATTCTTTTTTGAACTATATTTTATGGTAAAGAAAGAGTTAACAAAAAAAATTTCTATGTTGAGGAATTGTAATGATAGCAGAAGGAAGGGCAGAATTAAGAATGCACCATTTTGTAACCCCTACTGAAATAATGTATAAAGCCAATAATAATCAATGGCTACTAAAATTCTTAAAAGACATTCTTTACATGATGTCTACAAGATGGTGGAATAAGCATTACAGCTCTTATTCCCATATAGAAACATCTATTTGAACAACCATCCATTCATGAGAATACATTCACAAAAGCTAAGAAATTCAGATGAAAGATTTCATCACCTGAGTATAGCTCACAAATAAGATGCATTGAAAAAGATAGAAAGGACAATTTCCCTTTAGCAGTGTCACCACTTTCCCAAGTCCACACAGTGCAACTGGGGGAGAGACAGCCTCAACATACTAAAAGGAAAGTAAAATGAGCACCTGACTGCATGAACCTGAACACCAGGCATCCTCTGTGAATGCAGCACCAAGCCAACTCTTGCAGACTCAGGCTCCAGACCAGCCCCAGTGGACCCAGATTGCAGACTGAACTTGACAAACCCAGGCTTTAGACCCACCCCTGTGTCTGGCCAGTCCCTGAGGCACCAGACTCCAAGCTGGTCCCCAAGGCTCCAGGCCCCACACTGCATATGAGGGAAGCACTATATCATTATCAAAGGATTTCTCAGCAGAAATATTACAGGCTGGGAGAGAGTGGGATAGTATATTCTAAAGTACTGAAAGGAAAAAATTTGCAATCAAGAATACTATACTTAACAAAGCTATCCTTCAGAAACGAAGACATAATTTTTCCAGACAAACAAAAATTGAGAGAGGTCATCATGACTAGATGTGTCTTTTAAAATTTTTTTGTATTTTTATTTTTTTTTCTGAGACCTAGACTCACTCTGTTGCACAGGCTGCAGTGCAGTGGCTGGAGTGCAGTGATCTTGGCTCACTGCAACCTTTGCCTCCTGGGGTCAAGCAATTCTCATGCCTCAGCCTCCTGAGTAGCTGGGATTACAGGTATCCACCGCCATGCCTGGCTAATTTTTGTGTTAGTAAGAGAGGGGGTTTCACCATGTTGGCCATGCAGGTCTCAAACTCCTGACCTCAAGTGATCCACCCGACTCAGCCTCCCAAAGTGCTGATATTACAGGTGTGAGCCACCATGCCTGGCCCACTAGTTCTGTCTTACAAGAAATTCTAAAAGGAACCCTTCAAGTTGAAATCAAAGAATGTTACTTAACAACATAAATGCACATGAAAATGTAAAACTCACTACAAAGGTAAGAACATAGTCAAATTCAGAATATTCTAACATTTAAATGATGGCTCATAAATCATTTAACTCTACTATTAAAGTTAAAAGACAAAAATAAAAAAATGATTATAGGCACAATAAGTTAATATTCAATCAAAGTAAAATTGTTATCAGCTTAAAATAGTCTGTTATAACTATAAGATGTTCTATGGAAGCCTCATAGTAACCACAAAGGCAAAACTATAGTAGATACACAAAAGATAAAAAGTAAGAAATGAAAGCATAAGAATAGAGAAAATTCTTAAATCATAAGAAAGACAGCCACAGAGGAGGAAAACAACAAAATATCTACAAACAACCATAAAACAATGAACAAGATGGTAGTAGTAAGCCCTTACCTATCAATAATTACTTTGAATGAAAATAGATTAAATTGTTTAGTTAAAAAATATATACTCGGTGAATGGAAAAAGTAATAATATGCTACCTACAAGAGATTCATTTCACTGTTAAGGGCACATACAGATTGGAAATGAAGGGATGGAAAAAGATGAATAGTCCATGAAAATGAAAACAAAAATAGGACTAGTTATACTTAAATCAGATAAGACAGACATTAAGTCAAAAACTGTGGAGAAAAAAATGAAGAAGCTCATTATATAAAATAAAAAGGTTAATTCATTGAGATGACATAATGATTGTAAATATATATGGACCCAACTTTGGAGCATTTAAATATATAAAGCCAATAGTAATAGATCTGATGAGAGAGATAAACTGTAATACGATAATAGTAGACTTTAATACCCCACTTTCAACAATGGACAGATCATCCACACAGTAAACCAATAAGAAAATATTGTAATTATGCTTTAGATCAAAAGTCCTGACAAACATGTGTAGAACATTTTATCCACCAACAGCATAATATGCATTCTTCTCAAGTACACAGGAAACAATCTCCAGCATAGATAACATGTTAGACTACAAAACAAGTCTTAAAACATTTAAGAAGATTGAAATTAAATCAAGCATCTTTTCTAACCACAATGGTATAAAAATGGAAATCAATAACAGGAGGAATTTTGAAAAAATTTACAGATATGTGGAAATTAAACAACATGCTTCCAAACAACACATAGGCCAAAGAAAAAATAAAAAAGGAATTTTTAGAAAATCATGGGACAGATGAAAATGTAATCACAACATGCCAAAACTTAAGAAATTCAGCAACAGTAGTTCCAAGAAGGAAGTTTATAGCAAAAAAAAAAATGCATCAAAATAAGAAAAATCTCCAATAAACAGCCTAATGTTACATTTCAAGAAACTAAGAAAAAAAAATACACTTATCCAAACTTAGCAGAAGGAAATAATAAAGATTTTATATATATGTGTGTGTTTGTATATATGGATATATATACATATATATGTGTATATACATACATACATACGTATATATATGTATATACACACATATACATACATATATGTATGTATATATATACACACATATATACGTATATATATGTGTGTGTGTGTATACATATATATGCATACATATATGCATATACACACACACACACACATATATATATACACACACAAATACACAAAGACAAAAAAACTAGAAAAGATCAATGAAACACAAAGCTTTTTATTTTTATTTTTATTTTTATTTTTATTTTTTAACAGAGTCTAGTTCTGTCACACAGTCTGGACTGCACTGGTGCAATCTCAGCTCACTACAACCTCCATTTCCAGGATTCAAGCAATTCTCTCACCTCAGCCTCCTGAGTAGCTGGGATTGCAGGTGAGCACCACCATGCCTAGCTTATTTTTTTGTATTTTTAGTAGAGACAGGGTTTCACCACGTTGGCCAGGCTGGTATTGAACTCCTGACCTCAAATGATTCACCTGCCTTGGCCTCCCAATGTAATCGGATTACAGGCATGAATCACCACACCCAGCCACAAAGCTGGTTTTTTGAAGAGAAAAAATTGATATACCTTTAGCTGAACTAAGAAAGAATACTCAAATAAACAAAATCAGAAATAAAAGAAGAGATACTATAACTGATACCACAGAAATACAAAGAATCATAAAAAAACTACAATGAACAAATATATGCCAACAATTGTGTAACCTAAAAGAAATTGATAAATTCCCAGAAACATTTGACCTATTAATATCAAATCATAAAGAAATAGAAAATTTGAACAGACCAAAAATGAAAAAGAGATTGAATCAATAATAAAATCTCCTATCAAAGAAAAGCCCAGCACCTGATGGCTTCTTAGCTGAATTCTATCAAATATTTAAGAAACCAATCCTTCTCAAACTCTTCCAAAAAGTTGAAGAGGTAATATTTCTAAGTTCATTTTAGGAGGCTAGCATTATTAGCCTGATACCAAAGGCAGGCAAGGACTCTAGAAGACTACAGGCCAGTTTCCCTAATAAACATAGTTATAAATATCCTTTAAAAAATATCAACAAACTGAATTCAAAGGATCTTTCACCATAATCAGGTAGGATTTACCCCTAGGAAACAAGGATGGCTCAACAATGCAAATAAATACATGTAATACATCATATTAACAAAATGAAGGACAAAGCCCATGTGGGAAAGAATAATTTAACAAAATCCAATATCCTTTTGTGATAAAAGCTGTCAACAAATTAGCAAGAGAAGTAATTTAAATCAATACCACAAAGGCCATATATGATAAATCCATAGTTAACATCACACTCAACTTAAAAAGTTGTAAGTTTTTTCTCTAAGATCTGAAATGAGAGAAGGATGCCCACTGTCCCTACTTCTGTTCAACATAGTACTGGATGTCCTAGCCAGAGAAAATAGGAAAGAAAAAGAAATAAAAGGCTACGAAATATAAAGGAAAAAGTGAAATGTCTCGATGCTGACAACATGATCTTATACATAGAAAATCTTTAAAACTCCACCAAAGTCACTATTAGAAATGATAATAGAATTCAGTAAAGTTGCATGGTACAAAATCAACCTACAAAAGTCAGCAGCATTTCTACAAACCAACAGAGAACTACCTAAAAAAATAAGAAAATAATCCCATTGACATAACATTGAAAAAATTAAAATAGGTAAGAGTGAATTTAACCAAGGAGGCAAAGGATCTGTATACTGAAAACTATAAGAAATTGATAAAAGAAAGTGAAGAAGACAGAAATAAATGGAAAAATATTCTGTATTAATTGTTTAGAAGAATTAATATTGTTTAAATATCCATCCTACTGAAATTTATCTGCAGATTCATTATAATTCCTGTAAAAATTCCAGCAGCATTTTTCACAGAAATAGAAAAAGCAATTCTAAAACATGTATAGAACCATAAAGGACCCTGAATAGACAAACCATCTTGAACAAAAAGAAGAGAGCCAGAGGCATCACACTACCTGACTTCAAAATACATTACAAAGATATAGTAATTAAAACAGCATGATGGTGGCATAAAAACAGGCACATTGACCACTGGAACAGGACAGAAATTCCAGAAATAAACCCACACATTTATAGTCATTTGGTTTTCAACAAAGGTGCCAACAGCACAAAATGAGAAAAAGACAATCTCTTAAATAAATAATAGGAAAATTGGATATCCGTATGCAGAACAATGATATTGGCTCTTTATCTCACAACATATACAAAAATCAACTCAGATTAAAGTCTTAAATATTAGACCTGAAACTATAAAATCACTAGAAGAAAACAAAGGGTAAATCTCCTCAATATTGGTCTGACAATTATTTATTGGATATGATTTCCAAAGCACAGGAAGCAAAAGTAGAAACAGTCAAATAGATGAACCTAAAAGCCTTCTGCACAGCAAAAGAAACAACAGAGTGAAGAGATAACCTATGAATTGGAAGAAAATATTTACAAACTATACACCTGATAAAGGGTCAATATTCAATGGTCAAATGGGATTACATGAACCTTAAAGGTTTTTGCACAGCAAAGGAACAGAGTAAAGAGACAACCTATGAATTGGAAGAAAATATTTGGAAACTATACATCTGATAAAAGGTCAATATCCAAAATATATAAATAACTCAATAGCAAGCAAAAATCTTGATTAAAAAATATGCAAAGGATCTATACAGGCCTGTGAAAAAATGTTCAGCATCACTAATCATAAGGGAAATGCAAGTACAAGCTATGAGATATCACTCCACACCTATTGGAATGGCTACTATGAAATAAAAAGACATTAAGTGTTGGCAAGGATGTAGAGAAAAGTATATCCTACCACGTTGTCAGTGGGAATGTAAATTAACACAGCCATTATTGTAAACAGTGTGGAGGGTCTTCAAAACTTAAAAATTAAATGACCAGAAAATCCAGCAATGCCACTTCTGAATATAATACTCAAAGACAATGACATTAGCATCTGGAAGAGATTTCTGTACTCCCATGTTCATTCAGCATTATTCATGACATTCAAAATATGCTATCAACCCAAATGTCCATCAACAGATGAATGGATATAGAAAACATAATATACAATAAAAAATTATCCAATCCTAATAAAGAAAAAAAATCTGTCATTTGTGATAACATAGATGAGCCTGCAAGACATTAAGCTATGTGAAATAAGTCAGACACAGAAAAGCAAATACTACATAATTTCACTTCTACATGGCATCTAAAATTTTCTTACTCATATAAACAGAGACTAGAAGAGTGGGTGCCAGGGCCTGGGCATTGGGAGAAATGGGGAGATGTTAATAAAAGGGTACAAAGTGTCAGTTACACAGAATAAATAAATACATCTCTAAAGTAAGCTTTAGGGGTCTAAAATATGGCCTAGTAACTTAATAATATTGTACTGTATATTTAAAATTTTTCAGGAGAGTAAATGTCAAATGTTCTCACCATACACAAAAAACAATGATGACTATGTGAGGTGATGGATATGTTAATTAGCTTGACTACAGTAATCATTTCCCAATGTATACATGTACCAAACATCACCTTGTACACCTTACATGTATACAGCTTTTATTTTTCAATTACAGCTAAATAAAGCTGGAGAAAAATAAGAAAATATGTAACACCATTTATGCAGTTTTCTTGCCCCCAAATTAAACCAAATCTAATCCATCCCCTAAATCTAAAACCAGCTATCACACAAATTCTGGGGCTAGAGCAGCAACCTTGTGAAGATGCAATTAGCCAAATGCTGAATGTGGGTAATTACACAAGGCAAATAACCCGGATATTTCTACAAATATATAACATGAAAAAAATGGAGATAAGAGGAATTTAGTTTAAAAGAACACTAAGTGACAATACCAAACAAATGCAAACCTTGTTTGGATTCAAATTTAACAAAGTAACTAAAAAGACATCTTTGATAAATTTGAACATAAACTGAACATTAATTTTTTTGAACTACTGTTAGGTATGACAATGATATTGAGGTTGTATTAAAAATATCTTTAAGATTTACTAAAGTATTTATGGGTGAAATATAGGGATTTTAATTAAAACATTTCAGCAAAAATAGAGAAATGAATGAAATATGATTGACAAAATATTGACTGTTGGAGCTGGATGATAAGTACAGGGAGGTCAATTATATTATTCTTTCTATGCATTTATAATATCTAAAATTCTACATAATAAAATTTAAAAATAAATAAAAGTGAAGGCAGGGAACTGCTTCTGAGACCATGCCTTCTTAACATGGATTTACATTTCTTTTGCATTTTTATTGTTTGAGGAATGAAAGTTATTTTTTATTGTTTTCTAAGTCAACAGATAAAATTTATGTATTTATCATGTACAACGTGATGTTTTCAAGTATATATACAGTGTGGAATGGTTCAATCTAGCTAATTAACAAATGAACTACCTCCATTTTTGAAGACTCCAATATTATATATTCAGCATTTGGATTTTTCTTGTGTCTGACTCTCCTCTTCTGACTTTTGAGAGCTGAGACAGGCCTATGGTCTACTTGTCTAGATCCTTACTTCCCACTGGCTTTTTAAAGAATGCTTGGACTTTGGTCCATTGGGATTCTAACAATCTTACCTGATACCTTTGTATCCTAACTCTGAAAGCAGGACCAGTTACCTAATTTGTGGGGTCCAGCAGAAAATACAAATGCAAGTTCCCTTGTGAAAAAAATTGTAAGAAATTCTAGATAGTCAGCAGAGCATTATATCAAGTGCAGATGTTTTTTGAGTGTGCGAGATTGTGTGCCTGCACAGACTGTATACCTATGAAGCCAGTTCTGTCTGACAGTAGTAGTAGATTCTAGCTTGATGTATTGGCAGACCATTGCAGAGTATGTAGATCATTCAATTCTGCATAGCACAGATAAGAGAGGAAATGAATGAACGGAATAGGCTCTTCATAAATGTATTAAGTAATGAATTAAAACCTTAGGAAGACATTTGTTTCTGACATCTATATGTATACTAGCAACAAATCCAAGAATTAGAAAAATGTATTTTCATAGTTGATTCTTCCATATAGTAACAGAGAATCTATATAGTCAGAATATATTTCAGTCAGTGGTTCTGTGTGCCTGACCAGAGGCTCATATCCAGCAAACATAAGCGTGATGCCTCATTTGAAATATTTATCAGCCAGGCTCCAGGCCATTGACTCCTAGTCACTCCTAGCTTTTCTATTAGATCTCACTGTTCTTGATTCATTTAGCTTGTCTCCCATAGATGAGTATGATCAGTGACCTTACCTACTGATCGATATGGTCTAGTCAATATTGTAAACTCACACTAAATACATGAGCAACTGCTCTCTGGAGAGAGAGAATGATAATGAGAGGAAAGGTAAGCAGAGGAGTGGGAGTATTCCACATCCTTATACTAGACACAATTACTGCAAATACAAATTAGACAGAGTCCCTGTCCTCAAGGAACTTTCCGTTAATAGAAACAGACATATAAATAAACAGTTGCCAAAGTCATTCAAAGGCCAGGATGCAGCACTCTAGTTTACTTTCCCAGTTGTCTTTACCTTTTTCCTTCCTGCTCTTCCTTTTGCCACTTAGACCCCTGTTCCATAGTCCTCTACCATTATGAACTTCCAACAAAAATTCTGGATTTTGCAAAACTAAAATTGATATCCTTCTTACAGATCTGCTAAGGAACTCTGTTGTAGTCATTGCTTAAGACATGAAGCCCAGACAGAATTTCTTATGGCAAGGAAATGGATATTAAGCTCATCCAGACTTGCTCCTGGAAGAAAAGAGCAGATTTGTGTCACTCCATTGTGGAAACAGACAGGTGAAGCCCTGATGTGGTCCCAGCACTTCTGTCAGCTTTGCTGCTTTCTTAGATGGGAAGTTCTTTGAAAGATCTGACCCGCCCCAAAGTATCAGAACATCCAGCTCTGTGCTGTGTGGCAACAGCCTCTCAGCAGATACTGAATAAAACGGAAAAGGATACTTGTAAAACTTGCAAGGCTTTTGGAAAAAAGCACTGTGAGATTATTTTTATCTGAGATCACTGTTCATTGATATGCTTAAAGTATAACACAAGGTTTGAATTTGAGAACTACATTCATAGCTCTTATTTTTAATTACCATTGTATAAAATTCCTTTCCCTTAATTATTTCTCACCAATGATTTCTCATTGGTCTTTTTTCTAGTATAACTGTTCTCTAGTTACTAAAGACATTTATTAAAAGAGGAAGCAGTAGAGATCATTAGAAGGACAGGTATTTTAACTTTTTGCCTAAATCTTAGATGTCATTTGGTTATTTCCTTCTCAGCCAGGCTTCACGTTATAAGTTGACCTATTTCTCTGGAATGTCCTTGTAAAGGACACCATTAATTTCCCAAAGTACAGAGGGCCACTGTCTTCTGAGTAACAGTTTTACAAGGTGCTAGAGTCACCTAATTGGATGAAATCACAGGGAGCTAAGACCTAAGCGCCATCTTTCATTCACACTGCTCATGCCAAGGGCAGAAAATGAGAATAAGAGAATGGAAGGAAAGAGAAGCATCATATCTAAAATATGGAATCTGGGGAGACTACACAGTCTCCTTCTATGATTGAATCCATGTAACTCCATATAACCAAATTGAAATAATCTGAATTAAGCTTAAAAATAAGGAAGCATTTTCTCCCCCATGGTTCTACACTAAGTGGTGAAGTAGAGATGTCATAATTATTGGTAAATTGGTTCTCTCTAGACTAGCAAATTGAACTGTGCGGGAATAGGGTGGTTTCTGAATTATCTGGACTGTTCACCCACACTAATCATGAATATTTATGAAATCTGAACCTCACTTTGTGCTCTGTAAACACAGCTTGAATTATTCAGATTGTTTGTCTATACTGTAATAAATGGAAAATTCTCCTTGTACCTTATTTTAGTATTAAAAAAATAGGCACTATAATGTTTTGGGTAAAAGGACAAAATAAGACAAAGGCATTTGCCTCCCCTTATTATGGTGCCCCATTACCCATGCTTGTATCTGTGAAATGATTTGTTTATGTTAAACATATATTTCAAGTGTGATGGTTCAACAGTGTTTAACCTATGGCTATGCTTCAACTTAGTTAAGCCTTTAAAACATTCCAGTGATTGTGTAATTCAATCAGATAGCCTAGCAGGAGATTAATTGGAAACATATGTGACACAGTGGCATCATGAGCCCCTGACATAAAAGAAGAGGAAAGGATTTGCTTTGTGCTGCTCTGAAAATGCCTGCCCAGAGCAATGGTCAGTGCCTGTGATGCAGCACACATGCGCTCCTGGGCAGGGACCTTAGATATGTTTTAATTAAAAATTTAAAAAATTAACCTTAATGCTACATCCTTTCCTAATTCAAGAAGCAAGAAGATAAGATTAAATTATTCATGTTATTTTATTCCAGTTTATGTATGCTGTGATGAAGTGATGTTTAGCAGGTCCTCAAATAAAACATCATTTCAATCAATGTTGTTTTTTTATAACATTGATGAGAAAAAAGCACTGCTTCATTACGTCATTTCACTTAAAGTTGTGGTTTCCAAGAACCTGTCATTTGCATTCAGTAAGGACTTACTGTATATATATATATATATATATATATATATTTCTTTTTTTCTTCAGCACAGCACCCACAAGATATCTTAACATGCCAGTAAAATCAAACATGTTTTACTGTGCAGGTTTTGCACACTTCTGCAGGGAGCTGAATAGCAGTTAATTTGGGGTGAATAGTTTTGTTTTCAGTCTTAGCATGCAATGATTATTTGCTTAAATGATGTAGCTAGGCTGGATGTCAACTTCTTGAGTTGTTTGTGGACTATATTTCAGTTTAAGACTATGTGAAGAGTATAGGAAGTGGAGGATTAAATATGTTGTGCCCTCACAGCATCACAATACTTAAACTTCAGGACTTGATTCTTAAATAAAGACAGACTAGAGCCAGGAGCATCTCCAAAGGAGATGGTGCATCAAATTCAAAAGCTATGCACCTTTTGTGTTGCTATATTTGGTGTTGTTTAGACATTGCATTTGCGCTAGAAAATTATTTACAGACATGCATCACTTAAAGATGAAGGTATGTTCTGAGAAATGTATCCTTTGGTGATGTATGTCATTTGCTAACATCATAAAATGTCCTTACACAAACCATAGATGGTATAATGTACTACACACCTAGGCTATATAGTATAGCCTATCGTTCCTAGGTTGTTCAACATGTTACTGAACTGGCCACTGTAGGAAATTAATGCAACAGTAAATATTGTAATGCAACAGTAAATATTGTATCTAAACATAGAAAAGGTACAACAAAAAATGGTATTATAATCCTATGGGACCACAGTCTATTGTTAACAAAAACATTGCTATGCCATGCATGACTGTATATTATTGATATATCATAGGAATAAAATATGTCTTTTATGTGATTTGCTGCTGAACTTACACAGCTTTCCCCATGTGGTATCTTACTAAGTTTTTAGTCTTAGAGTGTCTAGGATTAAAATGATGACCCAAGTCTGCTGTGAAAACAAAGAGCCTCACCAATCACCTGCTGATATAATTTGAAGATATAAACTGAAGAAGCTCTAACTCTAATTCTCTGAACACTAACAAGTGAAAAGACTATCACGGCAATGAATGAAAAGCTCTTCAGAAAAAAGAAAAAATGCTCTGAAAATGTGGGAAAATGCACTCAGCTTCTTTTGGATTAGAAGTAAACTGTCAAAGATGTCCACCCCCATCCAACTTTGTTAAAATGTTCAGTGGAGTAAAAGCACATAGGGATATCCTCTATTCCTCTTGATTTCATTCTATGATGAATTAGCACCTTTACTGAAATGCTTACTTCCAATGGCAGTGCATATCATCAAATCTGGATGAAGGAGAATTCAGCAGATGTTCAATCAGGGATTCAGTCGTCATTTGTTGTGGGATCTACTCTGTCTAGCTACACCGAAAGAGAGCTCAGTAGAATTGTAAGGAGCACAGTCCAGGCACTAGAGAGTGAGTACATATGAAACTGACATTATTTATTTCCTGAAAGACTGATAATATTTTTTTATTTTGTTAATGTGGAAAACTGTTAGCTATGATTTTATTACTTCAGTAGGTATAAAATTATTTAAATATGACGTTGTTCCCCAAGGGAGCTTTAGTAAATAAAAATTTTCTAGAAATGTGCCCATTTCTTCCAAGTTTTAAAATATGTTAGGACAATATTTTTGTCTATCCTTAATTTGTTAAAATTTCTGTGGCATCTGTGGTAACCACCTTCTTAATTTCCACTGTTGTTTATTTGTGCCTTTTCTCTTTTGTTCTTTTCATTTTTGTCAATGGTTTCTCAATATTATTAATTATATTTGTAAACTATATTTGACCTTCTTAGCTTTTCTTTTTCGTATCTACTTTATATTTTAATAATTTTGCTCTAAATTTTGTATTTAGTATATTCTGTAGTTTTTTTCCTAGCTTTTGAAATTAGAAGCTTAGGTCACTAATTTCTATTCTTTTATTTTCTAATGTAAACATTTAAAACTATAGCTATGTCTTAGACCATTCTGGCTTCTATGATAAAATACTATAGACTGAGTAGCTTATAAAGAACAGAAATTTATGTCTTCCAGGTCTGGATGCTGGAAAGTTCAAGATCAAAGAGTCAGAACATTTATTGTCTCCTGAGGGCCTTCTTCCTCATAGACAGTGATCTTTTCATTTTAACCTCACATGGCAGAAGGGGTAAGGGATCTCTCTTGGGCCTCTTTCATAAGGGTACGCATCGCATTCATGAGAGCTTTGCTTCCATGATCTAATCATCTCTTCAGAACCTTACCTTTGTGGTAAGATTTCAAAATATGAATTTTGATGAAACATAAACATTCATACCCTAGCAAGATACAACCCAAAACCACTTTTGCTGCATTCATAGTTTTGATATGTCACATTTTCATTACTTTTTCTTGTCTTATTGCACTGGCTGGGACTCCCAGTATGATGATGGATTGAAATGGTGAGAGCAGATATTTTTGGTTTGTTCCTAACTTTAGGAGGAATGTATTTAGTCATCCAACATGAAGCATGATGTTACCAGTAGGTTTTGTAGTTGCTCCTTATCAAGTTAAGGAAGTTCCCTTCAATAACTTCTTGCTGAAAGATTTTAATGTTGAATTATGTCAAATGATTTTCTGTATCTATTCAGATGACTATATGGTTTTTCTTCTAAAGGCTATTGATTAATCATAGGCTATAGGCTAATGATTAATTTTTGCATGTTAGACCAGCCTCGCATCCCTAGGATGAAACCCACTTGGTCTTAATATATTTTTCTTTTTTATCTATTGCTGAGTTTGATTTGCTAACATTTTGTTGAAAATATTTTAATGTCTAGTTCTTGATGTGTGTTTATAGTTTTCTTGTAATGTTATCTCATTTGCATAAAAATTAATATTGTTCTAGAAAATGTGTGAGAATTATTCCATCTTCTTCTATTATTTAGATGAGATTGTGAGGAACTGGTATTTTTTACTTTAAATGTTGAGTAAAATTCATCAATGAGTTTATTTATTTTGGCTTGGAGTTTTATTGTTGGAAGGCTTACAACTATCAATTTAATTTCTTCTATTAACATATGACTATTCAGATTATTTATTCTTTAGGGAGCTTTGGTAATTTATGTAGTTTAGAGGAATTAACCCATGGTATCTAAGTTATCATATTTATGGGGATTATTTATAATATTTTCTAATTAAACTTTAGTGTCTGTAGGGTTTTATGATGACCATTCTTTTCACTCTCAGTACTTGTAAATTCTCTCTCCTATCTCTTTCTCTTGGTCAGCCTCTCTAATTGTTGGTTAAACTTACTTATTTTTCTTTTCTATTTCACTGATTTCTGCTGTTTTCTTTCATTTTTTTTTTTACTTCTGCTTGTTATGAGGTTTAATTTGCCAATTTCTCAACTTATTGCAGAGGATATAGTTTTATATTTTACATATTAATATAGACTCCTTTCACTAGAGTTAGTGAAGATATCCAGTCAACAGTGTACTTGTTGAGTATTTGAAATTAAACAATAGGATAATCTTTAGAATAAAGAGTTATCAGCTTTAATAGACTTGTTTTTATCTTGTAATACATATTGAAATAATGAAAAAAAGTTAGGGACTTGATCCAGCAAACAACCCTGGAGGAGGTAGAAGTGTGGGGCAATCTAATGTAGTCTGAAGTTTTATAAGCTGAACTGGGCCTACTTGAAAGGAATCAAGAGACATTAGACGATAACATACATTTCAGTTCTATTGTTGCAAGAAAACAGATAATGAGGTAAAATAACTTCTGTTGCTATTGTAATGACAAATGTTCTTAAGGCCTGTAAAATTCAAACGATCTGGAAAGGGTAAGATTGGAAGAACACAGTAAAGAAGAGGTCACATATTTCCAAGTGGTTTCTGAGTGTCCAAGCTCAGAAAGCTACAACACAGATTCCCACAATATAGTCAGCCATTCTGTTGGAGTTGGAGAGATCTAGAGAGAAGTCTGAGTTTGAGACAGCAAAAAATGTAAAGCCATAAATTTGACTTCAATAATTGTTCACTAGATATATAGTCTTTTCTCTCAAGAGAGAGCAACAGAATCTCAGGGAATATGAAAGAGCACCATGCCCCTAGGACTGACATTCTCAAAAATCTTCAGATTAGACTCTTTCTGGACAGAAGTGAAAGAGAAGCTTTGAGCTCTCTCTGGTGTTGGATCTGCAACCAAACAGGACTTCTAGCTGGATAGCAACAAACAAACAAATGCATATTTTAAAAATCACAAAAGATAGGTAGTCAACAGAGAACCTTTATATTATAAATATTATAATATTTATAATAATATTCCATTATTATGGAATATATATTTCTTATATATATTTCCTACGTATTCCATAATAAAGGAGAACCTTTCTTATATATTCTTCTATTGCTAAGGCAATCTCTACTATCTTTATCAATATGGAAATCAATCTATAACATGGTGTGTTATATTAAAAAACTATAAATGTGTTTTGGCAAGAAATCTTTAGTTTCAAGTCTCAGAGAAACAAATTGACTATTCTTTCTGAAGGTATTTCCAACCTCATAATTCACTTTGTTTTTCAGATTGATAGAAGCAAAATTTATTTTATTGTATGGTATGTTATAAACCCTCACCGCCACCCCCAATTTGATCAGATTCAGTTTCTTATGGACTGTTTAGCTATGTAGATATTTAAGTTTACGACATTAAGGCCATAATGAAATTTTAAATTCATTTAAATGATTCTTCAATAAGTTATTTTTAATCAGATCTTTACTTTTTTATTTAAAAATCACAATAAAATAAGCTCCATATATAGAGCTTATAAGCTTATATCTAATATGTTTATATTTTATATATATGTTTCACTAGATTTTAAATTATAGAGTAACTTATTTGAGAAGTAGGTATTTTCTTATTTAAAGTGTGGCTTTGAAAATAGTAAGCCATTTTTGTGGTTCTCTTTAAAAGTAGCTTTGAAAAAGACAGCTTATGTATTTCAGTTCTTTTTGGTAGATAGAGACCATCAATATACTTAAAAACAAATCATTGGTTCAGGCATAAATTACACAGGTCTCCAAATCTGGGGGCAAAGCAAATATGAATCAGATAGAAAAATTTATCACATGTTAAATAACCCCACTAGATAAATCTTTTGGATTCAAGCCAGCTGCCTAGACCATGGAGGGCAGGGATGTCCCTCAGGAGGCAGGCACAGACACAAAAAGACAGTAGCAGGAGAGATCCCCTATCAGCTCAACAAATGCAAGACAGGGCAAAGACTTCCTCATCATTATGAGCCTTCAACTCTCTTCACAGATTTCCTGCAGAGACCAGGAATACACTTCTGACAAATTCCCAAAGTTTATTTGTCAGATATTTTATTCAAATTGCTTCCTTCTCCTTGCAGAGTACGCAAAAGAACAGCAATATCCTGTCCCCTCTGTACCTCGTAACTGCTGTTTCAAGGGATAACGAGCAAATTTAGATCTTCATTACAATGTTAGTTTGTACAGCAGCCCCTATTTATTTTTCTCTACCTTGCTATTGTAATCACCAGGACAAGAAGACTGACTCTGAATAAAAGTATTTATTTGGGGCCAGTGTTGCGAAAATATTCTTATGTTGAGATGGTAGGAACTGCCTAGCATTGTTCTACAGGGAAAGTACTGAAAAGCTTATTATGCCTCAGCCACATAGAGCTTCTATGATTATCCATGCTCAGACGACATCTAAAAGAAGGATTATTTTTAATTACAATCTTTTTTCTTTCAGAGCTTTTAAACCGGAAAGCAACTATCTCAAATGTTTTTCTCTCTTTTTGGAACTGGAATCTTCATGTCAAATATTCC
The DNA here is from genome assembly GCF_001604975.1 of Cebus imitator. Taxonomy (NCBI): domain Eukaryota; kingdom Metazoa; phylum Chordata; class Mammalia; order Primates; family Cebidae; genus Cebus; species Cebus imitator. The sequence goes on from NW_016107567.1 coordinate 983,341, forward strand.
CTTTCCTGGGTCTGCAGTATAAATTATACTGGTACAGTGTACTATAAATATTTGAGATATAATATAACAGAAATAATAAGGCAAGAGTAATGAGAGTGAAAAAAAAGACTTGGAATCATTGAGGTTTGATTTCAATCTCATAAGAAATGTTGGTAAGTATTTACTGAAAGGATGAAAGCATTCTGAGATCACAGCAATCATATCAACAGCAGTTTATAGTTTACAGTGCAGTTTCAAATTATGCAGCATTAATGAACCTCTTTTTAGCAGACCAGGAAAACTTCTATAATTCTTGAAAATTAAACAGCTCTGTAATTCTGGAGGAGACTAAGGAAGTTTAAGGGATAGAATTCCACTACAACTACTTTCCGGCTTCAGGTTGCCAGACCATAGGACACCTAGCCCTTTCTTTTTCTCTCCTCAGCCTTAAATTAAAGTGTTCTTTTTGGTTTCTTCTCCATCATCTTCTTAACGTATTGACTTTGTCAATTTCCTTACGCTCTTGACAGCCAAATCTACATGCTCTGTCTTATCAACTCTCACACAAACATGTACTAAGTGCCTTAGGCATGAACTTAATGGTAGAGATGAAAAGCAGAATGAGGATTATTCACTCAAAAAATATTAGAAGAAAATTTGCTTAAACTAAAGAAAGACTTGGGAAGTCATATTGCTAGTGCCTTCTGATTGCAAAACAGGAGGAGTTGAAGACCACAGCCAGATGCATCAAATCTTAGAATCACAAGGATGAAGATAAACTCCTAAATCGTTCAGAGAGATAAGAAATTACCAACAGAGAAATGAAAATATAATTGACATAAAATACTTCATCAAGAATTCTCAAGGGCGAGAAAAAAAAGAATAGTGCTTTGAAATTTCTCAGGAAAAATGTTTTTGAATATAAGGTAAATGATGGCTACTAAAGATGCTCATGATTAAATACCCAAACTTTGAAATATATTGCCTTACATAGAAAAAGGGACTTTGCAGATGTGATTAAGGTTATAGACCTTGAGATGTGGAGATTATATCCATGTGGGCACCACTTTTTCGGAGAGGTGACAACAGGAGGGTAAGAGAGGTGTGTAGGAAGCATTAGGCCTGTCATTGCTGACTTTGAAGATAGAAGGAGGGTTCATGAGTCAAGGAATGTAGTGGCCTCTGGAAACTGGAAACAGCCTTCAGTTTACAACCAGCAAGAAAATGGGGACTTTCATCCCACAACCACAAGGAAAAACTGCCAACAGTCTGAATGAACAGTAAACAGATTCTTCCCTAGAGAAACCAGAAAAGGTCATAGTCCTTCTGACACCTTGATTTTAGCCCAAGATTTGTTTTGCACTTCTGATCTACAAAACTGTAAGATAGTAAATTTGACTTGGAATCTCAGTTTGATAATTTGTCATGATCACAAATTACTACAAATTTTATACCTAGAATGTTACTGTGTGAAAGACAAGCAAAGCCTTTTTAGACATAGATAGACTCAAGATATATGCCTTCCAATTACCCTCTCTGAAATATTCACTTGATGGGTAGTCCAGGAAAAAGATATTAGAAGGACAAATAAGATTGTGTCAATAGTAGAATTAGCAAATATAAAAATGAAACTCCAGGATGATAGCTAGGCATCAAACTTGGAAAGCCATCAGCAGTCCACATGAATACACTGACAATGACTTCCAAGAAAATGTTAAACAAATCGAACGTATTTCTTACAAAATAGAATAAATAACAACGGGAAAGGCCTTCTAACTGCAAAACATGAGGAGTTGAAGAAAGACCACAATCAGATGCATCAAATCTCAGAATTACAAGGATGAAGATAATTTCCTAAATCTTTTAGAGAGATAAGAAATTATTTAGTAATAGGATGAGAAATTATGATTTTTCCTTAAAAAAACAACCGAGAGGCATCAGAAACTGCAAGAAGAGAAAATACCTAAAAAATGTCATAGTAGAAATCATAAATAACTCAAAATGTGACACAATATTGAACAATTTTCCTTATGGTAGGTAAGGAAATCCATTTAACCTTGTTGATAGTATTCTTCACCTTAGAGTGGGCCAGGGAGTCTGATGGTGAATTTGTAGAGAAATCCTATATCATCACTTGGCTTTGAAGTGAATGCTATTTAATACAATCCTGATAATTTAAATGCCTTAATTGACTTTCAACTTTTAGAATGAGCTATAGACCAGGTACAGAATTATGATTACAATATGGAATTTAAATGACAAAACAGTATATACAGGTAGGAAAAAAGAAAAGGAGAGGTGGGTCGATAATAATAGGCAGAACAGGGTGAATAAACACTAATGAGTGTATAAAAATGGTAGACTTGGCAGTAGAGAAATTATTAAAGACAGGTATAGACCAGGTGTGGTACAGGCTCACACCTGTAATCCTAGCACTTTGGGAGGCTGAGGCAGGAGGATCGAATGAGGTCAAGAGTTTCAGACCAGCCTGGGTAACACAATGAGAACTTGTCTTTATTTAAAAAAAATAAAGAAATAAGCCATTATATCTGCAAAGTGAGATCCACTATGAGGGAGAATGAAGATAAACCTTGTTTTTTGTTAACTTTGACATGATTTTATTTATTCGTTATTATTATTATTTTATCTGGTACGCATAGCACCTGGGTAATTTTTTTTTTTTTTTTTTTTTTTTTTTTTTTTTTTTTTTTTTTTTTTTTTTTTTTTTTTTTTTTTTTTTGAGGCAGAGTTTCACTCTTGTTGCCCAGGCTGGAGCGCAATAGCACGATCTTGGCCCACCACAACCTCCACCTCCCAGGTTCAAGTGATTCTCCTGCCTCAGCCTCCGGAGTAGCTTAGAAGATACCTCCACATTTACCTGGGTACTTTTCAAATCTCTTTTATTCATCATGGAAGACTCAGCTTAAAGTCATATCTCATGTGAAGCCCTTCTTATCTGCCCAGAGTAAATACCCTGGTCTCTGCTCCCTTGCACCAAGCTCTATTTTAGTTGGACCAACTGCCTTCTAAAATATTTCTTTACATAAATCTTCATTATAAACTGTAAGTTTCTGGAAGGTAGGACTAAAAAAATAATTAGTTCACATCCTAGTACATAATAGTTCTCCTTCTTTTCTTTCAAATCAATCAATCAGGTTGTCAGTTAGTTGAATGAGTAAATGTCAAGTAAAGCCCCAATGCTCATGTCAGCTGCAAAACTGACAAAATAATATATAATAAAGTAGTAAATTCAGAGATTGCTTTTTATTCACTAGCTTTATGCTTAAACTGAAAATTCTAGCCTTAGAAGATACCTCCAACACATTGGGTCAATTGAGTCATATTTTATTTCCAGATTTCAGAGTTTCATTCATGTCTAGATGTGTGTACCTTAATTTTTAAATGACCCCAAATACTCCCAACGAACGTTCTTGCATTTCATATTGTTCAGAAATCCATTTTAATAAGTGAATACACTGGGAGTCTTAGTAAGCTTCCTTAGGAGTATTTTGGTTTGAAAGGAGACTATTTTCTTCTGCAATTGCCCCAGAATTCACTTAGTTTGTGCCTCTGTGTTTAAACAGTAAATCATAGAATGACTGTGAAACGTAGTTGTTCACCTAACAGGCTAGAATATGCTATGTATTTTCTACTTCTTGGGAAGTCAATAGATAAAGTTTTTGAGCTGAATGTCATATCAAGAAGTTGTATCAAAATCATGAGTAAATGAACAATAAATCTCTCAACACTGTCTTTGTAGCATTTTAAGCACCAAGTACAGTCAAGAAAGAATTATTTTTTCTTTCTAGATACAAACAGATCAAAATAGTTCCCAAGAATAAAAGGGATTATGGTAACCCACCAGATGTTGGGAGCTTCCATCCAACTAATTATCATTTAGGTATTATAGTCCTTCAGAGACCATGCTGACATGATGTCACGTGGCATGCCACTTCTTCTGAAGATCATCTCTAAGTGAAAGGAGTGCCAAGGTACAATCTGCTTCTTAGCATCTGGCTGAAATTCTATTTATTGAATTTTTTTACACCACCTGATAATGGAGCAAAATTGTATTTTTGACTGGAAGTAATACTCTTTTGGAGAACATCATTGATTTAATGAAGACACACTTGCAAGTGTTCTGCAGCACAGCTGAAATTTCACTCACTTTTTAGCTCTAGGACATTGGCTGAAGTCCAAGTTGACAATTTCAGCTTGTTAAGTCCCTGGTGGACAGACATCCACAACATAAACCTATTGTACATAGTCTTGTAATTTTGGCAGTCTGTGCATTGGAGAAGGCTGAAAATGCTACTGACGTAGAATACATTACTCTTAACAAAAGACAAGGGGATGAGTGAAGAGAATACAAAACCCCATCAGAACAACAAAAGCCATGAAAAACTGGTCGCTCTTTCCCACAGTTGCAATAGTTTCCTTTTAATATTGACATCTTTTTAATTCAGAAAAAGAAGAAAACTAATTCTTATTTTCCACCACCAATGGTAACTGAAAAATGGGTATAAGGAAACTGCACAAAAAGAATTGAATACATATATTTATTATAAATCCACTGATGGAAAACTATGTCTACAACAATAAAAAATCATATTCATATTAATAATGATTGTCAACTAAATAATGAAAAATCACAGAAAGGTACACAAATTAGCTGAATTACAGATATGAGGAATTATTAATTTGGCTACAAACAGAATTGTAAAATCAAAAAAGTCCATAGAGTAGAAAAATGTTTATTTTGAATAAAATTTATGGTAGATTTAGTAATAAATTTATATCACATTTTGTAAAATGAGAGAAAGTGATACATTTTCTATTTTAAAAATCTAAAAATCTCATTAAAATGGAGAGCTGAGAAAAGTTTTCTTTTTTAGCAAAATATTTAACAGAGAACACTTCTCTTTTCAAGCAATTATTAAATCTAACTCAGTCTTTTAGTGCAGGACACTTATTGGCTTTGATGATGAGAAACAGCTATTATCTATTGCCAGAAGAACTGCTAACATATAACTTCATTTCACACCTTGTACTGATAATTGACTTAGAGGCATAATGAAAACAAGACTGAAGCCCCAGCTGTGAACCAACTTACCTATAATCACAAGCTCTCGGACACATCACCTTGGGCAAATCACTCAAACTCACTGAGTCTCAGTCCTTTTATCAATAATATGTGGGTTTCACACAACATAATAGAAATGAAATAGCCGGAGCACACTGACAACACTATTCCCCAAAACTGAGCACTGCACTGGACCTCATGTTCTCCTGAGCCTAGTAGGAGGGTATCCTTTCCTCCATGTTTTCTTCTTTTTTCTATTTATCTTTCTGATTAACCTCATCATCTCTCCTGACATACAGTTTTGCCTGCGGAAGGATCCAACAGAGATCTCAATAATGGAAGAACTGGTCTCTTACCATCTTGCAGGTCTAGGAGACTAAGAATCACATGGAATCTCTTCAAAAATTATGGGATTTATTCCTCTTACATCAGTAGTTTTCCATCCACTTATTATCTCTTTGGTAGAGGAGATACAACAAGAAATGGAGGCCAGATAACCACAAATTTACTGGTCTTTTTTTTCAGGATGCACTTTTTCCAGGATTCATTGTTGTAAGGTATAGGATCCTCTCATTTTAAGCCTGGATCACCATTCTCCATTTGGCAAAGGTCCCTCTAAAAACTTAGCTCAAACCTCACTTTCTGGGTCACTTCTTCCTAGGCCTTCCCAGTAGAGTGAGCTGTTCTGAGCCCATCTTTGGCAGACCCAAACTTCTAGCCCCCATGAGTACTTTATCATTCATTTTGATATCCCCCAAACCTATAAAGGCTTGGTACCAAGTATTAATCTCAAAAACAATTCAAACATATACTAATCACCATCTTTCTTTTCTTTAGAGGATGCATATGAAGACCCTCAGTGGATGCCAGAAGCCACAGGTAGTTTAGAATCTTATACATACTATGTTTCTATACATACACAACTATGATAAAGTTTAACTTATAAATTAGATACAGTAAAAGATTAACAGTAACTACCAATGAAATCAATTATAATAATATATTGTAATAAAAGTTATGAGTGTGACTCTTTCTCTCTTGAAATATTTTATTGTATTATGATTGACCATAGGTATTTAAAGTAATAAAGCAAAACTCAGAAGAAGGAAAAACTACTGTACAATGAAATATTTATACATACATGGGCATACAATAAAAACAGTGGCTATCAAGAGCAAGGTGGGGAGTGGGAAGAAAATTGGGAAATGTAGGTGAGAGGATGCAAATTACCAGATATACACGATGAACGCACGTAGAAATCCAATGTACAGCATGAAGGCTGTAGGTAACAAAATTGTGCTATTTTCATGATTCCTGCTAAATTAGTAGATTTTAGCAACTCTTGCCACAAAATTAAAAATAAGCATGTGAGAAAATAGGTATGTTAATTTATTTTACAGTAGTAACCTTTTAAATATCCATATACATTATATAACATCATGTTATACACCTTAAATATAGGCAATAAAATTTATTTTTTTAAAAAATGGTTTTTGAAAAAATAAACATTTAATATGGGTTCTTTGAATGAATTAATGCTTAATACTCAATCTAGCTTGCTTGTACAAAGCCGAATACTTTTTTTTCCTTGACGGCTTATAATTAATAACTAGGAACACACTAATTGAAAACATTGACATAAACTATCTCTATGTTCCACTATCATTTCGGTGATCATGTCTGCTTTGCCCACCAGAAAAACTCCAGCACGTGCTAAAGTGCTTGTAATAATGTTTAAGTAATAACTGATTTTAACAGATTGAATGGGAGTTCTTACATCCTTAACATATATTACTACACATACATCACTAACTTCTAGAAATCTATAAGCAAATACATGCATAGAGCAGGTAAAATGGACAACAACTTAATTAACTTAGCCTTCAGTACCTGGGAGAAGAACACCTGTAATGGTCAATTTGTCAATTTGGTGAGGCTATAGTATCCAGCTATTCAATCAAACCCTAATCTAGATGTTGCTTTGAAGGTATTTTGCAGGTGTGATTAGTGTCTAAAATTAAAGTTGACTTTCTCTACAGGGGATTATTCTGAAAAATTTGGGTGAGCCTAACTCAATTAGCTAAAAAGACTTAGGAAGAGAATTGAGGTTTCAGCTCTGCCTGAAAACTTCCAGTCTGCCTGTCCAAATGGCCTGCCCTACAGATTTCAGCTTTGCCCAGCCAGCTCCACAAGTATGTGAACCAATTCCTTGCAATTAATCTCTTTACTTACATATCCAGTTGTTTCTGTATCTCTGGTGGAACATTTATGGATTTAGATGAATTGTCTACTGATTTGGAAAAAATTTCTTATATCAGGATTTCATTAACTTTGATATTAATACACTAATTTCTCAGGGTCTTCCTCACTCTTAGATGAAAGCCTTTCCTTTTCCTCTCCTCCCCTCTTCCTATAGAGGAATTGATCTCGTAGTTAACAGAACACTTAGAAGCCTTTTTCAAAAAACCCTTTGCTGGTCTGTTTGTGTCTCCATGTATGTATAAATACAAATGTCTTTTCCTCTTTCTCGTTGAATACAAGATAGCTATGATAGTTTTGATAGTTCCTACCTGCAAAATTTTAGCTTGGTTTAGCCATTAGACAAGGTATACATATGTCACAAAATAATGTTGTACATCATAAATATATATAAATTTTGTTTTTCACTTTAAATAAATACATAAATGAACTGAAGAAAGAATAAATGTATTTTCAGAAGTGATAACAGTTTAGAAATAAGCTCCTTTTATATAATTCTCTTAATTCTTACCACCCCTTGAGTCATTGCTATGAAGAAGCTTTTATTTTTAATGTCTACTAAGGGTTTCTGTAATAGCTTTCAGAAACTCTGCTTTTTATGGCAGGGTTATTACCCTGGCCTTACGTTGACATTACCAAATGACTAAGTGATGTTTGTGGGTTTAGAAACTTTCAGGAGAGGGAATATTGATTGCCTTTTAATCTGACGCAGATTGAAAGAGTTAAAATCCCAAGCAGAACTAAATATCGAGGTGAGCCTGGCTTAGGAAACACCTTTCCTAGAAAAATGTTCTCATTCTTCTACAGCATTGGCTTAGGACGCAAAGATCCTCTCTTAAAACCCAACTTAGGTATAATTACTAAATATGAGTAAACATCTCATTCAAAACAATGACAATAATAAACATACTACAAAATGCTTTAACAGACTTTAATTATCATTGCATAGAGCCTAAAGACTCCTACTTGCTCCATTTCACCTTCATCAATTAGAAGCTATGATTATCACATTTGTGTGTTGCTCATTTTCCTTTGCTTTGTAAATAAGTTTTGTTTTTGCTATAGGAGGTCATTCAATATTTATTAAGCATGTTAATATTTGAAGCGACTCATCACTTACAAATTCTAGTGGGAGAATCTTGTCAAACTTGTTGAACATTACAATGATTTATTATATTTGATAGTGCCTAAAAACAATAAAATCTACTAATCCAATTGTTGAAATGGTAAACACCACAGTGAACAACCCATTAAGTACAAAATTGGACAGACTGTATATCCCAGTTCCTGCTTAATTGGACAGAATTTATTTGAATTGATATGACTTTCACATGTACCTCTCTAAAAGAGAAATTCCATTGTACTGTTTTCCAGTTTAAAGACTTTATTGCTACATTCTGCAGAAATAACCAAATTTTATTCTGAGAAATATTCTACGTTAGAACATATGATGCCACAAATGATAGGCAAAGCTAGAGGCTTTGAAATTAAAAGTAGTGAGAAAATGGTAAATCAAATATGATCAGATGACATTTTTAAGAATAGATCTCAGAACCTTTAACATGCTCAGATGATCATGGAAATCTCCAAGAGGAGGGTTAGGATTCACGGTATTTTTTCAATTTTTCAATCACAGATCTTTATTCCTAACAAGGATTGCTGTGCAAAGGAACAGTTTGAAAGACACTTGTCTGTAGGAATCAAATGCATAGTTTCTTGTGGCGTTCAAGGTCTTTTAGTGTTGCTTCAAAATTAACTTCAGCTACTTCCTTACCCATTCCCCACTGGAACCAACTGACCAACTCATTATTCCCCAAACCTGGCTCACATATTGCTGATTACAAGTCTTTGTATCTATACTTAGCTTAAAAGGCTTCTTTTCATTTCTTCACTTACCAAATTCTAACCATCTTTCAATACCCACCCAGTTTCTGACTTCTTCTAGTGAATATGATATTTATGAAATCTTTAATTTTAATAATATCTTTTTAAAATTATTTTTTAACTTGTATATATTTTCCTAATAAGACAGGTAATTCTTTCACACCAGGGACTATATATTTTATATTCTGTCTTTATCTCTACCTGAATTTGATATGTTCACTATTTAATTTGTTCATGAGTGATTAAATAAGTATTTGAGAGAATTCATGTCATAGATAGTCCTCCCAACTAGGAGGAAGAAAAATCCATTCTCTGGAGATGACAGGCAAGTCTGAGACATTTAAACATGTTTCTTAATTTGAATTACTTAGGTTTGCTTTCTACTTAGAAGTTGTCTAGTTATCCTTCAATACTTTGTTTAGATTATTTTCTATTTGTTAGATAAAGAAAACAGAAGAATAATAAAGGGAACATTTGGGAGATACTAGGGAAGAGGTAAGCCTAAAACCACTCACTTCAAAAGACAAGAAAAAAGTCTATACTTTCATATATCCTCAATTTGCACTGGATTTCAAATGCTCTTAATTTTTCTTTACTGTCATGAAATGCTTCCCCAAAGTAGAAAAATCTATCAATACAATGGAATCAAGATAGATTTAGGAATATTTGTTAACTCAATCTGTATAATTAAAATTAACAATTTTGACAACAAAATTTCTATTTCTGCTAAAATATTTGGTTTGCAAATTTGTAAAAAATGTATCATAATACATATTGGCATAGAAAGAAGCACTGAACTGGTGTTAGAAGGTGAATGTTAGAGAAACATGTCTTTTATCTAGCTCAGTGACCTTGGGAAAGCATGAAGGTCATTGAGGCCCAGGTTCCTTCACGATCTGTAAATTTTTTTCTGGTGATTTATGACTTAATGAATAAAAGGATTTGTTGCTTCCTTTTATTAGGGGATACACTCATTTACATTTTCAAAAGTAATTGTACTATTATAAAAAGATGAGGAAATTTAATGTTTTCTATATGACTGTAGCATGCAGTAGCTTGTAGATCAAATGAGCACATGGCATGGAGACCCTTCTGATCACCTCCATGTTAATATGTGACATTAACATCTTAATATGTGATAACCCAATGGTAGGTGAGTACACATCTGGCCACATGGATATAGAAAAGGAGAGCAACATCAGATTTTATGGCATATCCAAATGAATTTGAGGATTTTGAGTATCACTGGCCATGTTGCTGTCTCCATTTATAAATTAATTCTAATAAGTGCTGTTTTGAATTATACCATTCTTAAACATTTACATTGACACAAATGAATCATGGCTTTATTTTGCAATAAACCTTTCATATGTGTTTTTTAAAATCAGCCTGTAGTGTGATCTCAAAGATCAACGCAAAACCCCACTCTCCTCTCTAGTGATCAAAGTTTGATGACCTCCAAACAACAGAAAACACAATAAGTGGACTTTAGATCACAAGAACAAAAAAATGCCCAGAAGCTACACAAGTCACTGCTGGTGTTCTTTACTTAGGATCCTTTTTATGGTAGAAGAATAAAGCACAAGCTGTCAAGAGGCAGCAACTTCCAATTCCTTGGTCTGAAGCTTCAATCTGAGTAACCAAACAAATAGGTTATGTATATACTCAGGAGAAAAGATATAAAACCACAGAGGGTAGGGCAAGCCTCAAGGAATGAGATTTGAAGAACAAAATAACAAAACAGGTCAGAAGCAGAAATTCAAACTTGAAATTAGTAATCATGGAGCTTGCACAATTCAGCTGTATTGAGAGATTTCATATTCCATTGAAAAGGATTTCTCTAACAATTATTTATATCAATGATGTAGATAGAATGCTTTTTATAGATAAACTAATTTGTGGGTTATGAATGATGTCCTTTGTTCTCATACTTGAGAAAAGTTTTTATTTCATTTCTGGAATAATATCACTGCAGGTCAAGACAGCATGATTACTTACAAATATATCAAAATATTCTGTAAATTTTTTAAATTATTAATTTAGAATTCACTTATTTAGAATTAATCTTTGTATACTGCAATGTTTAGACTGAAATGTATCTCTGTCTAAAAGTAGTAATGCAAACAAAAACAATTCTTATTTTTCTGAAGAAAGTAGATTTTTAAAACCATTTCAAAATTGCACTTAGCAAACAACTGAACTACATCATTCTTTTCACAAAAGCATGTCTGTTTAACAAAACCTGCTTATAACGTCGTGAATATGGTTTTAGTTATAAGCTTCTCACTACTACAATCATCACCAACACCATTACTGGCTTTCTCTAAAGGCTAAAAGATTTCAGGATATTTAAGTACAGGCAGTCATAAAACTGGGAAAGGTTCTTTCACAATCTGAATGTGATTTCTCTCTTCTGGTCCATCTTGCACAAGTCTGACATATTACGACTCCCCAGTTCATAAAAATTCCACATTATACACAGAAAAAATTACAGAAGCTTACTATGGAGAGATATATATTTGTTCCTTTACCCTTCTAACAGACCCTTGAAGCCAATAAACTTGATAATTATTTCTCAATTCATTGGTACGCTCTCTTCTTTATATGTTCTTAGGCTTATCTCTTTATCTGCCATGCTGAACATTTTAATTCTTACTCATTCTTTCAGGCTTACATGTTACCGTTCCCAAGACATGATTTCCTGCTTTGTTCTCTCATCACATTGTGCTTATACTTCTTCAGGAGCACTTACCACAGCTGGCTTGTGGATGACCCCATGATCCTGGTGGATCATGAACGTCTTGAGGGCAAGTCTCCGTGCCTTGCTCACTTTAGCATTCCTTCTATACCTGGTATATACTTTAGTCATAATAAGTTCCAATAATTGTTTATTGAATTTAATTCAATAGAAAAGATTAATTTTATTGGTTTCAAAATACTGCTATGATCATTCAGAATTCTATATTCAGCATTTTAAAATTATAACATTAACGTATACACAGAGAAAAACTCTAAATAAACAATGTTCTAGCTACTGATGATCAAATAGGAAAAAAAAAACACATTTTTATCTCTTTTTAGGAGAATCATGCTTAAATAATCAAATGAATACTTCCAGTGTAAAAAAAAGCAATATAACTGTAAATTACCAGTACTTTGTATTTTTTCTTTTTTCAAAAACAGAAAAGGAAATGAAAAGGAGCTCAGTTAAGTATCTTGTCTGATCCTGCTTTGGAAGCAGTTTAGGAGTTTTTAGTATAAGATTCTACATAAATCTGACATTATTATTGTTATTTTATGCCCTTATGAAATTTCTTGTGCACACATTGAAATATTCAAGATGCTAATGACATGCCACTAAAATTAAAAAGTATTCAGGGACCAACTTCTTACTCTGTGTTCCTCGAACAGAAAACTCCTCTACTCTTTCTGAATTATGGGTACCTTGAGTGTGGAGGTATAATACCAGCTAACACTTATGTCTTCTCAACAGGATTATAATGGGAGGTAATATGCAACCAGAAGTGAGAGCTAAACACATTTTCAGACTCTGCTTTAAAGTGTTATTTACAAATATCCCTTGGGAATAGTGAAAATTTTATGTATAACCTCCTGAAAATAAAAATTAATTAGTGCTGAATTGTGAAAATAGCACCCATCAATAAGCACATAAAGAAACTACATTGCTTATGAAATTGAAATGATAATCCTTCTTTTCAAATAAATCTTTTGCTTGCAATCAGAAAACTGGGAATTGCTGGTATTATATACTTTATGCTCATGCCTGATAATTCTCTCTTCTGACATATGGAGTTGTGAACATGGGGATGTTTGGAAAATCAAAAATTATGTCTACTTTTTGTAAAAATCAGCATATTATATTGAAGGTAGAATTTTGCTTTGCTTAATATTCATTCAGTTTACTAGTTACCTTTTAATGTAAAAAAAAAAAATGCTGATGCCTAATCTTGTGCTCCCTACTCACCTTTGCCTCCATCTTCTTCCTTGTAGTACAGATAAACTGACGGATGACCTCTTAGTCTAATGGGGAAGTACCAACAGTGGCACACTACTCTTTCAAGGGTAGAATTCTCAGGGCTTCCTTCTCAGAGTGAATATTTATGCCAACATCTCATTATCATTAACCAAGTATGGTTTGTACTGATCTACCATACCAGGAATCAGGGTAGGCTTCTTGCATACACAAGCCTGTGCAGCCATATAGGACCACACTCTTAGCTTATTGCCCTGCTGTTACAGTCTTGAGTCTTAGGAATGTTTGAATAGGCAACTTTTCATTTGCATTTTTTTCCTGTACCCCCAAAATTATGTAGCTGGTCCTGCCAAGGAACAGTAAATTGACAATCATTTCCTTAAGACCACAAACAGAACAGAATCAAACAATATAGAATGGTGTCATATTACCCTTTTAACAGTCTCACCAGATTCTTTCAGTAGGCATCTTATTTGAGTAGTATTAATTGTGGCATTCCTATGACAAAACTCTAGAGGAAGAGCTAAAACCATGTTAGTAGGCAACTGAGGGGCAATGTTGAGATGACAGATGTGTGACTGTAGCATTCCCCTCGTAGAGACTGAAAGAGACCTCACTGTCAGCCAAATAACTTTAAAATGTACGGATTATCTCTGTGTTTATTTTCTACCACCAAATTTACAACAGTGATAAAAGAAGAATTATACAAAATATATGGATTTGACATCTTAGCTGTCTCTTTGAACACAACAAAAACAGAAAAGCAAGAGAATGCTTTTCTCCCTATTCATAATAGATGCCTTAAATTTCCTTGGGTATTTATGAACAAGTTAAGACCATAAAGAAAATTGGAAACCACCATAACATTATAAACCTATAATTTGATCTTCAATGATTTTCATGTTTTTGTGGTAGCACTTTTTATCTTCTACCTTTTAGAAGAAGATTGTTTGTTGTTTATTGATATTTAATGCTATAAAACTATCATTTGTTGTGTGCTTTCAAATACCGTAATTTGATTCTGGCAAATTGTTTTTGTTTTCTGGCTATGATCATGTCTGCATAACTCAAAGTACATATAAAACAAACTTCCTGTAAAATTGTGGACCATTTCTCTATCATTTCTATTTATTCAATCACAGTTTTATTCACAAACTCTTTCTCTCCCTATCTGTAGCTTCATAATTACTTTCAGATTTATGAAAAATATCAGTTGACATTTAAAATTTTGTTCAGTGGCCTTATTTAATGACAAGTCATTGAATTATGTGCTTCCCTGTACATATTCTTCCTGCTGCCTGATCACCTATCACTGTCCTGCACCATGAACCCTCATTTTATCCACTGACTTCTACAAGATTCTCAGATCCAGGCTCAAATTAGACATCATCACCCCAGACAGGCCATCCTTGACACTGAGAACCAGATTAGGTCGCACTTACCATCATACTACATTTACTTATTGAATATCTTTCTTTCAACTTTAAACCTTTCAACACTCACTTTTTAAATTATCTTTCTTCCTGTTTTAGATAATTAAAATATTAAAACTTTAAATGTTTATGGCATTCCCCCTAAAACTGTTAAATGCTCACCACACATGACTATCTAATTAGAATGAAAGAATCTTATTTCAAAATAGCTAGATGAATTGTAATGTTCTCAACACAAAGAAAAGGTACATTTTTTAGGTGACAGATTTCCTAATCCCTCTAATTTCATCAATACATATTGTCTACATGGATCAAAATATCACCTGTATCCCTCTCAAGTGTATAACTGTTATGTATCAATACCATTAAGAAATCAACTCTATTCCTCATAAAAGTGGTTTTCACTCAATTCCTTATTCATTTATTAAGCACAAACTGTGTACTAGGCATGTTGCTGCATTGAATTAATGAGGCATGATCTCTCTGCTCTGGGACACGTAGAGTAAACTTCGTGGTCCTTTCTATTTAATAGGTGCTATACAGATTATGATCTCTCTGCCTGGTGAACACATCAAAATAAATGGTTGAAAATTTTTTTAAAACTTTGGTTAGGCTGTATATTTCAATATCATGTATGTTCATCTACGTCATCTTTTATTCTCAAACCACTTAAGAGAACCCACCACACTTTCAACACCTTGAATGTAACTATCCATGCAAATACATTCAATTTTTCTACTCAAAAAATGTTACCATAGGAAATGAATGTTTTGTGGGAAGAAATAGTGAGGAAAATTAGTAGGCCCTTATCTAGTACAAATAAATAAAATGTGAACTTTCCTCATCTAATGTGCAATTGAGGTGTTAGTGACCCATAAATAGTAGTAAATCAAACATTATCTTTGTTAATGCTATTCATGGACAATTGAGAAATCCCATGTATATTAGAATTATTTCCCAGACATTGGGAAAGCAAACAAGATCAAATCAGAGTTCATGTGTAGGTACACTCTTTCACAGATCTTCAGTTTTCAAACTGAAAAATTCCTACTTTGCCCTTGTGATACTTTAATATTTGTATCGAAGTTCATTCTATCTCAGTGACAAGTTTTCCAATTTCCCATTTTGGAAACTGAAAAAGAAAATTTGTTTTCTATGTTTCTTCAGGGTTTTCTTCAAGATGGCAAGTCAATCTGTGCTTCAGATAAAAAAAGAAAAAAAAAAGATGAGGAGTCCCCAAATAGAAATCAAAGTAGCTAGCTAATTTATTATTATTTATCATTAATTCTTATAATAGCTACTATATTAATTACCCATAGAAATCTTATGCCTCAGACACAATAAATACATGCATCCATCTCTTAACAAGAAATGGAGTGTGTTGTAGTAACAGAATAATGGGGTTTGTAGTAAGAGGACATACTTTTGATTTGGGGATCACTTTTTAAAGTAGCTTTTCAAGTTGTGATGAATAAATATGAATAATAAACTTAAACCTCTGTAGAAATGTTATTACCTATGAACTAGTGCCACTTAAATTCTCATCTTCCAGGAATGCTTTACTTAATACTCAATCTGTCAATAGTCTTGAATATTTACTTTTCACCTTACTTAATACCTATTATTAACTGATATGAGCCTATGGTCGATAAATAATGCCATTCATTTTGTTTGAAAGAATCCCTCTGAACAGCATCTGTGCCAAACTGAATGAAATAATGATATAAATATATTCACTGCTGGATAGGACCATAGGAGGTACTCAAGTGTACCAGCAACTCGTTACCCGAAATTTAGTCTACTAAATGAGGTATACCAAATTAAAATGAAATTGAACAAAGTATACTGGAAAGAGAAATTCAATTACTCAAATCGTGATACTGACATGATACCATTCTTGAACAATTACAACCTCAGGTTATCCCCATACCCCACCGCCCACAACAACATATCACCCTAATTTAGCACATCCAACAGGGTAGCCCACCCAGAGGGAATTGCTTCAGCCAGCACCCATGCCAGGGGAAGAGCGCCACCTGCTGCAGCTTTGTCAAAGTCTGTTCTACACTAAAATTTCTTTTTGGGAATGAGCTGACCAACTGAGTATTGCAAAAGTACCTTTCCTTTCGACTTTACCTCCATGATCTGTGGAGTCCTGCCAACACGATAGCTACAGAGAATGCATAATAGTCACACATAAATAGACAATAACAAAATTAATAAAATCAGATCAGTCATATCTAAGCTTTGCAATTTTATTTATAAACACGTATATGTATGCATTAACGTGTGTGTGTGTGTGTGTGTGTGTGTGTGTGTGTGTGTGTGTGTGTGTGTGTGTGAATTTTAATGTCTTTTCATCCCTGGACCTCTAACTTTGTCATCCTAAATTTCCAGCTTACATGAATTTATTTCTCTATGTCATTTGAATAGTTTCACCACATGAGTTTTGTTATTTTTGTCTTCTGATCATGAAGAAGCCCCTCTTCTTGACCTGTCTTCACTTTTAGATGTTCGAAACAAAGGTTTTTACATTTGAAGGATCAGAGTCTAGTGAATCTTAAAATGCCATTTTCTCAGCAAATCAATAGGAGACACTGTAAAGTGAACTCACATCACCTCCTCTCTTCTGCCCTCTCCACTTGGAGCTGTATGCAGAAAATATACTACTTGACAGCCTGAAGGAGATTCTCTCTCTTTTAGGAGAGTTGCAGATGAAGGGAGAGGTTAATTGGATATTAGCAGATAGCTCAAAATGATGTTTCTACTTCAATTTGGGCCTCCAAAGGGTATAAAGGGAAGGATCCAAGTGTCAATTTCCTGTTTTGAAAGATTGATGTTAGGGTTAGGAAATTTAGCATGTCAGAGGTATCTCCCAGTATAAGGCTTTAAAAAAGAAATTACCCAGAAAAGTTAAATGGTATTTGAGCTTTAGTTAAGGCAATTTTATGTAAGTGTCACCCATGACAGAAAATAGAAAAGCACAGAGAAATTTAAGATTTAGCTTTAATCTACACACTGAGGATTATATTCTTCAAGAATTTTGATACTTCTGATTTAAAATGAAAATCAAGCATTACCAATCAGCATGTGAACAGATTCACATAGAGCCTTTTTGATTAGACCTCCTCAAGTTGTGACTTTAGATAGACTCACATTTTGCCTCTTGATTTTTGTGACAAAACCTGAAAATATGAAATTTAGTGACACCATTCACATTATGCTGCTAACAGTTACACAAAATATCTTTGTTTAGGGACCTAATAAAATTGGTCATATAAAGAGGAAATGAGATTTTTAATGCAAAATGAAGCTGACAGTGCTCTTCTATTACCAGGGTCTTATTAGGGAAAAATTCTCTGACATCTGTTTATCCCCTGCAGCCAACCTTGTATTCAGAATACAGTAATTGATTCACAGCATCCACTGGGGATCTAACTGGCTCACTCTTCCACACCGCACTACACAGGTATCTCTGCAGCTAATTCTGAATGTACATCTACATCGTTATCTCCCGGTGAACTGTGACCCTAAACACTTTGGAGGCCCAGATGAAAGTGCTTCCTCCACCCTCCAGTGCTAGGGGTGTAGCAGATTCTGCAGCATGGCAATTCACACAGGACATCCAATCAGAACCATCCCCTTTGAAGCCCTTCTCAGCTGGGAGACCATGAATGATTCATAGCTTCTCTACACAGACTAAAGAGGAAGAGCAAAGCTAGTGTGTATTATTCAGGACTGCATCCTCAATAAGTCTCCATGTTCAGCAAATTGCTACAATGTTTTTTTGCTTAGTCCTTACTTCCATACAACATCTCTTTTGTGTACAAGTTTTAACAAAGAAAGGTCTTCCGTTTAAGCAAACTTGTTGATTGGGTTATTTCCCCTCTTTTAATGAATGGTTAGTGCAGTGACAGATTTAACACAAAGGAAAGCACCTGGCAGGGACCACAGTTTCCAAGAAGGATCCCAAGGTCCCAACTTTACAATTAACTTAGCAAGTGAATTTTAGTGCCAGCTTCTCATTTTTTCATGAGTAGGGTCAAAATATTAATTGCACTGTGTACCCATGTGCAAAAGTTAGCTTCATAATGCCATGCATAAACTAAATCAAATATTTTACCCATTGGAAAATACTTTTTGCCAGCCAGTACTGCTATGCTGCCTAGGAGGTCTAATGTAGGCCCCTCTCTTTCAGCAGCCATAAGGAGCCATCATCATGATAACGATTACTAAGCATCTTCCCTGTCCCAGGACTCTGCAGACACAATAACTGGATATTACCCCCCAAAGAAACATCAGTTCTGGAATCTTCATTATTAAGCAAGCAGGATTTTCCTTGTGTCATCATTCACAGAGGGTTTATCTTGCAAGCTGAAATATAAGCACCAGGAGAAAACCGCAGAAATTCTACCTAAAAGGGAGAGTGTCACTCAACATCCTGGAGGTTTTGTTCTTGAAATATCAGTTTGCCTTTTGCTTATGACCAAATCCATGAATCTAATGCTGAAATTCATAACTATAACCTTGGTATTTCTAAGTACCTTTTAGTAATCTTAAATTTTAAAATTTTTCTAAACTTTTAATTTTTTTTCTGCTTTCACATATGTAAGAATATTTCCAGAAATAATACATGCCAAGAGTTTCTTAAAGTAAATTTGCCAGAGTATTATTTGGTAGCTGGAAGTACTTTAGCCTAGCCCGATAATTTGAAGAAAATAGAAAAAGGACTATAATTAAACAATAATCCCCAAATGTACGAAAAATAAAATTATTCTAAGATGAAAAGCTGTAGTTGTTAAGACATCCAAATTATCTGTTTTTACACCATTTGGTTTTTTTCAAGAATATTGCCTTAAAAAATAAATACATGAGGACTTCATCCAGCTGAGATCACCTTGCTTTTTTTTTTCTTTGGGCCCTGGTTCCCCTGTGGGCTACCTGATTTGCTCATTGCTGGAGCTGATTGACAGATATGGTGACAAATATGCAAATGACATGCAAATATACACATTAGGGCCATTCTTTGTAAATAGAATTGCTGCTTATGTACATAAGTACTTTTTAACAATGGGCTTCTACTTTTGTAAGTGCAGAACAATTAATCTCCACAAACTATAAAATTCTTAGGCTTAATTCTACTATTTTAAAAACAAAGCAAAATGAACCATAGATAGGTAAATCTGAATCATGGGAACAGCTTCAACATGTAGATTTTGTCTATAATTATATTACTTAAAATACTTAAAATATTCTTCTCTTTTTGTATGTATGTATTTCGTGGGGGGGGGAAGTAGAGGGGTGTGTGTGTGTGTGTGTGTGTAATGCTTATAGCACTACCTTAACATGTGGATATAAAAGTAGGCCTATAAGGATGAACTCATATCTCTGTATATTGGGTACAGAATCATGCAATTTTGATTACTGTAGTTTTTGATTCTAAAATTCCCGTTTGGTTCTTTGCATATTTTATTCCTTTGCTAAGGCTTTCTTTTGGTTTCAAGAGTGGTCATGATTGCTTGCAGCAACATTTTTGTGATAGCTGCTCTAAAGTCCTTGTTAGATTGTTAATTTTAACGTGTGTGTGTCATTTCAGTATTGCTGTATGTTGATTGCCTTTTCTTGTGATTTGAGATTTTTCTGATTCTTCATATGCTGCATATTTTTTATTTATACTCTGGATGTTTTGAGTACTATTTTATGAGATTCCTATTATATATTACATATATTATTTTATGAGGTCCTACCTAATATTACAGACAGTATTGGTAGTTAGCAGACAGGTACGGTGACAAAAATGCAAATGATATGCAAAAAGAGTAGAATAGACAGATATGGTTAGGTTCATTACATTAGAGTAGACAGATATGGTTAGGTTCACACTGTAAGGTCCCGCCTACCTTCTGTGGGCTGCCAGTTCCCTTTTCAGGTCTTCTGTGATGATTTTTGGATCTGGCCCGCATATATGCCAGAAATACGGGGGTTGGTTTATGTATTTGTTCAGATCTCAAAATTTTCAATATAATAAATGGAATTGGTTCCACATACATCATCTCAGAGTCATTAATTAACAACTTTATGGAATCACTTTCCCAAATTTTTCTCTCTCCATGATATCCTCAATACTCCTCAGTTCCTGGGAGTCATCATTTTGGTCTTCTATCTAGAAATGTGAGGCTTTGCTCTGCTGTGCACTTCTGCAGCAGTGTTCGCAACTGGTGCCAAGTGACGGAAAAAAAAAAAAAAAAAAAGGAATTGGTTCATCCCTCTTGCACCACAGACCCTCTGAATGTAGAGAAAGTCTCAGCTTCCTCAGAGGTTTGCCTCCTTTAGGACCCTGTTACCAGTCTCTTCCACTTTCACACAGATTGCCTGGGGGCTGGAGATAGAAGAATGGAGTAAAGAAAGCAAAAAATAAGTGGAAGTTTCCCACATTCTTTGTGTTATGAGTGTCCTTTCCTGCTCTTTGAGCCAGAACTGATGGCTTCTTTTGGCACTCATTCTATCTGCACTCCAGTGCCCACTTTCACACTGGCTGAGAAATAGAAAATAGTAGAATTTATTCTAGAAGAATAAAAAATAGTAAACTCATGCTAGTTCAGTGCCACTTTAATTCTTTTATTCTTCACCCAGTCACCTTCTATTGTTTCATTTCAGAATCCTCATACGAAAGCTCCACCAATTCTAAGTTTTTTTTTTTTCAAGGATGCATTCAGTGGAAGTTTCAGGATGGAGTGTGTTCATTCCATCTTACCTGGAACTAGAATCCTCTAGAAATATTTCAAATGTGAAGATGTTCCCGATGTCAGTCATAAGAGAAGTAATTGGATTTTCTTATCTAGAATCTAAACTAAGAGGTAAAGTGGTGATTCAAGTTGCACTGTGGAAATATGCTGCTGTTGAAATTGCTCATAGAGGTGACAAGAAGTCTAGGAAGAAGTCAAAAGGTAGTGCCCTATGTGTGAAATAAGACATGGAGCCAGGCATGTTTTCCACATATTTAGACCAACCTGTTGCCTATTATAAGAAAGCTGATGGAAAGGGTTTTGGGTCAAAGCTAGCTATGAGTGGAGAAATAAGCTAAAGGGAATTAAAGCAGTAATGTATATTTCATAAACCTGCTGCTTTATCTCTTTTCTCTTATTTTGTTCTTTAAGAATTAATGAAATCTTCTGGAAGTGCTATCTAAATATGTTTGTGGGAAAAGAAAACAAGAACAAGAGATTTCTGAAGAACTTATAAAGTGTCAGCACTGTTATAAACAGGGGAATAGATTAGTGATTTCTTTAAATTTTCTCATTTCATAGAGTTTATGCTCTCAGGATAGCCTAGTTTCCGTATTTCCCAGATCTTGCTCAAAAGTGTGATGGACAGAAGTGATAATGTGATAACCCTTAGGGAATAAATGTAAGGCATCATCACCAAGAGAGTAAGAAGGCACCAAGAGAAGATGAGCCTTTTCTGTGCTATGAGTGTCCTTTCTTGCTCTTTGAGCCAGAACTGAGGGTTTCTTTTGGCACTCATTCTATCTGTACTCCAGTGCCCTCTTTCACACTGGCTGAGAAATTTTTAAAATGGCAGAATTTATCTAGAAGAATAAAAAGTAGTAAACTCATGCTAGTTCAGTGACATTTTAATTCTGTTATTCTTCCAGCCACCTCCTTCTACTGTTTCATTTCAGAATCCTCAGACAGAAGGGAAAAGGCAGACCATAGGTCAGCCACTTTGGCCCACCTGAAGGTAGCATTTATTCCCTGCAAACCATGGAAGTTTTAGATTCTAATTTTAAAAGGAAAGTGGTAGCCTCATTTTCCTAGAAAACTTATATGTTCACTGCCCACTACAAATTTCTTACAATAATTACTCCACCAATACAATCATGATGTTTTTTCACTCTGCATGAAATTTGTTTTACAAATGTATTGTATTCATACTCACTTTCAATAATTTGGGAAAGTAGTGGAAACAGAAATCTAACTAAGACATGGCTCCAGCATTCAAAGAAAGTGAAATCTCATGGGGAGACACTGAAATAAATGAGTTATTTTAAAACAATATAAATTCTAAAATCATAGTTTTTTCTATACACTGATGCATTGAAGAAGGACCTTTAACCAAATCTGAGCTGATCCTTGAAAAGATGGTTAAAGCAAGATAAGAAGAAAATTTATTAAAGATAGTACCAACAACATAAACAGACAAACAACAAGGCCTGGGATAGTACTGTGATGTTATGTAATGGCATGAGCTTTCTCACTTCTGTCTATGTGAACATTAGTGAAAGAGTTCTATCTTCCAGGCAGACATAGTCTCTGCATCAATAAAGAAGAAAAAAATAGCACCTACTTCATGGATTGTGAGGCTTGATAAATGATAAGTACTTGGCACAATGATGAGCTTCTAGCACATGCTATCATCATGGTTTTTTTTTTTTTAATCTTTTTTTCTCTTTCTCATTCCCTTTCTTCTTCTTCATATTATAACAATTATTATTATCTTCATCACTATTAAAGTATCTTGAATGAGATGGAAAGAGGTTGTAGAAAAGAACGGAAAGAGAGCTAGGGATGGATCACGGAGGATCTTCTTTATTTTCTAAGAAATATACAATTTATCTGGTAGTTTATAGGGATAAATAGAAAGGCTTTAACAAGGGAGTAAACATGTTCCAACCTGCATTTTCCACAATAGAAAACAGAGGGTGAAATCTTTCAGGGGAAAAGAAAAGGAAAAATAAAAAGCAGAAAGTGACTAAAATAGTCCAGATAATGAAATAAGATAGTGGAAAAAGAAATATAAAATTGGACTTATTTCAAAAATATTAGTAAGTAAAATTATCAACAATTGACAATTGCATGTAGATAAGTGTCAGGCAAGAGAGAAAACAGAATGATTCCTAAGTTTCTGAGTAGATGAGCGATGGTATTATTAGGTAAGAAATAGAATACTGAAGAAGAAGCAGGTTGTAGGAAAGAGGTCATAGCTCAGAAAAAAAACATGCACTTAAGGTCAGCAAACATACATCCCAAATATTTGCTATGTAACAAATCTGGACTCATGAGAGAAGTAAGAACTAAAGCTACACACCTAGGAGCCATACAGATGATGGAAAATTTCTTAGAGTGGGTGAAGGAGAAGAGTAGAGTGAAAAAAAGTGGTGGCCAATAATTGAACCCCTGGAAGACTAATATTTAAGGAATAGAAACAAAGTGTACATACCAAAAAGGGGACATGAAAGGCAGAAGAGGGGCTGACAGGCTGTGAAAGAATCCACATAGTTGGGATTGGGGCATAAGAAGAAAACAAAACCACTACTTTTTATTTCTATATCCAAAAGCAATTAAGAAATGGAACCCTACTAAAGTGTGGTCAAAGAACATGTACAGACACTTCTTGAAAGAAGATATACAAGTGACCAACAAATATACCAAAAAAAAAGTGCTCAGATTCGCTAATCATCAGGAAGTGTAAATCCAAACCACAATGAGATACCATCTTACATTTGTCAGAATGGCTGTTATTAAAAAGTTAAAAACAATAGATTTTGGCAAGAATGTGAAGAAAAGGGAACAATTCTGGGATGCTGTTGGTCGGAATGTAAATTAACACAACCTTTATGGGAAACAGTACAAAGACTGATCTCAAAGAACTAAAAGTAGACCTAGGATTTGACCCAGCAACCTCACTACTGAATGTCTACCCAAATGAAAAAAAAAAAAAAAAATCATCATATCAAAAAGACACCAGCACTTGTAGGTTTATTGCAGCACTAATCACAGTAGCAATGTCATGGAATCAACCTAAGAAACTTTCCATGGATAATTAAAGAAAATGTTATATGTATATACCATGGAATGCTATACCGCCATAAACATGAATGAAATCATGTCTTTTACAGCAACATGGATAGAGTTGGAGACCATTATCCTAAGTAAAATAACTAAGAAACAGACAATTAAATACCACATGTTCTCACTTATAAATGAGAGCTAAACCCTGTGTACACATGGACATAAGTAATAGACACAGGGGACTAAAAATGGAAGAAAGGTGGGAGGGGATGAGGGTTGAAAAATTACCTATTGGGTACAGTGTTCACTATGGGTACACGAGAAGCCCAAACCCTACCACTATGCAACACACCCATGTAACAAATTTGCATATGTCACCCCTGAATCTATAAAAATAAAAAAATGGAAACAAAGACATTAACCTTCACCAATATGTTATGTCTTAATTGATAGAAGCACATGTGGACAATTTAGAAATTAATATATATTTGGATTGTATCTCAAAATTTCATTATTTTACTGCATTAATAATCATGAATTGAGAAACTGCTGTAAGCAAGATGCTGTTCTAGATGGATGTGGGGATAGAAAAATTAGATGCGGACCCTACCTTAAATGGATTTATAAACTAGTTGGATAGACAAGATATAATAAAGAGAAATGCACAATACAATAAGAACAAAATAGACCTTTTATTTTTATTTCCGTAGGTTTTGGGGGAACAGGTGGTGTTTGGTTCCATCAATTAGTCCTTTAGTGGTGATTCTGAGATTTTGGTGCACTCATCACCTGAGCAGTATGCACTGTACCCAAAAAATAGAACTTTAAAGAAGAGTTAAAGACCATAAGAGAATAACTGACACTAGCTAATACTTATCTTTTGAATGTTACTGACAATTGTGTACTCACAGCGCAAAGGATAGAGATACCATTTCAAATGAAGTTGGATTGAGATGATGGTAGGCATATTCATTTGGTTTAAAGGACAGAAGAATTTAGACAGGTGATGAAGAGAGCATTTTAAGGGCAGAAGAACTAAGAGATCCAATACTCAGAGAAATACTTGGAGTCTGAGAAACAGCAAGTAAAACTTTTAGGTTGAACTGAAGTTTTTGCGATAGAGGAGAAATGGGAGAGGCTTTTAATTGAGACAGCATACCAAATGTGAAGAGCCTTAAACTTTCAAGTAAGCACTATGAGCCTTTTGAAAAATTTTTTTATTACATGAATTATAGGATAAAAGGCTTGCATGAGGGCTTTAAAAAGAAAATTTGAAATTACAGCTATAATATAAAAGAGATGTAGAAATATATAAAATATATATTCATTGTATATATGAATATATATTGTTCATGGCTCTGTGCCAACCCCCACTTTTTTTTACATTATTTCATTCACCCAAAATCACTCAGTGAATTAGTAGCAAATCTGAAATTTGACCCAAACACTAAGCCTAAACCATATTATCATAAACACTATTCTATGGTGAAGATTGTAGGGTTTAGGAAAGGATGAAAGGGAGTTGAGATGATGAATGAGATATAAGAAGCAAGACTTTTAGACATTATTGTGATAAAGATCAAATAAAAACCTGAAATTTGTAACTGAACACTAGGCACATAAAGTCAGAAATGGGTTTGAAAGGCATATCAAGGGAAACACAGTGCCTTGGATAGTGCCCGGATTATACATGGTGCTTGGGGCCAGTAGATTGTCAACTCATAATTACTGAATGAATGAATGAACAAATAAATGGAAATGTTCTTGAGGGCAGGGTAATGGAGGAGTGGAGGATGATGGAGCCACTAACAACTATGTTAGCAATACAGTCTAGAAAAAAATATGTATTACTATTGCAAATATTAAGTTAATTAATTGAATTGGGCAAGTAGCTGGGCACGACATGGCCGGGTTAAATAAATCAATCCAGATTTGTACAAAAATTGTATGTAAAACAACTGTTCTATTCTAAGAATAGAATTATTCAAAATTCTAAGAATTTTTGCACATCAACCAAAGGACAATGATATCAATGGGGATATAATGAATTTTAGTAGAGACATTATGACATCCATTTTTCTTGTTTGATGGAAGGAGGGACAGGAGTTTACATTGGTGCCCCTATAAGAGAATAATGTTTTAATTGGTGGAAAAGAAGCATGAAACAAAATAAAATTTTTCTCTTTTAAAATTCTGCTTCATTTCTCTTTTTGATGTAAACTGAAAAGAGCAGTCTGTATTTGCATGGCTATATGACATCAGTTCTTTCACCCCAGGAAAATTTAAGAGCATATATTTATAGTCTGAAATAAAGCAAGAAATGAAAAGTATTCTGGTGCCACAAAGGAGTGTTACATTGATGTACAAGGCTTTTTATTAGAACCAAAGATATATTACGAGGGAAAACATATTGCATACAAATATCTATGCTCAAATTATAAGTTTATTAAAAATCTCCTGGATTCTATCTAGTCTTGCATATTTTGCAAGGTTTCAAGGTATATGATAGTGGTGATCTTCTAACATATGCTGAGATCAGAAAACTCTAATAATACAACCTGATTAGGGCAATAGACAAGGTAAAGAGCATTATGATAATTCATAATTCATCTTGAAAATTATAAATTTGCAAGGAAGTTGTGATGCTTTACTCTTCTAAGCAGACTGTAATAAAAATTGAACTTTGTACTTTGCTATCTCTAGACAGTTTTGCTTTTGACTTACCTATATACAAGATTCTGTAATTTTGATCTAAAGTACTTTATAGAGCCTGTTTCTGGACACTATGCCAGATTTAAGACACTGGATACTTACGGAAAAGGAACAGATACGTGCATTTTACATGTGCTAAAAGTGATTTTAATGCAAGCTGAAGTTTGAAAATCAGTAAAGTAGAAAATTGTCTGTGCCCAGAGATAAAATAAGAGTTTACCTCCTATCACATGCCTGCTTCTCTATTTTCACTGTAGGTACCACTTGTAAAAGTTGTGAAAATATTTAGCCTGGTGAATATTAATTATTCAATGTGTATTTTCATGCTATAAGTGGAAAATAATTTATACTAAAAATGCTTATTATATCAGTACAAATAGTATATCAATACCAAAATGTGAAATGTTTAAATATATGAAATATAATAATGTTCTTAAGTAAACAATATTCACCAATAATTTTTCATTTATCTTTGGCACAGAGAAAATACAGACAAATTGCTACATTTAGAAGTATTCTTGGAGAACAGTGTGGAACATGATAGACCAACTCAGACTCTCAGAGTCCCTCACAAAAGAGCGCTACCATCATGAGAATCATTTACAAAAATACCGCTTTGCCCTGTTTGGTGTTGAAAGAGACAGTTTAGTGGAAATGGCTAAGTGCTTCTATATAAGGAAAGAAAAAATTGTAGTTAATAACATTTGATAAATGTGCGTTATGTCAGTGAACAATGGCTTTCTTCTTAAATCTATATTATAGTGACCCTACTTCTGTCCCAGTCTCAAGGATGAGACAAAAGCTACATCTAATTTTCTTTTTCAATATGTTCTTCTGTACTGGTAATGACTTAGTAGAGAAACTAATAATATGTTTTCTGTAATTTATTTGAAATACATACTTTACTGTACAACTCTATTTCTCAACTCTATATCTCAATCAGGAATTTTATTATTGTTACAGTTCGTCTCATGTAACACATTTTTGTTTTTATTTTTATTTTTTTAGATTTCAAGTTATGTATTTATTTTGTTTTACAATGTCAACTTTTATTTTAAATTCAGGAGATATGTGTGTAGGTTTGCTACACAGGTATATTTCATAATGCTGAGGTTTGGGATATGAATAATCCTGTCACCTTGATAGTGAGCACCGTACCCAACAGGTAGTATTTCAGCCCTTCTCTTCTCCCTCTCCCCCACATAGTTCACAATGTCTATTGTTACATTACTTATTTCCATATATACCCAATGTTTAGTTCCCAATTATACGTGAAAACGTGGTATTTGGTTTTCTAATCCTGCATTGATTTACTGTTCTGTTCATGTTGCTGCAAAGGACATGATTTCATTCTTTTTTATGACTGCATAGTATTCTATGGTGTACAAGTACCCTGTTTTCTTGATTTAATTCATTATTGATGGGGACCTAGGTTGATTCCATGTCTTTTCTGTTGTAAATACTGTGGTAATGAACATACAAGTGCATGTGTCTTTTTTGTAGAATGATTAATTTTTCTATGGATATATTCCTAGCAATGGAATTGCCAGGTCAAATAGTAGTTCTGTTTTCAGTTCTTTGAGAAATCTCCAAACAGCTTGCCATAGTGGCTGAACTAATTTACATTCCCACCAATGGTTTATAAGCATTCCCCTTTCTCTGCAGCCTTCATAGCATTTGTTACTTTTTTCTCTTTGTAATAATAGTCATTCTGACTAGTGTGTAATGGTATCTCATTGTGGTTTTGATTTGCATTTCTCTGCAGATTAATGATGTTGAGCCTTTTAAAATATGTTTATTGTATACTTGTATGTCTTCTTTTGAGAAGTATATGTGATACATTTTTAGATAGTAATTTTAATGTTCATCGTTTAGAATTTTAAGATTTTACAACTGATTACCTACATCATGTTTATAAGATAAAAATAATCTAGTAATAAAGTATTTTAAAATAACATTTGAAATAAAACAAAATATTAAATATGAATATGCTTTATATAACAAAATACTCATTCAACTTACCAAGATTCACAGAATTAGACGAAAATCATTGATGTTTCAAAGAATAGAAAACGTAAACAGTGAGAAATAACACATCCATTTGGAAAGCTACTATATAAAGTCCTAAACATATGGCCTCTCAAAATGATGATTTTGATTGATGCAAGCTAATCACAGGGTCTTGACCTTGGCAGAGTTGTTATACTTCATCTTTCATGCAAACCACTACTCATCTCTATTTTCAGAGACTACCACATATATCAGGTCAGATGCAAATGACATTAACATCCTTTCCATAAAATACATAGGAATAGGACTATACACACTGGAACAATTCCCAGACTTGGGAAATTGTACTTTTGTCTAAACGTTGGATAATTTCCAGAATATTCGCAAGTCTGGGTCAAACCAACCATAACAAAGAATAATCCCATGGTTTGCTTTATCTATCCATATACAAATTCCAAAAAAAATTTTAAACTCATTTTTACATGTCATATACTAAAGATGTCTCTATACCAAATGCTAGAAGATGACTATTCATTTCAAAATCCAGAACCAACTTACATTGACTTATGTGCAATCTTATGTGAGTAATTAGTTCCTCTCAGTAATCGTGTGTGTAATTAATTCCTCTCAGTACTCATCACATATTATACTCACATATTATACTTTTTAAAAGTTTCTTAAATGATATTACATATATTTGTTATTAGGATTACTGATATGTGAGCAATTCTCTGTCATTTTATGAGGCATATTCAGAAATTGAACTTTTACTTCTCATCATAGGCCATTTGCTGTTTGTAATGCACAGTGGCTAATTAAACTTGCGATGACCTTGATGTTCTATTTGCAAATATCATAGTGTCTTGAGTCATTTACTGAGTTGTCAGTGATGGATAGAGGTACTTCTTAATAAGTAGGTGGTAAACAATGTTAACTGAGCAGTAATTCACACTAACGTTGCTTAGGTATTTCATAGTAACATAGCAAACGACTCATCACTGCCATTTTGTAAAACAATGCTAGCTTCCACCTGGATAAATCATATTCTTCAATGGTATAAGAGATATTAGAAGATTATCATATTTCAAATCAGCCAGTGAATATATTCCCCTATTAAATTTGCCCTGTGCACAGAAAAGCCTACTCTTAAATGCTGTTCTGATTTGTAGTACAAATTGGTACCTTTTTCAAAGTGGCAAGACAGATGGCAAACATTTTTATCACACTGGCTCAGTTGTCATAGTTGGCATGAGGTATAGAACAAGAGCAAAGCAAAGAGAATTCCAATGGTCTTGATGGGCATTGAGGAAAACACAAAACTAAGCGTGCTAGTTAGAACAAGTGTTTCTTCTTTTTATCTCATTTAGTTATCTTCTCTTGAATAATCACACATATTCAGGTCTATGTGGTAGAAATAATTTTTTAAGATTACGTGGACACAGGGAGGGGAACATCACACACTGGGGTCTGTTGGGGGTGGGGGCCTAGGGGAGGCATAGCAGGGGGCGCATAGCAGGGGGCGGGGAGATTGAGGAGGAATAACATTAGGAGAAATATCTAATGTAGGTGATGGGGGAGATGGAGGCAGCAAACCTCCACGGCATGTGTATACCTATGTAACAATCCTGCAAGATCTGCACATGTACCCCAGAATTTAAAGTAAAATTTTAAGAAAAAGATATATCTTATTTCTCTCAAAATTTCAGTAGACAAACATTTTTTTCTATTTTGTAAATTAAGACACTGTGTTACGGCATGGTTAAATGGTAAACTATAACAAAGTTAAACAATCAGTGCAGGGAAAATAATCCTAGTCTTTAGATTTCAAGTTCAAAGGCATTGTGACTTCAATAATAAAATTATACCTATGTCTTTGAGCTGATTTTGAAATCTGATTTACATGAAGCGTTGAAGTTAAAAACTGCTACCATTGACAGACCAACAACCTCTATGCTAGAAACAGAGGGCACTAGTAGGGTCACTCATTCCTTCCGTTTCACTTGAAGAAATCGAAAGGCAACAACTTTTTGCTTGCCTGAGGACATGTAGGAAATTAGTGGTAGGATTTGGAAACACATGGAGGGAAGTGAAATTTAAATGACTCAGTGGTCAGACAGGTAAGTGTGTGAGTGAGCTGAATGAAAAGAACATAGGAATATGGTGGCCACTGGGGGGAAATGTGCACTTTGACTCAATACATGGAAACAGCCCACAGCCCACCAGCCTAAAATGTCTAGATACTGTTATATCCATCTGCCTTTTTATCATCACATGAACTGTCTTTTCCTTTAAAAGACTTTTATCACTACAACTCCCTAAATAACAAAAGAATAACATTGCTATTTTCTTTCTCACTACAAAAGTATCTTTTAAGCCAAAACAATGTTTACTCTCAAAGTTAATTTGGGAGGAACTACAGAAATCTCTTTATTAAGGGAACATGGCTTTCAGAATTTTCCCAAGATATCAGTTTTAATCCTATTCTCTTATTTCCTCCACATTTTAGTGTACTTATTTTAAATGACAAATAAAATTGTATACATTTATCATGTCTATAGTTTTTTAAATAGATAAGTTTCTCAGATTCTGTCATTTTACCTTCAAATATAGCTCCTCTCCCTTATTACCTCTCAAAATTGTCCCTTTGTATTAACGACCTCAGCTCTGGTTCCTTCATTTCTCACTCAGACATTAATTTTCTGACCAGCTTTTCTAGGAAGTTAAAAACTTACTCTCTTTTTAATTACCAACATCTAGCACAGCGCCTGGCTCATAGTAAGCATTCAGCAAATGTTGGTTATAAAATTTGCGACTAGCCAGACCCCAAAATGGCTAAGAAAATGTCTATGCACAGATCTCAGGATCCAAAAGCCTGATTCTCACAAAAAGGCCAACTTATTGTTCAAAGGAAGCAACAAAGGAGATGCCTATTCCATTATTAGTTTTGACTACAACTGACACCTAGGGACCTTGTTTGAAGAGATTTAAAAATGTACATTTATCTATGAAAAAAATTATTAAAGTCATTGGGGGAAAACTTGATAATTACAATGAAAACTGAAATTTAAAATTGATTTTATAGAGATGTGTGCTGTTTTAGCATGGATATAAATGTCAAGGGCTGTGCGACTTTGTTTGAGCCCAGCTGTTCATTTGGGGTCAAATGTCTCTAGGGTCATAGGGAAGGATTATCTCTTACTACCCTTTCTGTTTTCAGATTCATAATCTTAGGGTTTAAATGCTGCTTTCTTCATGCATATAATTAGGTTCACTTACAAGACTTCAAATTAATTGAGATGGAAAGAGTAACTCTAAGAGATTTTTCATGTGTTATGTTCTTCAGGGATTAAAAAGATAACTATCTCAAAATTTGATGCTGTTAAAGTTACTGGAGCATTGGTCTTTGAACCAAAGAAGGATGTTAGAAAACTGCTTATTTAATGGAAATTATATCATTTCCAAAAATTCCTCAGATCTTTATTGAGAGCAGTTTAAAATGTTTATAAGATCTATATTTTTCAAGTTACTTTGCTTGTAACTTTACAATGTGAAATTAGCTAAAAGATGAATATTCACGTTAAGTTCAAGATCTTTTTGTAAATATTTTTAAATACCATCATATATTTTAAGAATTTTGGGAGGGTATGGATTAAGTATTACTCAACTTTTAATTGTTGGGGTTATTGTAGTACTTAATATGTACCTAGGATTTACAAATATATTTCAAGAATAAAGGAAGAAATGAATTAAGGAATGAAATCAAACCATTTTGGTTAGGTGATATCCAGGAATACTGCACTGAATTTTGAGCAGGCTTAGTGGCACAGTAAGGCATAAATCCCCAGGAAACTAGATTTTATAACCATTGTTGTAGCAAGATACTTTGTTTATGGTAAAGCAGTAGACCCCTGAGAGCTGACATTTCCTTCTCCTTTCCCTTCCCATTTTAACATGATATAGAAAGACTGTGAACCCATACCCCATACGTAATCCTGGGCTTCTCTGAGCTGATGATTTCTGCTGTGTGGCAGCCATACCATTCTGCTTTGTTCCATCCATACCCACAAGGAACAAAGGAGACTGAATAGCTGAGCCCTCTCATGCTGACATGGATGCTTGGTCACAAAAATGCCTTTGGCACTGCTTTGCTGCTAATTTGATAATAAGTAATTAGAAATGTTATCTTAACCCTATATAAATTTTCATTCTTGTCTGTTCTCAAACTTTGAAAGGTAGCTGAACTTGCCCATCAAGGTACCAGACAGAACAAAGTTTAATGTATATAAAATACAACTTGAATCTAACCAATTTGAAAGTTTTGTCAAAATTCCAATTAGGAAACATTACAAAAATATTACTCTACTGAATCAAATAAGCTGCCAGAAGATGTCTGTGCCTCTGAACACATCCTATGTATTTGTCTCAAGGAACCTGTATTCACTAAACCTCTATAATTTACTCTCTTAGCTTCCTTATAACCCTGCACCCCATGGTTACACTGACTTCATGATTCATGAAGTGTAGAGTTATTTTACAAACTATTAGAGAATCATTTCCTTATTATCCTCTGATTCAACTGAAATAAAGCTGAGTTTTTAAAAACTCATTTTAGTGGAGTGAAACTTATAAACAAACCCACAAATCAGTCAATAAATTATCTCAAAATGAAAACATCAAGATGACTACTACCCAAATCAAGAAACAGATTACTAGCATCCTAAAATTTTTTTAGAGGGGGCTCCTCATACTCCTTGTAACAACATCTTTTTGTCTTTCTTCTTAAAAATTAATTATAATGCTTACCTCTAACACCATAGATTACTTTTGCATACGTTGCTTTATATAAATAGAATCATGCAGCAGGTAAGTAGATACAGATAGATAGATAGATAGATAGATAGATAGATAGATAGATAGATAGATGTAATAGTATATTCACTTGAATTTGACTTATTTGCCTTAGCTTTATGATTGTGAAATTAAGCCAAATTGTCGCATGTAACCTTAGATTTTTCCTTTCCACTTTTATTGTTGAATACCACTTCATAAATATATTATTCATCTAATCTATAGTTATGTCTTTAAGAATGAAGCTCCTGGGGAAAAGGATGTGTGGCTATATATATATATTTTCTAAAATGGTTATACCAACATTCTTATTATATGAAAAATTGACATTATCCACATCTTTACTAACACTAGAAATTGTTAGCCATCTTAGCTATTCCAGCAGATGTATAGTTATAGAAACATTTTTAGTAGGTTTACTGTCCACTGAGATATCTTTTTTTGTGAGGTTTCTGTTCAGATTTCTTGCCATATTTTCACTTGGGGGTGGGGGTGTCTCTCTTTTACCTATTGATATGTAGGTGTCCTTTATATATTGTGGATATATACTCTTTATCAGTTATATATGTTGCCCATATTTTTACCCATGCAGTTTGCCTTTTCGGGATAAGTGAAAGTTTATAAATATAATAATTTTCAAATTTAAATTTATAAATTTATCCATGCAGCTTGACTTTTCATAGTAAGCAAAAGTTTATAAATACTTTCCTTTATAGGTATGCCTTTTATAGTTAGATCTATTATTTGGCTAGAATTCACTTTTGTGTATGGTATGAGATAGAAGCAGAGTTGTATTTTCTTCTACATAAATATCCAATTGACCCAACACCATTTATTAAAAAGATTACCTTTCCTTCACACTCTACAGAGAATGTTTTTCATACATCATGAAAGTTGAAGCAGTTCTCTTCTAAAGACTGTCACTGGGAGGGAAAGTTACCTCTCATCTATGGTCGGTCTGTTGTAAACACCTGGGACACTATATCAGAGAAGATTTTGATGTCACATGTGGGCTCTCTACAAGAGTACCATGATGGATAAGCAGTACCTTCCATTATCTCAGTATAAAATGATAAAGGAAGCAGATAGAACAATAACAAAAAAGCAATAAAATAACATGAAGAAAGAGAGATAAATTACATTTTGGAAGCCATCGTATCCTAAATGTCATTCTTTTCTAACTGCCAACTTCCTGATGGTTCTGTAGTTCATATTTGAACATAAGGAAGAATTCTCAATGACCCGAGATGGTCTGACTTCTAGACCCCATGGCATGAGGCCCAGAGAAAGAGGGATTTATTTTTCTTTCCTCTACCCAATTGAGGTGGGCAACCTCTGAGATGGCCTTCACTGTTCCCTGCCTTCTGCATTTTGTATAATCCCTTTTCCTTGGGTGTGGTATGGACTTAATGACTCAGTTCCAAGATCAGATGTGGAAGAAGCTATGTGATGTCATTTCTCAGATTAAGTTATAAAAAGGTATGGCTCTGTCCTGAGTGCTCTCACTGTCTTGATTGCTCTCACTCTGTCTTAATTTGTTTGCTCTAGAAGCCAGCTGCCTTCCCCCAAGCAGTCTTGTGTAAAGACCCATTGAATAAACCTGAAAGAGAATCGTTTAAGGCCTGCCATGAGCAGATCCTTGTTCAGCTGAGTCTTGAATGACTGCAGCTTCAGCCAATAACTGGACTGCAGCCTTCTGAGAACCTGCGGTCATAATCACACAGTTAAGCATCTTTGAATAACACTAAAACTTGTGAGATAATAACTGTCCTTTTAATCTGCTAAATTTGGGGAGTAGTTTGTTATGTAGAATAAAAATTGCTATACTTTCTTCTTTCTGGTTTATGTTCCCAGAACTCATCTGTAAAACCTACCACTTTCAGAATTCTAGAATGTAACAAAGGTTCACCAACATTTGTAAAAGGCTGCACCTGTAGTATATGTATTAGGATATGTTATTTTAGGTATTTATGGTTTATATATGTATATGTCACATTACTGTCTCCTTGCTTTTAGACATTCTTTTCCACCACCTAGACTGTTCTCATTCAGAAGCTGTTTCTTTCACAAAGACTTTTGACTATCAAGCTAATATCCCCTAATCATCTCTAAAATCCTATGAGTACATTTCAGCAGTAACAATGCCTTGTGTTGTTTTGTCAGTATTGTCCATTTTAATATGATTTTAATAAATAAGCTATCAGCCCTTAAAGAGTTCTTTGAAGTTAGTTAGGTAATATTTTATAATATTTAGAATCATGTAATTTTTTATTGAGTACATATTGGACACTTAATAATAAATATTAGGTGATTGTCTTATTCAGTAACACTAACAAATTATCTTAAATTTTACCCTCTTTGTGGTTTTGAAAAACTTCTGTTTTGCTTTATTTCCTCTTACCTTGTTCTATCTGTGAAGTAGGATTAATGTGTTCATATGTTCATATTATGGAATCTAGTAATGTTGTATTAATCAAGTAATTAACTTGAATATATATGTGAATATATATATATGCATGTACATACATAGATTAGGGAATATAAACATAAAAAATTACACAATCAGCTATACTCCATGATTACTTTCTAATGAAAAGATGTCTCTGTGTGTGTGTATGTCTGTGGGTGGTTACCATGTCCATTTGGATGAGGTAATTTTATTTTGGATGAGGTAATATTAGAGGTAGGTTGGAGTGAGAGAAAGAAGCCAGGCTTCACTAGACAGGATGTTCCAATTAGAAAGAGAAGTAAAGATAGTTATTTAGACATAATTTACCAATAGGATACTTACAGCGAAAAATTTAGTTTAATGATTTATAAAATGCTATTTTTCTTTCTAATTTCCCATGGGTTATATGGGTATTTTAGTCAAGGTTGAAGCAAGTAATGGATATTTCAATACGGTATGGGTTTTTTTTTGCTTCATGCCTTCATATTACACTTATTAAGGGCCAATTTTAGCCTATTTATGCATATACATAACTCTTTCCTTTATGAATAACATTCAGTTCTATAAGCATTCTATATAGATTTCCAATTAGAGTTTTTCTTAATTATTAGAAATATATCACGTACCAAAGGAATACTGGCCAATATTACCTGGTACACATCTAAAGATGCAGATAATAAGTATCAATTTGGGAATGAATTAAAGGGAAAATGAAACAAGAAGTGTTCTGCAGAGGTCAGTTCCAAGTTCAGTGCTATTTAACATTTTTCCAATGACCAGAAAGATAGAATATCAAGTATGCTTGTTAAGTCTGCTGATGACATCAAGTGGAAGAAACAGCTGATATCTTGGAGAACAGAATTAGAATTAAAAACAACCATAATAAGTGTGAATGGTGGTCTAAAATGCAAAGAATGAGATTGAATGTACATGCATTCCTGTTGCATATATAATGTAACATATGCAATGTACAGATGAGCTAACAAAGGGCAAAGAAAAGCTAAGCTAACAAGAAAATGTCCTTTTTAAAGATCAGAGGAAATAAATCAAATTGAATATTGTTTTATTTTGAAAGTCATCTGCCTTTAACAAAAGGTGAGAGGAATAACAACTACAACAGCAGCAACAACAATATCTTCCTCTGTTTTTTTTTTTTTTTTTTTTTTTTTTTTNTGTCGCCAGGCGCCAGGCTGGAGTGCAGTGGTGCAATCTCGGCTCACTGCAACCTCCGCCTCCTAGGTTCAAGCAATTCTCCTGCCTCAGCCTCCCAAGTAGCTGGCACTACAGGAGCACACCATGCCTAGCTAATTTTTGTATTTTTGGTAGAGACAGGGTTTCACCATGTTGGCCAGGATGGTCTTGATTTCTTGACCTCATGATCCACCCTTTATATTGCAGTTACAAAATGCTACAGACTCGATAATTTATAAGAACAGAAATTTACTGACTCATAGTTCTGGAGGCTGGGAAGTCCAATATTGATGGTCTAGCACCTGGCAAGAAACTTCTTGCTATGTCTTAATATGACAGAAGGGCAAAGACAGGAAGTAAGACAGGGCTAAACTCATCCTTTCTATAAGGAACTCACTCCAGCAATAACAGCATTAGTGCATTTATGAGGGCAGTGCCCCATGACCCGAACACCTTCCATTAGGCTCCATCGTCCAACATCACTGCATCAGGGATCAAGTTTCCAACACATGAACTTTGGAGAAACACATAAAAACCACAGCAAACAACAATAGAAAGTGTGTAGGAACAAATAGGAACTATTTATAGAAGAATTTGTCTACAGCCATAGTGGCAAGTCAAAATAGCTACCGAGCAAAATGGTGTCATTTTCTTCTGTCCTATCATTTTATAAGGAAAATTATCTACCTATGATGACAACTTAAATGAAGAAGAAAGTAAAACAAGATCATTTAAACATGTTTGAATAATATATAATTTTGTGGTTTTTTAAAAACTTACTTGGATATTTGTATGTAAATGTTAACTTTATAAAATGCTCCTTTGTAAATTTTTATTTATGCATGTCTTGTTTTATCAACTAGATTGGATAATTTGAGGAGGCAAGGATTGGATATTTTAGCCAGGAGAAAATCATTTAATATACGAATCATATTTTTCAAGCGCTTATTGGTTTACTAAAGTTTAAAACAATGGAATTTTCTGTCTAAATTAACTCAGTATTTGATATAGCACCTGTACAGCCATAAGCTGATGGGTCACCAACCAAGTGGTAACAATAGTGTCTCTTTTGTGTATTCTAAGTGATTCCTTTTGGGGCCAACAGATTTGTTACATATGCATTTGTCTGCACTGTGAAGGTGACTGTGATTATGCCAGCAGTTCTCAAAATCTCAAGCTCAATCGAGAGTAGTGTGTAAAGTCAAAACTATTTCCATAATAATACTAAGTTGTTATTTTCATTTTCATTCTCTTACAAGTGCATAGTGAATCTTTCCAGACTTGTGTTATTGTAATGGATCGAGTGCAAAGTAGATATGAAAACTGAGCTGCCTTCTATTGGACCAGACGTTAAGGAGCTTTGTAAAACTTTAAAACCTCACCACTTCTCTCACTTATAGTTTTGTTTTATAAAATAGTTATTTTTATAAAACCATTAATATGTAATGATTTCATTGTTTTTGTTTTTTAATTAATTAATATTTTTAAATATCTCAGATTTAATTTCTACTAGAGTAAATGCCACTAGAAATAACCCACATCAACAAAAGCTCTTCGAAGTCCTCGATAATCTTCAAGCATGAAAAAGGATCGAAGAGCAAAAAATGTGAGAACCACTGATTTGCCCTAACAGTTCATTAGAAAGTTCAATTCCAAGAAACCACTTAGGACTTTTTAAGGTTGCCAGGAAGAGAAATGGGTTGGTGTAGATCAATAGCTCACAACCTTGGGTGCACAATGGATTCACCTGGAGAACTTTAAAATGACCATTGATGCCTTGATGTGAAAATATATTTATTTGTTTGTATGTCTGTTTATCATTTGGATTTCTGCTTAGGCATCGGGATTTTTAAAACTTTTTTATGTGACTGTATTATGCAGACAAGGTTAGGTATGCATGAGACAGACCTTCCTTCCTCTATGCTATTCAGGTGGAGGTTTTGGACTTCTACAACACACTACGGCAATCCTACCCCAAATGAGACAGATCTTAAGCAAGCCTCACATATCTTCCATGTTGTCACCACCAGAGCAGTGCCTAGGTTGTCCTAAGATAATATATGCCTCTTTTTTTCTCTAACATTGCTTGTGAATTTCAAGTAATTCCTGATTGTTCATATTTTTCTTCATGATTCATAGTACAGAACTTAACTTATAATAATCATTATAATGGTTTAATGATTAAATTACAATACTAAAGTTAAATATTAAGCTCCCATCTTTCATTAAAACAGCATAGGAAACAATTTGATATCTTGTAAAAATGTAAATGACTCATAAATTTTCCTTTGTTAAATCAAATCTAAGAAGTCAGGGTAAAATTACATTCCTGAAAGAGCATGTTATTTTAACTCTAAATCACATAACTTGGTGAGTTTCGCCTCTCATCTGCTATTTGGTTATTAAAAGGTTCAGATATACTGGCTCGGTCATGAAGTGGCCAGTTCCAAAGTCATAGGATGACAACTGTAGATTTCATGGGGAAACTAGGGAATTTAGGTTTGGGCTCTATAACCCCACTTATTTTGCTCTCTGTCCTTAATATAAACTGTTTATATTGAATTTTGTCACTATCTGTGAGTTTCTTAATTCTTTTATTCACATGACTATATATGAGTCATATAGCACATATATTGTCATTAGTTTGTACTAATTTTATAATCTTCAGTACTTAATACAATAATCACATGTTTAAAAATTAGAACAAAATTAAGATGTAAATAATATCTTTATGAGTGGTTTATTTAATTAGTTAATTGGTTTATTAAAATACTTATCAAAGTTACTTTTTTCCAAAAATTTTGTTTTGAAGATTATTATTTTGACCATTCACACAAATCAGTGTAAATACTGCTTAAATGCATGTACATCATGGTGTGGTGTTTTCTGAAGAGGTATGTCATCTTTTTGAGATAGCATGTACAGATCAGAAGATACTGTTCCATAAATAGTTTTTCATTTGCAATTAAAAAGAAAAAATTGTTCGATTGATTTATTTTTTCCATATTTATGCTCAGTTCGAAGTATTTCTGTATTATGGAATGATTCTTGATGACTTTGGCAGTCCCTCAAAATCCAGTTTACTGCAAAAGAGGCATCTTTTACAAGAAGATTGTTAATAAAATATTAAATTTCCTATTAAAATATTTTGAATAATTATTCTATATGTGAGTTTATGATGAAAATGTAAGAAAACTTTCCTATTATGTACCAAATTAATCCTTTTAAAGTATTAATGCATAATAAGCTGAAGAAAAATATGTTTACCATGCACATATGCGTCTCTATATTTTTTTACTAGATATCTTTCCATAATTTACATTTTGTATCAATTCCTAAGCAATTAGGGCAGCAAATATTCTGCTTTGTGATTAAAACATGATATTATTTTAAAGTATATCTTGATTTTAAAGTATATCTTGATTTTCCCCCTTTTTTCCTTGATTACTTTTTTAAAAATTATTATATGAAAGATTTTGTGTTTCTTAAACTCCTTCATTCTTTCTCATGCTAATTTAGCTTACTGTTTATGAACTATACACTAATATTTCAGTTCCTTAGTAAATAAGCATGAAATACTAATTTCCAACCAGTGTAGCTTCTAAACTGTATTGTGCACAATTATAAAACAGCAGCACAGAAGAACTTTGTTTCGCAATAACGTTCCATGGTTGATACGAAAGTGCTCACTAACATGTAATTCTCTGGAAAGATGAGTACATGGAATTAAAAAGACAATCACATAATTAGTATTTTAGGAATCAATACACAGGTAAAATATATTTATTAAATAGTTTACTAATTCCTTGCTAGTCTGGATTCTATCTTTATTGTGACTCCTTATTACTTACTGTTTCATATAATCTTTTTATTTGTGTACCCTGTATTACACAATGGTTTAAACATTATGAAAGAGCAAGTTCTGGCTTATTTCTCCACTTTGCTAGCTTATATTTACAAATCCATTTTGGAGTTTCCCCTAATTTTGTGTTGGCTTATGTTTTGATATCACCAACTGTGTTTTTCTCTTTTTCTTTCTTAAGTAGGAAAGAATATGTTATATTCCTCGTGGTTGCTTTTTCCTTACAGAATTCCCCTGACTCTGCACTGACAGATCTTGATATCCAAGAGGGAGTCTGCTCACAGGATTAAAGGCAAGAACCTCAATTAGACACTCTCTGATTTCTTCAGATGTTTTTTCTAATCTTTTAATATGGGATTATAGGCAGCTAGAACCTATGTTGCTGTTATAAAAATAGTGAAGACTCTTTGTTCTAAATCATAAGCACTTGGTGTTTTCAAAAGTCTATTTTTCTTAATTTGAATTAATTCTGGTTTAGATGAGGATAATGAACTTTGGTCAGCTCTTTGCGATTCTGAGTACAAAATAGCTTGATGAGCACTGTGAAGCTCACACACTCTCCTCAGTATCTGCTGGAAAACTCCCTCAGAGACTGATTAGCTCACGCTTGTCACAAATAGGGGAGATAATTATGGGGCTTAACAGTCTATGTGGTGGATCTTTTGAGAGGCAATGGGTAGATCTAAGACCGTCTTTGGATCAACCCTAATTCTTATTATTGCATATATCTTGTGAGGGTTTTTTTTTTTTTTTTTTTTTTTTTTTAAGCACATCCCCAGAGACTAAACATTGTTTCTTCCCGGAGGATGACATCACATTTCTTTTCCAGAAGATAAAATTGTCCAAATTAGATTATCTTTAATTAGTCTAATTTTATGAGCCATTCCATAAAGTTTATTGCACCCGTGCTGGCACCATGTTACAAGATTCTTATTGAATGAACTAATCTTTTGCCATGGAAATGATGCTTATAAACAATATTGCTGATTTCTTTATTGCAATAAAGATTTCCTTCTCTGAAGCTTCAGGTTTCAATAGCTGTTTTATGGTTCTCAGTAATGTCAGATGACTTTGTTTTAATGAGAATGTTGACTTATTCCAAAATTTCACCCATTACTAAGTTATTATACTGCAAAATGATTTCATAGTGACAAAAAGCAAGTAATTGAAGTTTCAGAAAATTTCATTGCTATGAAAAGTTATTCAGGACAGTGTTTTCTCCTGTTTTAACACAATGACCATCCCTTTCAAAACAGCTTCAGTTTTAGCCTTTCCTTTTGGCAAGAGAACATGTTGAGGGCTTCTATTTACACACCACATGACAAGGTCCCATACATTAAAAGGTAGGTTCTAGATAAGTAGATAAAACAAACTACCATTGCTAGAAATGATGTGCTATTATTAAATCCATTTTTCCGCCTTGGTTGCCATTTACTTTCAACATTATCTAGGGTGTTTCATTCCTCCCCTAGAACATACTTAGATTTTAAAGAGAATTGTTTTAAAGTGAATTTTAAGTTGCTTCAAAATGAATTACAGCCTTTAAATTAGAATTGTTGACAAGATGATCCTAATAATATTCCATATCATATGAAAATGGTTGTGATTTAAATTTTCTACCCTTTTAAAGACTGTTAAAATCCTTTATATCAAGTTTCTCACTATTTTAAAACTTTCAGTTGTTTATGATCTGAGTCAAATCCCTTAACTTTTGGGGTTTTTGTGTTCTGATCTTCATAATTAGACAATTGCAAAATGTACTTGAAAAATCTCTAGGACACTGTGATTCTGTGGTATAAAATTCTGTTGCTCTCTGGAGACTGCTTCATTCCCCCAAAATGTTTTCTAATTGTTCACAATTGTTCTCAATTTTTGGTAAAGGGATCATCAGCTTGTTGAGTGATTATAGTAACTAAAGTTGCAAAAGTTCTGATCGAACTATTTAAACACCAGATCTAGTTACTCAGATCATTTTTTGTTTTTTCAAAAATGTAAAGCTTCCATGGTGGGTGGAAAGCCTTCACTCTTAAATGGAATTGGTGACTTTTTCCTTGTATTAACACCTTCAAATTGGAGCAAGATAATTATTTCCGTGTCTAAAATATATGAGAGTGAGGATCCTTAATATGCTTTACTCATTTACAATATAAGTAGAGGACAGAACATGTTAGCATGTTGCCATATAAAGGAGATGAAAGAACATATTGTCACATAAAGCAAAGGAAAGAACATCTTGTCCTATCAGAATAAATGCATCTGTTTCACAGTACTTTTTAATAGAATGAAAAATGAGAGAGGTCATATAGTTATTCTTCTTTTATGACTTCCCTGGAAAGAAAAAATAGATACATTTCAAATAGAAAGCTTACTTTTGATAATTTGCATTTGCAAATTTACTCACTAAAACTAGAGGGAAAAATGTGATGATGATAATTAGAAATTTTGGATGATTTTTAAAAGTAAAATACTATTTTATCAGAGAATTTGAAGATTTAATAAAGTGATAAATAACAGTATGTTTTTGGGCATAAAAGCCAGTTCTTCACATTGTCTTTTCTTCACAGTTTTGTTGTTGTTACTACTTTCACCCTTTCAATTCCCTTTCTAATGTTTGGATTTAAAAGGAAGAAGGTAGCTGCTGGTTTCTGTCTCACTTGGTTTGCATAACTAGAGAAGACCGACACTAGGTTTTTCCACAGGGCAATTGAGGCTTAGTCAATCAGACTCAATGAGCCGCACTTCATTGATTTTTGGATCTGAGCTGCAATGGCGCCTGTTACTGTGAGCCACCCTGGTGAAGCTGACCAAGGCCTCTAATCCTCTTAAGCAGCAGTCAAGAAATTGAGATAAAAGCTAGCAATTCAACTGGTTCAAATAACAGATTTGACAAATTAGGAGGGTTCAACCCTACAATGAAAAAAATTCAATCTTGGTGGTTATTATATATGCTATGTTGCAACAACATAGATGAGATAAAAATCAGGTCATTGCAAACAAATGACTAGATATACTAATAAGAGGAGTAATTGCCTTCATTTGGTAAATGCCATGAAAAAGAAATTGCACTATAAATAATATGTTGTTTTAACAGAACTGAAATCATTAGGCCTTCAAAGAGTCAAAAATTAAATATTGCAAACTGACAATTTCTGTCTTTTTGAATGGAAAAAAAAATGAAAAATAAAAATAATGTTTAAAGAAACATTACCTTGCATGTTATACCCCTTTAACCTAATGGCATGTTTAATATGCTTCTGTCAACAAATGAAACATAGGAATATAAGCAGTTTCAAATCTGTAAATATAAATAGTGGAAATACTTATGA
Source organism: Cebus imitator (assembly GCF_001604975.1). Lineage (NCBI taxonomy): Eukaryota > Metazoa > Chordata > Mammalia > Primates > Cebidae > Cebus > Cebus imitator. Next base: position 1,028,162 of record NW_016107567.1, read on the forward strand.
TGCATTGACCATTCAAATAAATCAAGTTCAGCCAAACTATGTGATAGTTTTATTCAATTCCCTAAATTTTCTTTTCTATTCAGTCAAAACAGTTGAGATTCTTGTTTGAATGGACACAAACAATGGTTGAATAAAAATTATCATCTACTCTTGATGCTATCATAGATGTACTTTCAGTTTGTTCATGAATAGCATAGGATATCCTTCATATATATAGGAGGAAAAGAAATCTGAAGTTTAATCCTAGCTAACATTCTATTTTTCTATTTATCTTAAAGAAAGAAATAAATCAAAATATCCATATCAAAAAAAGTCAAAGAGCTCTTGTTTTTATGAATTTCGTAGTTATTTACATGCATGTGAGTACTCGGTACTTCCCAAACACTTAATCATTTTAAATATCTTTTTTCCCTTTTTTCTTTTTTCTATCTTTGTAAACTCAACACTTAAGACCCAGAATACAATAAGTTGCTTGATAATTTATTTCCTGCTGAATGAATGAACAAATAAAATCAAGTACTTTAACATAGATGAATTTGAGGAAAGAAAGCTGTTTTATGCAGAATTTTATAGTTCCCAGTTCACACTGATAATGACATTATTTCCTTAGCACAAATGATATGACATACTAAGTTTCTACGTATTTAGACAATAGACTATTTTCTATTGACTTGAAAGTTAATATTTGGCCAAACTTATCAGTCACTACTTTATGTGGAGTCACAACTACTATATGTGTCTTGTGACCAGGTAATCAATCTAATATGTCTATATATTTCCGTCACCTTACTTGTGATGGAAATGTAGTAAATATTAATTAAACAAATGGTGTGTAAATGAGTAAATAATTGTGTGACAAACTGAGTCCCTCAAATATTAGTTGTATCCATTACACAATTGCATTGAAGAACTGCAGTTAACTGGTCCGAATCTGCAGCCTAGGGAGTAAGGGCAGTTGAGGGCAATCAATGGCTATTCAATTTAATTCTCCAAACATTTATTGCGCAGGTGTTGAGCATGTGTTCATTCTACACAAAATTCTATAGCTGATCCTATGGAAAGGTATATAGATATGAAGAATTTATGTATAATAAAGAGACCAATGAATAACAAAAAAATATACTTGAGACTATATTAAACAGACATGACTTATTAAGCCACCAGATATTCTACAAAGTGAGGAGGATGAGAGAATATGTGTAACTAGTTTTTCAGGTAGACGCTTGTCTAACTTGAGTGATTTGAGATACAAAGCTGGCACAGTACCTCCTAAATTTACACTGTTGCTGATTTATTACTTTACTTGACCACCAATCTGTTCTGAGACATACTTTTTAATGAAAATAACTTGGAAAGAAGTGACACACCAAATATCCAGTCTTTCCAATATTGGGTGCCTCCTTTCTTTCATTAGAACCAAATTCTCCAGCAAGGAGGCTTTGGGACTTTGGACACAAAGGAAGAAAAACCTACACTAACAAGAGAAAAAATGAATTTAATAGAGGGGATGAGAGTTTGTCAGGAGTAGCTTGCTTAATTTCCAGATGTTTGTCCATAGGTGATAGTAGAAGAGGATAATCTCATCATTAGGATCACAAAGCACTCTCTATCTAGTTCATAGATTTCCCAGAGTTGGAATATCCCTGCTCTGGGCCATTGAGGGTTTGTTGCAAATGAAAATGAGATTAACATATGTTTGATGACTATTATTAATTTACTTACCTAACAAAGTTATATAACAATCCAAACAACAATCATATTTTAATTAAAGAAATTAAAGCCCCAAATAATGACATGTCCTTTGTCTTTGTTAACCTAAACTAGGGGAATGAAATTTGCTGAATATTGTACTTTCACTATCTATTGAAGAAAATTACAATAAATACTCATCAAATGTTCCCAAAGGAGAGTTTTCAGGAAAAAGTTGTCAATATGCTGATCAAATCAATGCAAGTAAGAATAGTACACCTGATTATAGCTCTACATAAAACATATATTTGTATAATGTAATGAGAATGGCATAATTTTACCACAGTAGAATCCTATTACTGTAGTTCATTATTTGACATTATAAACAAAATTGCCAGAGTTGAAGGTCATGCTTCCTGAATTATAAAGTGACAAATAAAGCCTGCTATGGAAATCAGTTCTAAATCACTTTAAAAAATGAAAGTGTGGCAAGACAATAAAAGCATTTGAATCAGCATAAAATCACCAAGATATCTAAACAATGGCAGAATGTTACTCTCTGGGGCAAAGAGAAAATGAAGTATTACCTTATGATTGACTTTATAATATAAACTCTTTTAACTAGTCATAAGAAAATGGTGGTGTCTCAACTGTTAATATTCTCCTTGCATCTTATCTTTTATCACTACAGTGAGAAGTCACACCATTTATTAAATAGTTGACATATGCCAAGTGTTTGCATCCTCACAAGAATCATGCAAGATACGTATAATCATCAATATTTTACAAATGTATAAATAGCCAAGCCAGGGGTTGACTGTAGATCCAGCTGATGCCAAAGTTTTATATATATATATATATATATATATATATATATATATATAATTATTCACTGCTCTTTCTCAACTAAAACATCAACATTTTATTCCAAATGGAGCACAAACATTTTGCAATCAAGATCTAGAACTTATAAGGAGGATGGGATGCCCCTCCTCTTTTTGACGCATAGCACTTGGAAGCTGAGTGACATGTAGGGTAACCAGCTATGCCATTCCCACATGCCCTGCAAGTGTTTCTTGCCTATGCTGCATCAGGTGCTGTCTGATGCATGGGAGATATAGCAGAGCATACAACTGACAAAAATCTTAGCCTTTGTGGTACTTAGGTAAGACAAATGAAGTAAGTAAATATATATGTTATATTTCAGATGAGAAAAATGAATTCAATAGGCAGGTGAGGCTGAGATTTTCATTAGGGTAGCCAGGCAAGTAATGGGGACTTTTATGTAAAAACCTAAAGTGAGAGAGCAAATTGTGAGGAGAGCTGGTTGAAACACATTCCAGGAAGAGGGAAGACCAATGCAAGCTCTCTGAAGCAGGAGCCAGCTTGATACATTTATGGGACAGTAGAAAAACTAATGAGGCTGGAAAAGTGAGAGAATAGCAGAAGATGAGTTCAGATGGATGATAGGTAGCCATGTATATAGGGCCTTATATGACAGAGAACATACCTGGGCTTGTCTTCTAAATTAAACTGGAAGGCATTAGAAATCGTTGAACACAGGAAATGTATAATTTGACTTTAGTTTGACAGAAGCTCTGCAACTGCTATGTTGGGAGTGGAGCGTAAATGTGCAGAGGCAGAAGCAGGGAGACCAATTAAGAGATTATTGCAATAATCCTGGCAAGATATGAGAGTGGCTTGGACAATAGAGGTAGCTTTGGAAAGGAAGAGAAGTGCTTAAATCATGGGAATATAATGAAATTAAATACAACAGAATTCTCTGACTGAGATTGCATATGAGATACAAACAGGAATGAATACAAGTGTGATACAAGCATAGTCACACTTGATTGACTAGGAAAATAGAGTTCCTACTGGCTAATATCAGGAACATAATACTTCAGATTTGCATTGCAAGACATCTGTCACCAAAACTCTGCTAGACACACATTGCCGAATGGTTAACAGTAAAGTACAATAGGACTAATCTTACCATGGCATGCCGAAGGTTTTGTTTTTATTGCTCACATGTTTTCCCTATAATGACTATAGAACAGTGGGTCTACATCTTTTATTTATGTATGGCTACCTTTAAAATTGGGGGAAAGTTGTGAATTCTTTCCCCAGAAAGATAAGATTTGCCACACATATAGAAACTTGCATTCCACTGCTGGGGGTGTGGATGGAGGTGTTTCACCGAATTTGTAAAGACATCTGTGGGTTCCTGTTTAAGAAGCTTTGCCAATAGCTTGTTCCACAGGAAATCTCCTATCTTTTGAGAAACCATTCACCTTTGCTTCGAAGGCAAGTGCTATCCACAGCTTGGTCTGTGTATTACTTATCACCAATAGGTTTCTTCATGAGATTATTTGTGTAATATTGAAGAGCTAGTTGTGTCCCTGACCACAGTATGAATTTTCAGATTCCTGCAAGCAAGTTCTTTAACAGCTAAAAAAATCTCACTGTTTATCAGAATAATTTATTTGAGAATGAATTTCCATTACTGCTCCTTAACATTTGATAAATTATTTCCTGCTAAGTGCCCCCAATAGGGTTGAAATCTGCATAATCTTATGATTCTTTTCCACAGCTCTGGAGGGGCAAAATAGAGTTTTGGAAGTTAATGATAAATATTATATTTGTTTCAAAATTTTCAAAAATTTACTCTACCCTTACCCTTTTATTTGGGTTAATTAACCCAGTGACTAATGACTACTAAGTATACTAGGTATTACCAGTGTGCTAACTCAATGCACAAGGTGAAAAAATGCAAGAATAATACAATCCATTTGAAGAAATAAAACATAAACATCCAAAATGTTTCATATGAACTCCCTTGTTTAGCTACGTGATGGAAGAGTTCTTAAGACAATGACTAATATAAGACTAACATAAGATTTTAAATATGGCAAGCAAACCTCTCAGTATCTTCACCTTCCCTGCTTTCACAGAGTTGCTTGGGTCTAAGATCACCACTCATCTGCTCTTCTATTAAGTGGAGGCTGTTAATTTCCCCAAGCTTCCTGAAGCTTTGATCATGATGTATATTAGGTATGCATCCAAATTTCTACTGCATTATTTTTCAGTACTTCTGAGGGTCTAATTCTCCACCCATTTGAAAATTTTCAGTTGCAAAACAAAAAAACAGAATTTAAAAAAAACTCACTACAACTATATCATAATTGCAAAAAAACCGTTGCATGTAAGAACAAACGCATAGCAGGTCTGCCCACCATTTACACATGGTTGCGGGTTGTTGTATTCTCTTTGAAATTCTGAGTAAATGGACCTGCAAACAAGTAAACTGTTCGTAGGAAGGAAGCTTTGAAGTCTGAATTACCTTTAGGTTTGACTGTCTTCTCTACCAGAAGACTAGCTCCTACATGGTGGGGAACACAGTCATTTTATTCATAGTTGAAGCCTCAGAGCGGAAAGCATGTTAGGGCATTTCCATTTCCTTCACACATGTTAGGGCATTACCCAGTTAATTTTTTGCAGTTGCCTGTCTACTTATTCTCTACTCTTATTTTCTTTTCTTAGGAAAAATCTGAGCCATGATCCCTACTACCACTATAGCGATCATGTTTTGTACCACATTATTCCACCTCCTCCAAAGCTTGCTAACAATTCTCCTATTTTTTGAGAAGCCACTCCTCTTCCATTGTCAGTTGTGTGGAGAAGAGGGAGGGCTGATTTACCTCTCAAATTCATGGCTGGGTTCTAATGAGCTTAAGCAAATTTTTTGTTTTCAAATAATTCCAATTCCTTCCCCAGCTCCTGTGGTTGGTTTAGAAATGGATCTGTAATCTCTCCTAAAGCCTATGAGATAAAAGTTTCTGAGAGAGAAAAGTTATGTCTTCCTTAGGATCTGCTAGAAGCACTCATTCTCTTCCCCAGGAATAGTTGGTGTATAGACATGTGATCTGGTATCGCAGCAGGCTTTGTTAATACTGTGAGAGGAAAGTCTGGATTTTCCAGGAATCTACCATATGGAATATGAGAATAAAACCAGCTATAAATAAGACAAACAGAACTCCTGCACTTACAGAGCTTATATCTACTATACACATGAATTGCCTTTGTAAATTTTATAGTATTCTACAAATTATGTGAAGTAATACATATTTCTATTAAGTCAGTTTTACTTTGTCACTAATAACACAAAGAATCCTGATTGATGCAGTACCTTGCCAATAAGCTTCCCTTTTTCTTCCTGAGACAACTGAAACAAATTCCTTTTTCTTACAACTAAAACCCCTGATTAAAACACAGTGGTTGAGAAGAAGGAAAGAATATTCTCAGCTGGAATAACAGGGCTTCAAGGAGGATGGGGCTTGATGTTGGTTTCCAAGGGTGTGTTAAGAATAGCTCTTATCTATTTAAAAAACCAGCTATGTGCTAGAGTTTCTTATTTCTCATCTTTAAACCCCACCTCATTTCTGAAATGCATTATTAAACACATTTTACAGATGAGAAAATGGAAGTTATATGCAACAAAATGACTCAAAATAATATAACTAGGAAGTGACATCACTGGGATTAACAGTTGGGTGGCTCTAGTGCTAATCACCACTCCATCATGCTCACTCTAGACTGAGTTAAACACATCCTGTCTATCAAAGGCATTCAGGTTATTGCCGTTCAGGTATAAGAACACAATTCCTTTGCTTGAACCTGGAAGGTGGCCGTTGCAGTGAGCCGAGACCATGCCACTGCACTCCAGCCTGGGCAACAGAGCAAGATTCTGTCTTGAAAAAAACAAAAAAGATCATCATTATTTACATAATACTTTATTATGCAGGATGGCTCCATCCATACATTGCAAGATATTTTGCATCCCTGGACTCCTCATTATACGTTAATAGAGATCTCTATTCACCTAAGAATCAAAATTGCCCTGCACATTTCCAAATAACTTCCTAGGTGGCAGTACTAGGCCTAGTTGAGAAATTCGGGTAGTAGATGAGAGCAAGAGAGCACATTTTAGATGTGACTGAAGTTTAAGTTAAGAGAAAGAAATTTGCATGGCAAAGTTTAGCAAACTCAAATATCCTGGCCTTGGTCAACATGTATATCATAGCTGGGCATAGTGGTGCATGCCTGTAGTCCCAGCTACTAGGAAGGCTGAGACAGAAAGATACCTTGAGCCCAGGAGTTTGAGACCAGCCTGGAGAACATAGTAAGACTCTGTCTCGAAAAAAGAGTACATCACAAGATGTAGAAAACAATACTGGAAAGACTGGGACAAGTTAGTATAAGGCTTTCATTGAAACATTTTCAGACATTCTTTAACAGATGACAGGAAGCCACTGAAGGTAGCACAAAGTTGCACAAAGTTCAGGTTTTCGAGTCATGCAGTGTTTGATCTAATTCTGGTTCCCTCACATCTATCCATTCATTATTTAATCCATCCATTCAGTCTATATTTTTTATAACCTATTGTGTCCCATGAAGCTTGTTAGGTGCTGAGGACTCAATGAATGACAATCACAGCTCCTGCCCTCATGAAGTTTACAGACTACTATGTACATGAATTGCCTGTTGGTCATTATATACATCTACTACATATATAATAAACATTAGTCCACATGGAGTTTACAGTCTGCTACATATATTATAGACTCTTTCAGATCTTCTGCTTCCAATATTTTTAAAGATAGGAGCTATTATATAATCCTTTTTGTGAGAATTGGCACTAATACCTGTAACATATCTGCAACACATGTGCTCAATTAATTATGGCCCTGTAGAAAAGGAATATGCTAAAAAGTTTTTTTTTTTTAATTCTGTTGAAAATTGTTATGGCTGTCGATATTCAGAAATGTTGTCAGCTAAGTGATGTAAAAACATATTACCTTTTATTTTCCTATTTGGAATGGGAGAGGAGGGGTAAATGTGCATCACCAAGGGGACAAACACATATGAAGTGTTTGGTACCTGCTTAATATCTATATAGTTCTCACCCAATCCCACAACCATCAAGAGGAGAAAAGACTATAGATGATAGAATTTCACTAAAGCCAAATTAGTGATTCCTTGAAGGCATTTTGCAATCTCCTCAATGTGTTTGCCTCAAAAACTTGTTTATATACATATTGCACAGATTAAAATGAGGATTCCTTGAAGGTTGTATATTTCTGACCTCAATGCTTGGCTTAATAAATGTTTCATTAAAAAAAAAATCTTCTTGTAGCTTTTTATCAAGTACTAAAAGTCCTTTTAAATTTATGTTAGCATTGTGTCTCTCAGAGACCAATGAGCAGGTTTTTTGCATATCTTTTGTGGACACTCCGAGTGTACAAAGAACTACATCTTTGTTGTTCTAAGCCATTGAGATTTCTGAGATGTTTCCATAGGATAATGTAGTCTATCCTAATTTTATATTATAATTGGAAATTTACCAAAGATTTTGAGATATAGAAATGCTAAATTTTTAAGTGTTTCCTGACAATCTATCTAAAATGTTTTTCTGAGATCATCTAGAAGATATCTGCTTTAAAGTGGTAATTCATGCAAAAGAGTATTGTATAATATAAGCTGTCAAAATGAGATACGTTAACAAAAATTCATTTTTCGCTTATTTTTAACCAGGTTAGCTTTTGGAGTTGCATGTATACAACTATGCACATATAGTGTCTGTCTCATTCATTATAAGTAATCATCATTGTTGAAAAATGTTTCCAGCCTAATAAACAACATGGCATTTCAAAAAAAAAGTTAAAATTATAAAAAAATTAAGTTATGTTAGCAAATGTAGGTATTCAAATCTAGCTTTCCTTTGACAGTAAACTATACAAACTCTAGAGGTAATTGACTCTGAAAAGGGAACTGGTGGTATTAAGTCTACCCTATTCCTTGCTCCTTTGACATTACTTTTCTTCGTCAGTTGAAGACAAAATTCAGAAAACAAAATTTTTGTCCAAGTATTCGTGGTTCATTTTTCTAACAGCCTAGAAGGGATGATCTCCCAAAGCAAAAAATAATTTTAGAACATGCGAACCATTAGTTTCTCAGTGGTCACAGCTGTGTTTCTCTCTTTTCTATTTCAGAACATCCCTCTTCATCCCTGGGTTTTCATCACACAGCCCTAGTATAGAGATTGGTCTAGCATGAGCACCTGACCAAAATGAACCTCTCATAGAACTTCCTTCCTGCTGAGGTGAAGCTATTACTCAGGGGTAAAGGAAAAATGAGAAGTAGAAAAGGGATTGATAACATTTAAGTCTCTGATTTCAGGTTTGCCGTTTCATGCCTGTTGTTCTGGCAGTTTCATTATAAGAGCCAATGTTCCATGTTTTGCCTAATTTAATTTTAGTTATGACAGCAACACTTGACAATCAAGGCAGCCTTAAATCCCAAATGGTACAAGTACAGTTTTACAGTTTACTTTTCTGTCACCCACTCATTCCACTCAATCTAAAAATTAGATGAATAAAGTGAAAATAGTGGAATTAGATCAGTGAAATTAGCACATGTCAGAAACATCTGGAATTTGATTACAAACACCGATTGCCAGAACCCTACCTAATGAGTTTCTGATTCAACGTCTGTGGTGGGTGAAGGAGGGCTAAGAATTTACATTTCTAGTAAGTTCTCAGGTATTGATGGTCCAGACTCCACATTTTGAGAACCAATGAATTATATTAAAGTTACTGTACAACACCATGCTGTCTTCCCAAAATGTGATTCCTGGAGTTCTATGCTACAATATGTAACAGGGGTTACTGCATAAAAAAAGAGGAAAGTTATCCAGGATACTGGATTAAATTAAAACAGAAATAGACAATGTCACTATAGGACCCTTCCAACCCTTTGGTATACTAATATTTAAATCTTTAAGAGGCGGAATGTAGTATGCAATGTTTCCCAAACTTATCTGATTTTGGAAACCCACTCTTTTAATGTAAAGCATGTCTTAGAATGAGTGTTCTATGAATTGTATAGAAAATACTCTAAAACACATAGATTTTAAGAAAAGCAAATGTTTCTTAGGAACCAGTAGGAAAGAGCTTCTGAAACAGAAGGTGGAAACTGATACTGTCAAAAATTGTAGCTAAACAATGTGTTAAAAGACACATGCTAAGTTAGATGATTACTTATATATGTATATTCATAAAACTAAAGGAATTGAATTGCATAAAATGCAGGCATTGACATGTACCAATTTTTAAATATAAAGCTAAACACTTTACAATTCCTTTCTTCTTTTAAATGACAAAAAATAGACAAACAATTTCCAATCATTTCCAGCTTTAGTTATACTTCTCTGCTGGAAGTATAGGAAGTATACAGGAAGTATAGGAAGTATACAGGAAGACTTTGAATTGAAACAGGAGCTTTGTTATTAGTGACACTCATAATCTGTTGTGTAGCACAGAAGCACTGGAGGCACAGCAATGACCCATGCATGAAGGAGAAGTGAAGTGTTGCAGTCTTCAATAGCTCAATTTCCCTCAACAATAAGTAGGAGCTAAGTTTACGGCAGATGAAACCAACAGGTTGTAGAAACAAAACAAAACAACCTAAAATTTCCATAAATTCAGTTTACCTCTCTGGACCAGGCTGCAGATAAAATAGCTAAAATAGATGCCTGATTCTAAAAGTCTTTAAGAAGAATTGTTTTAAATTAAAACACTCTTAAGGCCCTGGTCTTTAAATTTGTTTAATAGTATTTTCAAGACATTTTTGTACCCTAGATGTTAATAAG